>NC_042616.1:469784824-470093439 GCF_901001135.1 Rhinatrema bivittatum
CCATCTAAGTCAATAACCAGATTAGTCCTAAATAATGTTATTTATGTGGATAGGAAGCTCTACCTATTTGAGACTTATCCATCTATTTTGTTGTGCTGAAGGTGGACCCTTGGCCTGGTACAGGATTGGTAGGCTCCCTGGTCGGACCCAGAGAGCGCCTGCCACCAGGAGGTGGAGCACAGGAAGAGACAGAGGCTAACTGGAGCTTCACCAATAGCAACCCGGGGTTTCCTCAGGTTGAGCCCTTGGTTATCCGAGCCGCCTGGTCTTAGGTGGGCCTCGCAGGATCTCTGAGAAATAAAATTCAGGGGTGTGCACACCACGAACAAGGGTGCATGGTCGATGCTCAGGTTCAATAGTCTGGGTCCAGAGAAGGCCAGAACAGAGTCTCTGAAAGTAGAGTGAGGATCAAGGCCAAAGTTTAGGATAGCGTAGACAGCCAAAGCAGGGGTCAGTACCAGTGGTCAGGTTCCAGGCGGCAGTCAGGCGTGATCGTTGAACAAGCAGAGGTCGGGTTCAGGCAGCGGTCAGGCATGGTCGATGAACAGGCAGAGGTCAGGTTCAAGCAACGGTCAGGCATGGTCAATGAACAGGCAGAGGTCGAGTTCAGGCAGCGGTCAGAATAGGAAGTAGCCATGAGAATCTGGAACAACTTGAAGGTAGACAAGACAACTAAGGAGGAAACCAGTTGAAAAGGCAAGCTCTGGCTGTCAGAGCTTGCCTTAAACAGGGCTGTGAGGATGATGTCATCTGGAGAGGCCCGGCAGCCCTAGCATGTCGTGGCCCCTTTACATCTTGGGGAGAGGCGCGTGCATGCGCTAGGGAAATCCCCAATGAGAAGGGAACTCGGCGGCGGCAAATGGCCACGTGATAGGACTTGGAGGTGGGTGGCGATGGTGTCCCCGCCATGCTGTGTGGCCAAAGGAAGTCGCCAGGACCATGGAGAGGAGGTGAGGAGAGCCAGCCATGGAATCCGTGGCTGGTCTTAGTAACAGTACCCCCTCCTCATGGCCCCCCGCCAGAAGGTCCCATTGGGTGGGGTACCAAATCCCCTCGAAGTCATGTGGGTTTGCCGCCTGAGTTCCCACAGAGTATGGAAGAAAAGGAGTTGTAAGATTACTTGGAGCACCAGTTGTATCCAGAGGAAGGCAATGCTTCTCCTTCTCTTGTTGCAGGAGGGTATGAAGGTCTCAGACCTCGTCTTCCTTGAAGGATAAGAGGGATAAAAACCCCTCCAAGGATTGGTTATGTTTCTTGATGAGGGTTTCATGTTCGGTCATCCTCAGGACCTCCCTCTGAGGTGAACTAGAACTGGTCTGGGTCTCCTGAGTCCTTCGGCAAGGAAGGAGGTTGGTAAGTGTGGTAGCTACAGTTAGAGACCGGGGGGATTCAATTGGGTCTAGGCAGGACTCAGAACATTGAGGTCCCCACTGGATGAGGTCAGCTGTGGCCCAATCGAACTGAGGTTGATGTTTTTGCAGCCATGGAAGGCCCAGAATAACCGGGTTAACTGCTGTAGGAAGAACATAAAAGGAGATGAGCTTCGAGTGGTCCTGGACAACCCTCAATGTAAGAGGTTGGGTAGCCTGAGTCACTGTTCTGGGAAGTAAATCCCCATGGACCGATGAGAATGCCAGAGGTGGAGTTAAGGTATTACGTGGAATCTGATACTGGTCTCCCAGACTCTGTTGAATAAAGTTGGCCCTTGCGCCAGAGTCCACTAGGGCCTGAGTAGTAAAGTTGATGGAGGAGGTCTCCACTGAGGTTGACAACTGGAGCAATGGTGAGGTCGTAGTGAAGCCAAGGGGTATTGACCCTGTGATCCCTTGACGCGAAGAAGGTTCTCTTTTCTCAGGACAGTGAAGGCAATGATGACTATGGTTTCCACAATAGAGGCATAGGCCGAGCTGGCGACGATGGGATTTCTCTTCCTCCGATATATGGGCACAGCTAATTTGCATAGGTTCTTTGGTGT
Organism: Rhinatrema bivittatum; assembly: GCF_901001135.1. Classification (NCBI taxonomy): domain Eukaryota; kingdom Metazoa; phylum Chordata; class Amphibia; order Gymnophiona; family Rhinatrematidae; genus Rhinatrema; species Rhinatrema bivittatum. The sequence continues at coordinate 469,786,800 of NC_042616.1, forward strand.
TCTCTGAGAGCAGGAGGTGGTTCTTGACAATGGGAAAAGAGGCCCTCGAGCGGTTCTTCAAATTAGGTCGTTTTTCTCGGACCCGCTGCTGAAGTTGTTGATCCAATTTTCCCATTAGGTCCATCAACCCTTCAAGGGATGTAGGGATCTCCTATGCAGAGAGTTCATCTTTTAGCCGGGGTACCAGTCCTTCCCAAAAAAAAATGGCATGTAGGCTGTTCCCCTGCCAGTTGAGTTGCATGGCCAGTGTACGGAACTCAATTGCATAATCAGACAGGGAGCGGTTCCCTTGTTTCAACTGCAACAAGTTGGAGCCCATCATGGGAAGCCTACCAGGTTCATCAAAGACTTCTCTGAAGGCGGACATGAATTGTGGGAGGATGGCCAATAGTGGATCGGAATGTTCCCAGAGCAGAGAGGCCCATGCCAGGGCCTTACCCTCCAAAAGAGACTAGATGAATGTTGTCTTGACCTAGACGTTCAGAAAAAGAGCAGACTGCAGACTGAAGTGCATCTGCCATTAGTTTAGGAACCCGCAACATTGTTTGGGGTCACCTGAGTAGCGAGGTGGCATTGGTAGGGAGATGGGTGCCTGTCGAGGGTCAGGAGTCAGCACGGGAGTCACCGAGGAAGGTAGTGGGATGTTTAACCGGTTCAGGAAGTCCTGTCGGTTAGGATGGTGATTCATGTCCACTACCACTTGGTCCAGAGTTGCCTGGAGCTTCTGAATGATCCTATCCCGGAGTCCATTCGGGCATGTAGATGTTCCAGGGAGGAGGACAGGGCTTCAAGATCATTGCTACTCCTGTACCTTAGAAGCCAGGCCGGAATGGTCTGTAAGGCAGAGGATTCCACTGAGTCCATGGCCTTTGCAACCTGTTGCGCTGAAGGTGGACCCTTGGCCTGGTGCAGGATTGATAGGCTCCCCGATCAGACCCAGAAAGCGCCTGCCACCAGAACCCAGAGCGCAGGAGGAGACAGAGGCTAGCTGAAGCTTCACCAACAGCAACCCAGGGTTTCCTCAGGTTGAGTCCTTGGTTACCTGGGCCACCTGGTCTTAGGTGGGCCTCACAGGATCTCCGAGAGATAAAGTTCAGGGGTGTTCCCACCATGACAAGGGTGTGCAGTCAATGTTCAGGTTCAATAGTCTGGGGCCAGAGAAGGCCAGAACAGAGTCTCTGAATGTAGAGTGAGGATCAAGAGCAAAGTTATGGATAGCGTAGACAGCCAAAGCAGGGGTCAATACCAGTGGTCAGTCCATGGATAGTCAAACAGACAGAGGTCAGGTTCCAGGCGGCGATCAGGCATGGTCGATGAACAGGCAGAGGTCGGGTTCAGGCAGTGGTCAAGCATGGTCGATGAACAGGCAGAGGTCGAGTTCAGGCAGCAGTCAGAATAGGAAGTAGCCATGAGAATCTGGAACAGCTTGAAGGCAGCCAAGACAACTAAGGAGGAAACCAGTTGCAAAGGCAAGCTCTGGCTGTCAGAACTTGCCTTAAATAGGGCTGTGAGGATGACGACATCTGGGGAGGCCTGGCAGCCCTAGTGTGCCTTGACCCCTTGAAATCTTGGGGAGATGTGCATGCACACACTAGGGAAGTCCCCAATGAGAAGGGAACTCAGCTGCGGTGAATGGGCCACGTGATAGGGCCTGGAGGTGGGCGGCAACGGCATCCCCATCATGCCGCACGGCCGAAGGAAGTCGCCAGGACTGCAGAGAGGAGGTGAGGAGAGCCGGCCATGGAACCCGTTGCCGGTCATCACAACATGTTGGACTTATCTGGATAAGAAGTGCTTTTAAGACGTATCCTTTTAAGTAGTGGTTATACTGTAATTTAGCGGGAAAAATCTGAGTTTATCTGGATTAGAGGAGTGTAATTGTAATACTCATATATTTTTATGTCTAACTTTAAAAATGCAAAACAGAAGCACAATCCCCTCACTATTAACAATATCCAAACAAAGGGGCGGATTTTCAGAGCCCTGCTCGCCTAAATCCGCCCAAAACCGGGCGGATTTAGGCGAGCAGGGCCCTGCGCCCCGGTGAGCCTATTTTACATAGGCCTACCGGCGCGCGCAGAGCCCCGGGACTCGCGTAAGTCCCGGGGTTCTCCGAGGGGGGCGTGTCGGGGGCGGGCCCGGTCATCACGGCGTTTAGGGGGCGTGTCGGCAGCGTTTTGGGGGCGGGTACGGGGGCGTGGCTATGACCCGGGGTGGTCCGGGGCGTGGCCGCACCCTCCGTACCCGCCCCCAGGTCGCGTCCCGGCGTGCAACAGGCCCGCTGGCGCGCGGGGATTTACTTCTCCCTCCGGGAGGCGTAAATCCCCGGAGAAAGGTAAGGGGGGGGTGTAGACAGGGCCGGGCGGGTGGGTTAGGTAGAGGAAGGGAGGGGAAGGTGAGGGGAGGGCGTTAGAGGATTCCCTCCAAGGCCGCTCCGATTTCGGAGCGGCCTTGGAGGGAACGGGGGTAGGCTGCGCGGCTCGGCGCGTGCCGGCTATACAAAATCAATAGCCTTGCGCGCGCCGATCCAGGTTTTTAGCAGATACGCGCGGCTCCGCGCGTATCTACTAAAATCCCGCGTACCTTTGTTTGCGCCTGGAGCGCCAACAAAAGTACGCCAACGCGCCTTGTTTGAAAATCTACCCCAAAGAGAGGAAACAATTCATTTATCAACCACCGCCAATAAAAAAATTACTGAACAAAATGGACAACGTCATCAGAATTTAGTGCTACATGTTTAATCCACTGTCTCTCGCCACACAATGGGCCGCAAACAGTATCAGCTAGGGGTGTGCATTCGGATTGACCGCATTAGTAAAACGCAACTCATATTTTTTTTTTACTTAAAAAATTGATTCGACATAAACGATCGGATTTCCCACATATCGAACATAGATATGTTCGATATGTGGGAAATCGCGATTGTTGAGCCAAAATAAAAATATAAACCCCCTCACCCTCCTTAATCCCCCCCCCCCCGACTTACCACAACTCCCTGGTGATGGAGCGAGGAGTGAGGACGCCATTTCTGCAATCCTTGGCGAGAAGCATGTGACGTCGGCGGCACGTCGAGTGACGCCGGCGTCACGTGATTCCCGGCTCGTTCGCGCCGGACGGCTCGTTCGGCCCAAAAAGAACTTTTGGCCAGCTTGGGGGGGCCTCCTGACCCCCCCAAGCTGGCCAAAAGTTCTTTTTGGGCCGAACGAGCCGTCCGGCGCGAACGAGCCGGGAATCACGTGGCGCCGCGTCACTCAGACGCGACGTCACGTGATTCCCGGCAAGTTCGCGCCGGACGGCTCGTTTGGCGCGAACCAGCCGGGAATCACGTGACGTCGGCGTCACGTGATTCCCGGCAAGTTCGCGCCGGACGGCTCGTTCGGCCCAAAAAGAACTTTTGGCCAGCTTGAGGGGGTCAGGAGGCCCCCCCAAGCTGGCCAAAAGTTCTTTTTGGGCCGAACGAGCCGTCCGGTGCGAACTTGCCGGGAATCACGTGACGTCGCGTCTGAGTGACGCGGCGCCACGTGATTCCCGGCTCGTTCGCGCCGGACGGCTCGTTCGGCCCAAAAAGAACTTTTGGCCAGCTTGGGGGGGTCAGGAGGCCCCCCCAAGCTGGCCAAAAGTTCTTTTTGGGCCGAACGAGCCGTCCGGCGCGAACGAGCCGGGAATCACGTGACGCCGCATCACTCGACGTGCCACCGACGTCACATGCTTCTCGCCAAGGATTGCAGAAATGACGTCCTCACTCCTCGCTCGATCACCAGGGAGTTGTGGTAAGTCTGGGGGGGGGATTAAGGAGGGTGAGGGGGTTTAATTTTTTTTTTTGCACATATGTACATATACCCAACTCATTGGATTTTTTTTATGTCCATATTGGCCACAAGTGGGACCCCCTTTCGGACATAAAAAATATGAACATAAAATTTTGCTCTGCACATCCCTAGTATCAGCCATTTATAGGCACTACAATGTAATCACTTGATGTTGTACCCCAACTTTTAACCACCCGTTTACCCGTCTCATCAAACTCAATTTTCACATACCAAAAACAATTTTTCTTATTTTTATTAAACTGACATATTTTATGTTAAAAAATTCTTAGCTCCAACTGTAGCATTCCAAACACTGCCCCAACGCGGACCATGTTTCGGCTGTCACCAGCCTTTGTAAGGGGACACCTCATATCAGCATATAATCTAGATGCCTATAAATTCATTAAAGGTATTCTCCTCCCCTTGACAAATAATTAGAACGTCATCTATGTAACGCTTCCATGATCTAATATTGGACTTAAATGGATTTTGAAACAGCCATGTCGCCTCAAAGTTGCCCATATACAAATTAGCCACATTGGGGGCCATCGAGGCCCCCATCACTATCCCTTTTGTCTGCAAATAATAGTCTCCATCAAACAAAAAGTAGTTGTTATATAGAAACATAGAAACATAGAAATGATGGCAGAAGAAGACCAAACCACCCATTCAGTCTGTCCAGCAAGCTTTCACACTTTTTTTTTCTCTCACATACTTATCTGTTTCTATTGGCTCTTAGTAACCTTTTTTATTCTATTTCCCTTCCACCCCCTCCATTAATGGAGAGAGCAGTGGCGGAACTGTATCTAAGTGAAATAGCTTAATTAGTTAGGGGTATTAACCACAACAATAAGCAAGCTACATCCATGCTTATCTGTTTATCCAACTATGTAATTCAGTCCTTGTTGGTTGTTGCCTGAATATAGATCCACCTTTCTTCATTCCCCCCTGCCGTTGAAGCAGAGAGCCATGCTGGCTATGCATTGAAAGTGAATTATCAGTCTTGCTCCCCTGCCATTGAAGCAGAGAGCTATGCTGGATATGCGTGAAGTGTTAATACCATATCTGCTAACGATGTTATAAAATCCACTGGTATTCACTTATCAGACATTGTCTCCCTCAAAATGTTCTTAATCATACTACTAGCATCATTTTGTGGTATATTTGTATACAAAGCAACCATCTACACAGTGGCTAATGCCAATCAAAGGCTTCAGGTAATCTGGATCTGGTCATTAGTACTTTCAGGGATCTGGTTTTAAAAGATCTTGGAGAAATACAGATCTTTCCAATAGAGGATGATTCAAATTTATCGAGTGAAGAAAGGGAAGCTTTGAGGGAGTTAGCCTTCTATAGTGATTAAGAGCGCTGACAAGGGTGGCACTATTGTAGTTATGAATGTGCAGGACTATAAGGAAGAGGTGTTAAGACAATTAGGAGACATTATGTATTATTGATGTCTTGATGAAGATCCCACTGGGGGTTTGAAGTCTTTGATTGATCAGAGATTGGAGGAGGCATTCATAAAGTCATGGCTTACCTCGAGAGAACGGAGGTTCCTGACAGTTGAGTTCCCAAAAACACCGGTGTTATATGTCCTGCCAAAAATACAGTAAACTCTACATAAGCTACCTGGGAGATCTATTGTCTTCTCTAGGGGTTCGTTGTTAGAGCCCCTTTCAATCTTTGTAGACAAGTACTGGCAGCCCTGGTGAAATCTTTACATCATTTGTGAGGGATTCCTCAGATATGATTGTTCAGCTAAATAGTTTGGCTAAAGAGATTTTTCCTTCTGGAAATGTGGCATTAGCCACTGTGGGCGTGGTTGCTTTGTATACAAATATACCATAAAATGACACTAGTAGTATTATTAAGAACATTTTGAGGGAGACAATGCCTGATAATCGAATACCAGTGGATTTTATAACATCGTTAGCAGATATGGTATTATATAACAACTACTTTTTGTTTGATGGAGACTATTATTTGCAGACAAAAGGGATAACGATGGGGGCCTCGATGGCCCCCGATGTGGCTAATTTGTATATGGGCAACTTTGAGGCGACATGGCTGTTTCAAAATCCATTTAAGTCCAATATTAGATCATGGAAGCGTTACATAGATGATGTTCTAATTGTTTGGCAAGGGGAGAAGAATACCTTTAATGAATTTATAGGGGTCTAGATTATATGCTGATACGAGGTGTCCCCTTACAAAGGCTGGTGACAGCCGAAATATGGTCCGCGTTGGGGCAGGGTTTGGAACGCTACATTGGGAGCTAAGTATTTTTTAACATAAAATATGTCAGTTTAATAAAAATAAGAAAAATTGTTTTTGGTATGTGAAAATTGGGTTTGATGAGACCAGTAAATGGGTGGTTAAAAGTTGGGGTACAACGTCAAGTGATTACATTGTAGTGCCTATAAACCGCTGATGCTGTTTGTGGCCCATTGTGTGGCGAGAGACAGTGGATTAAAAGTGTAACACTAAAGTCTGATGACGTTGTCCCTTTTGTTAAATAATTTTTTTATTGGCGGTTGTTGATAAATTAATTGTTTGCTCTCTTTGTTTGGATATTGTTAACATTAAAAATATACATGTGGAAATTTTACTTCTGTAATTTCCATTTATCCCCTATAAGTCTGGTTTAACTCATGTACATCGAGAGATTTTGTAATATGTGTGTGGCAATGAAATTACCAGTTTTAGCAATTAGCTACCAGTCTACACAACTCCCCATTCACCCAAAAAACCCCACCCAGTTATTTCTTCACTTTTACTATCACTTACTCAAGATATAGAGAAGATTTAAATGTACACAAGTAAGCTGCTAAATCTATATGTGTAAATTGGTTATAAAACCGCAATTTAGATGCAAAATATTGGCCCTACCCTGGATGATAACTTTCAAATACATATGTGTGGTGATATATATATGCATGTATATATGGCTGCGAGCAGATCTATGCAAGTATTTTATAACATACACATGAACTGGAGGATGAACTGGTATGTGGGCAAGCCTCCTTTTTAAAATCCCCCAATTTATGTGGTAGAAGTGGGATTTGCACGCTGATGCTTGTGCCCACTTAAAATTAGGTACATATGTGCATGTGGCCAGGCTATTTTATAATAGGGATGTTGTCGGTTCTGGCTTCATGTTCAGCCCACCGCAGGAAATTTCGTATTTCCCGCAGTTCGGGTTTTTAAAATTCGGGAGACCCAAATTTCATTTTAGTGCGCACTAACCCTGTAAGTGCCCACTAAACCTAAAAACACATTTTTCCCGAAATTTTGGGAAAAATTCCTTCAGGTTTCGGGCTCCCCGAACCTGGACGAATTCACATCCCTATTTTATAATATGGGCACATAAAAGCGCGTAATGTGAAAATGGTTATGTCCCTGGGTGAAGACTGATGCACACGCGACAGTTTGTGCCCCCACACAGGTTTGAAAGTTACCGTCCCTATATGCGTTTTATAAAGTATGCACATTTCTACCCTGCAACATATGACAGTAACTTTCAGAGGGACGAACACAGGTGCACGGTGACTCGAGTGTGTTGGTGCCTGCCCAAAGACACAGCTATTTTATAACACACATGCACATATGTGCATATGTTATAAAATAGTCTGGCTGTGTGTTTGTGCACATCCTATTTTGCAACTAGGCATGCACAGCCGCACGCATCCTGGTCTGAGTCACATAAGTGGGGAAATTTTATAAATGGCTCGTGTCAATGCCATAAACAGTTTCACCAGTTCGTCCACCAGTTCATCCAGTGTAGAGCTAGATCCTCCAAATCCCCTTGGTTTAATAGCGTGCAGTCCCCCCCCCCCAGTTATCCCAGACCCTTTAAATCCTTCAGAAATTGCTTTTTTTTTTTTTTTTTTAAGTTACACCTCCTCCATAGCAGAAGTAAAGTTACACAGCACTGGACCTGGGCACAAGCCCAGGCACATAAACACTTGTGTGTACATCTCTTGGCCCCACCCAAGAATACCCATGGCCTGCTCAAACCACATCCACACCATGCCACTTTTAGAGTCTGGCGCACGCATATCCTACATGTTTGTGCATCTCTCAATTATTGTGTGTGCAAGGCTTATAATGTTTACCTTTATATGCATATGTAGGCTTAAGTGCGAATACATGCAATGCCTTGAAACCACATATTTAAATGCACTGAACAAGCAGACTTTTCCTACCTATTTTGAAAATATTTCCTCGCATATTTTACTCACAAATTCCAATTTATGCATGCGTAAATTAAATTAACCAGTTTACCATTTAGTCCACCAGCTTGCCCAGTCCTTCTCCAGGTCATCAATACCTTCCTGGTTCTTCAGTCTGTAGTCCTCCCAGTTCACCCACGCCTCCAGCCCAGTCAGTACTACATAATAAACACATTTAATATCTCTTATACAAGATAATTAGCAGGTGTAAAAATACACCACTAATTTGGCAAATGCGCATGTTTAAGTGGGTTTTTTTTTAAATAGCAATTTACTTGTACAAGTGTTGGACCCGCCCAGGATGCTCTAGACTGCCCTTTTATCCCACACATATACATGTGCACACGAAAGTGAATATGCACTTGTATTTTCAACTTTTATAAAATACAGAGTGCATGAGTAGATGCTACTTATAGGGTAGATTTCCAAAGACACGAGCGTGTGTCCATGTGTGCGCGGTTCCCAGCACAAGCACATGGATGCGGCAAGTTTATAACATGTGCGCGTCACTGCATGCATGTTATAAAATATGATTCTCATGCGCATATGCACTCCCAATTATCGGTGTGTGCATGTGCAGGTGGGTCGTGATTTGTGCATGCAGGGGAGGAGGGGCATTTTAGTTAAAAGCACACGGCAACACGATCGGACCTACACCAGTTCCCTCCCAGTCTGCTCCATACGTTTGACTGAATAAACACACAAATTACCTCACACAAAGTTACAGCTGCTGCATGTAGAGTGTAACTTGTGAAGGGTAGCTTATGCTCATAGGGCACATTTTCAAAGGGGTTATGGGCAACACAGGCATAAGTGGCATGTAATTGCGATTTTATAAACATCAAAAGTGCGTGCACATTTTGGTTTTTGCACAAGCATTTAACCAGCAGAAAAAAGGAGCTATCTAGGAGCATTCCAAAGTGAGGTATGTGTAGAAGTTGTTGTTTTTATAAGAGAGTTATGCTTATAATTTAGCAACTTATTCATCCAATTTTATACCTGCATATTGACTAGCACAAATAAAACTGGACATGTCTGTCATCTGAATGTTTTTGGTGGGGTGCATGGATGAACTGGGAGGAGTTCAGGGTAAAGTAGTTTAAGGGTCTAGAGGAACTGGAGATAGACTGGGTGAACTGGCAGAAGTATTGGTAAAACTGGTGATTTCAAGTGCGTGTGCAAGTATTTTCAAAAGGGTATACGCACAAACCTGAAAATGTACCTACCTGCCTCCATGTGTAAATCCAGGGTTTTACACATACATGTTATATTCTTTTAAATGTAAATTATACATGTGGGTGTTTTTAAAATAGAGAAAGTAAGCATGCTCATTGCATTGCAAATTTCCATGCATTATGAAATATGCATGCATACTTTCAAAGCAGAACTCTGCTGCATTTTTTAAACTGTGTACTCATTTCACAGTTTACAAAATACTCAGACAAATCCCTGATGTCCACTTGCATGTGCAAATCCAGTACTGCAAATAAGTTGAAAGTTATGCATTGTTTCAATTGACATGAATTGTCAGTGTTACTATTACCTCAGCTGCACTAATTTTAATATGATTGTACTTGTCTGAGCACTTATTAGTGAGTGAATACACCCCATTATTTTTCAAACTCTCCTAGCCATACTCAACACTCATCTATTGATCATTGTTCTCATTCACTCATTAAGAATGCAAATTATATTGAAAAATGTTTTTTTTTTCTGTATAAAAATATTTTCCTTCTACTTGCTGCAGTTTTATCTGAAAAAGTACTGATGAAACCACCAAACTAATCTACAATAAAATCTATGTATAAAAATGTGATGGTCTATTAAATATAAAACATGTAACAGCCTCCAAATAATCCACCTTAACATGATGCAAATTAAATAATTACCCACTTAAATTCTGAGCAGGTATTATTCATTTGAGAAATCACTACTTTATAGTGCAGAGGAAGCATTTTTTTCACCTTTGGCACTTTACAATAAACTCATTCTGATCTAAATTGATTGCTCTGGGATTATGCAAGTTTCATTAAAATAATGCTGTACTGACATTCACTAATGTCTTTCAATTAAGAATTTCAAATTCTAAACATTGGCAGAGATGTGACCTCTATGTAGTCCAACACATCCTTCATTATTTTTTTATCAGAACTTCTGTTTAAATTATTGAATACACATACAATTTATTTTTGCACTGCAAATTTCTGAAATTGTGTATTTTATTGTGTATTCTCTGATCAGCAAGTGTTTGTTCTAATGAAGATGATATTTTGCATTATTTATTATATTTCAGCACAAAATTACCTGGCATTGAATCAGGGTACAGATTTGAAAGGGAAGATAATCTTCATAGTTTGCTATCCATTTCAGAATGATTAAGTTGAGTTATCCATTAATGCCAACATGTTAAAGATTTAAGCGATGAAAAAAAGAAAAAGTATAAAACTGGTTAACAGCTTATTATAGAAATGAATTTTCCTATCATCTCATCTGCATATATATGGTAACTCACTTTTTTTTATACTGGGGTTTGAAAGAATCTGGCCACATAAGTTGAGCGGTGGCTCAATATGCAGAGACACTTACTAAAGAAATGCAAAACAGTACTTATTGTAGAGCTAAGGAAATCATATAGTATAGTTAATAAGGATCTTTTTGCATACTTACAGATGACTTACCTGATCAAAAAAAAAAGACATTGAAGAAAACATGAACACAAAAGATTTTATTTGAAAAATATTCATAGATAAAGGAACTATACAATAATTTATTTCAAGTATCTACTGATTTTCAAGAAAACAACAATGAACATGAATGAGGTAGATTTGAATGCACTGTTTTCACTGCATGAAAATTTATAACATCCATGTTTATTAAGGATAATTGGGAAACTAGGGATGTGCATTTATTTGAAAAAAAAAATTGTAAAATGAAATGAGTGAGTCTATTTTTGTTTCATTTGTGGATCCCCAAAATGAACGGAAGATGCCCACAAATTTAAACAAAACTTTTCATCTCATGTGTTTGTTTCTCATTCAAGTCTATGTCCCATTCAATTCCATAGTTGTGCTGTTCAAACAAACAGCTGCTGACTATAACAACCAACTCTTGCCTTTGTGACATCACAGCCTTCTGGTAGCTGAGGCAGGAAAAGTTGGCAAGGAGACCAGATGAAAGGCAATTCACAGTAAGCATCTTTTTTTTTTTTTTTTTACTTTAAGACAGTTTATTGAAAAAGTATCTGAACATGCATTTGACCTACAGGACACTGAGGCATGTCAAACAATCAATAAAACACAGCCAACTCTTCAAATAGTTTTACAAAATTCCCCCCTCCCAAAGGAAGGCCTCTCAGCTCATACACCCACAACCCTCCCACTCCCCCAGTATGTTGGGAAAGAACAACACAGAGGGTGTACACAAGTGCACATTAAAATGTCAGCATATCCACTCGAGGATAATTAATTACCTCACTTTTGGCCCTTGGAGATAGTCTCTGCAGATAGGGGAGGGGCACATATTAATATAAGTAATTTTGCTTTTAAATGACTGTGTTGTAGTTTGATTCTCCACCTGCATATAGGCATGAAATTTGTTACTCTAAAGCAGGAAACTTGGATGCTCTCGTCAGTGCAAAAGAATGGCCTTCTTTGCAAGCAATAAATCATAAGCTGCTACTCAATCGCTGGAATGATATATTTTTATCAATGTCTTTAGATAGTGTATTTGAAAAAAAATTTTAAAGGCAAAAACTTTTTTGACACCTGCTCTATAGAATGTTATGTGTGGGTTAAATTAATGTTTATATAATTCTTATGTTAAAATTATAAAGGAATTGGAGGAAAGTTTCATATAAACTCGGTGTCTCCGCACCACTGTTTTGTGGTGTTATAATCATTAACTATCCCCCTCCTCCTGTGAAATTTTTTTAAAAAATATTTTTGTTGAAATTACTTCACCTCTGTAAACCTCTTCCGTGTTGTGAGCATCAAATTATTTTTGTGTGCCCTGACGGCACATAATTTTATAGACTATAAACTCTCTACTATGAATTATAAAGGAGTGAAATTCAGACTTCCCCTTTTGATGTTGGTGTGTGCTGTCCGATTTCCAACAATGGTTGGAAATTGGACAGCACACACCATTTCAAACAATGGTTTGGGACCATTGTTGGAAATCGGACAGCACACACCAACATCAAAAGGGGAAGTCTGAATTTCACTCCTTTATAATTCATAGTAGAGAGTTTATAGTCTATAAAATTATGTGCCGTCAGGGCACACAAAAATAATTTGATGCTCACAACACGGAAGAGGTTTACAGAGGTGAAGTAATTTCAACAATAAATTTTTTTTTTTTTTAATTTCACAGGAGGAGGGGGATAGTTAATGATTATAACACCACAAAACAGTGGTGCGGAGACACCAACGAGTTTATATGAAACTTTCCTCCAATTCCTTTATAATTTTAACATAAGAATTATATAAACATTAATTTAACCCACACATAACATTCTATAGAGCAGGTGTCAAAAAAAATTTTGCCTTTAAAATTTTTAAAATTTTTTTTTCAAATACACTATCTAAAGGCATTGATAAAAATATATCATTCCAGCGATTGAGTAGCAGCTCATGATTTATTGATTATAGTTATAATCACTGTAGTAGTGGCATATTGATATTTTCTGGTTTGTCACTTCTTTGCAAGCAGCCATGCCTTCCTAATCAAAAGACCCTTGTCCTTCCCACAAATCTAGACAGAGGACACCACATCAAAAAGGACACCCTCTTCGGAGTGAAAACCACTGCTTCTCCCACTGAAGAAACCAAATACCCACAAATTTTCTCCCAAAAAGATTGAATAGCAAGACCCTCCCAGAAACAGTGTCCTAAGGTGCCCCTATCCAGTTGACATTTAAAGCATAGTGCAGGTTTCAGATAACCCACTCTATATAGCCAGGATGGAGACAACTACGCTCTCCACAGGAGTTTATATTGCATCTGCCACGGAGTAGTTTCTTCCGCAATTCAGGGATGCACTTTATAGCATGGAGAAAAGGGAAGCCAAATTAACTCTGCCTTCCATTTAGCATGTAATAAAGCAAAAGAGACCTCAGGCAGTAGTTGTACTAAGGCCTTACGAATACACACTATCCCCAATCTGCCACGCTTATCCACTTGAAAAAAGTTTTTGAGTTGCCCTAGAAAAACATCTCACAGTTGAGTTTTCTGTAAGGAAGTGATACAGCTGTATGTATGCAAAAAAGGAATTAGGACTTGGCGTGAAGCGTGTGTTCAACTCTGGAAATGACAGCATGTTGCCTTGAGCATCTAACACATCTGCTAAAGAAACCACCCCCCTGCAAAGCCCACTGAGAAAAGATCAAAGTCTGCATGCCTGGTGTAAATTCCAGATTATCCTAGATGAGCAAGCAAACTGACACTTCTGGACTCTGACCCAGCCTGGAACATAGAAATTCCCATGCTTTTCATAAGACAGTTAAAGAAAAATTACGACATATAGACACCTGCAGCAAAGTCGGGTGGGTATGAAGTACATACAAGGGATCTAATGGGTTGATCAGCTCCTTTTCAACCACCAAAGGAGTAAAATGAGATGAATTAAAAATCCAGTTCTTCACATGTCTCAACAAACAAGCCGTATTATACTCCTGTAAATCGGGTATCCCCAGACCCCACGTCGCCATATGCCCACCAAATTAGTTATGTAAACCCAAGCCCTCTTTTCTCTCCAAATAAAATAGGACAGCATTGCATAAACTAACTTGCATCTCTTTTCAGAAGTATCAGGGGAACGGTTTGCAAGATGTATAACCACTTAGGCCAGATAAGCATTTTAAATAAAATTATACGACCTGTCACTGAAAGAGGCAAGTCCTTCCATTCCAAAAGTTTATGGCCTGATTTTTTTTTTTTTTTTTGCTGATTTTAAAAGAGCCATTCGTGTAAATAACAAGGGTTACGTGAGTGACTGGGCTTTGTGCACGCTGCACACATTTTTGGAAGGTTCCAGTCATGCACGTAACCCCTGTTTCGCACCAAAGTGCCGGGCCTCTCCAAAGGCTGGGGGACAGGTTCTGCGCATGGAGAGGCGGTGCTGGTGGCAGGCCAGGACAGTGTCATTAACCGCTGTCCCGGGGAAGTGCATGCTGGTAGCCGGCAGGTGCGGATGAATCTACTCCTCCGGATCAGAAGTAGGTATGAAAAAGAAAAGGGGTTAGATAGGGATAGTTTAGGGGTTGGGGAGGATAGGGGAATAGGGAGGAAGGATAGGGTTTGGGTTAGGGAAGTTCCCTTCCAGTCTGCTCCTTAATTGTTGGAGCGGACTGGGAGAGAACTGGGAAAGGCCTACCTGTACTGTTGCGAGTATTTTTTTAAGATCCCCTCCCATTTCGAGCATGACAGACATATGTCCATACATGCATGCTCGATCATAAAATCAGGCACACAAGTGTGCATGGATATCGTATTTTATAACCCGTGCCAACGTGCGTGTTATAAAATATCTGCATCCATGTGCGCACTACCGGGAACTGCATGTTTATTTTTTTTAATCGACACTATGTCTTTAAAGATTTTAGGAGAGATTGGACATTTAAATCATAAATCTTATCTAAAGACATTAATATCTAGACCCCTAATACTGAAAAGTCCCCAGCACACCTAAGAGGAAATTGCTTTTCCAAATCCAACTCATAGTATACTGAGGAGGACATCACCTCAGACTTGCTCACATTTAGTTTAAATCACAAAAAGGAACATCTTTGTAACTAACCTATAGCTACCATCTGGATCAAGTGATGCTGACATTAGGGGTGTGCAATCGCTTTTTCTGAATTAGGCAATTTCAACAAAATTGCTTAATTCGGAATGGTTCAGGAGAACCAAAAAATGTTTGAATTTTTTCAGAAATTTCAGAAAAAATTCATTTTCGGGTTATTGCGCACTAAGGGGAGTTAGTGTGCGCTGACTCCCATTAGTGTGTGCTAACTCCCTGTTAGTGTGCTCTAACTCTGCCATGTTAGCATGCATTATCAGGAGTTAGCATGCACTAACTCCCGTTAGTGTGAGCTAACATGTAAATTGGGGCACCTGAAAAAAAAAACCCACCCCAAACCGCGAGAAAAACAAAATTCCCATGGGGGGCCTCGAAACAAAGCCCAACACAAAATTCTAACCCAAAGCACATCTCTAGCTGACATCTCTAGCTGACATCCTCCCATTCAAAGGTCTGAGCATGTGCAAGAAACTCTTTATAATCTTTCTAGCAGTTGGTAGAGAAGGAATTATTTTTGAGAAGCTTTGTCAGAGTTGAAAAAGGTTTTAAAAATATTGTCTTTCACACTGGTAAATGGCTAACTCTGATCTCTGCTGCAATGATATGACATGCTTGCTCTCTCATGGGGGAGAGTTGGAGTGGAAAAGAGATTGAGGCGGTATCAGTGATGTTTTTTTTGTATCTGTCTGAATGTCTCACATAGAAAAGTACAGTACAGTAAGGTTAGCAGAGACACTGAAGTAAAGAAATGTTTTGCCAGGCTGTCACTCATATTTGTTCTGTTTACAGATTTTTTGTGTGTGGAAAAGGAGTGAGTCAGCAGTGCACACACATATACTGTATCTGTGTGTATGCGTGACAGATATTTTTGTATACACTAGCATGGTGCTATGAGTAATGGGACAGCATCAATACATTTAATTGCTTTGTGGTATCAAAACTCCCATTCAGCATTCAAATTATATCATTCCACATAGAGGAAATGGCACAGCAGAGAATGACAGAACCAGCCAAGCTTAGTAGAAGCTGCAGCAAGAAAAAAATCTGCCCTGCCACTAAACTGAAAAGAGACAATTTAAGCTATGAAATTGCAGGCATGGTTGTGAGCTCAATGCAAAAGAAATAGAAAGTTTGAGAATATGTTCCAGCACTGCCTCTTCCTCTTGTTTGCAGCAGGAGGAAAAGGTTGGAGAGCCATGCATTAGTAGGGCAGGAGCATAGACAGGGACATGAGAAGTACAACAGCCAAAACCAGTAGCATGCTCCTCAACCTCTATGGCTACTTCTTCTAAGGAAATGGAGGCAGTATTTTCAAAAACTGATTCTGAGGAAGAATCTTGAATGGGGTTATATGAATCATAAATTGAAGAACTTATAGGTAAAGAAAATCTGGGAAGTTTAGACAGTAGCATATCAGCCTCCAATGAGGTACTAGGGAGAAAGATGAATCATGTAGTATTGAGACCAGGAAGACCAGACAGTGCAGGTAGAGATTGTGAGTGATGCCCCTGGAATTTTTCCTCAGGCTCCATCCTCAACCTCAACTCTGGTGCCAGCATTAGCCCCAAGAATGCAGAGAAGCAATCATATAAGATATTACTGGTTTGTAGGTGCTTTAAAGTGAAGGAGCATGTACATTTTGCCCAGTACATTCAATATGATAAGGACATCAGTCAGGGGAAGAAGTGGAGCCTATGACAAATGCTGGAATGCAGCATCACCTGCAGAAGCAGTGCCCACTAGCATTAGCATCAGTTGAGGGTGGCAGTACTGGACTAGGGACCCCTTCTGCCACTCAAAGTAAAAGCCAAAGGAAAGATGATTGAAAAAGGGGAAGACTTCTCCTCAAGAAGATCCCATGCCCCTTCCATTAGTTAGGTGGCAGGCCAATAGCCCCCTGCCATGTGTCTGCAACTCACTACAGAGGAAATGGGGTGGTGTTCCATAGCACTGTCCTGGGCAAGAGGCAGATAGCATCAAAAGTAGTAACAAGATTCATACTAGAAATTATAGCCCTGGATGACAATCCCCTGCAGGCAGTGGAGAACATGGGCTTTATGGGTCTGCTGCATGTGATAGCCCTCCAGCTACAAAGTACATATGTGTGCACATATTATCAAATTGCCACATCTCTTGGTTATCACTGATGCACATATGTCTGAATGCCCATTTGAAAGTACCATCCCTGTGTCTTTGAGTTGAAAAAAAATAGCCTCGATGTCCACTGTTAGTCAAATTCATGGGAATATTCCACCAACAGGGTAGCCCTATCACTGACCAGATAGTTGAATTTTAAAAAAAAAAAAAAAAATCAAAGGAACCAGGGGCTGCTTGGGCAGCCTCTCTAGAAGAAGCATAATATGCAGGCAAATAATGTATCTTATTTATATTAGGAACAACTTCTTTCAAAAAGTCAAACTTTCAAAAAAATCAATATAGAACTTGTTTTTTGCATTTCCAATGCTGCGTTCATGGGGCACCTGGAGAAATTAAAAAATCTTAAATTTTATCTCCTATTAAAATTCCCAATATTCTCAATCTTTCTGTGAAACAAGGCATTATCTTTAATTATAGAAACATTTGACTTGTATAAAGTAGAACATTTCTCCTTAATTGTTGAAATTTTTTCAGTATGATCTTTCATCATTTGAGAGTTTACCTGGGCTAGGAAGCCACTTCCTCTAAACTAGATGATACAGAGTCTATCCTCCGGGTAAAAGTACTTTCCAGCTTCATGATGGCAGTCCAAAGCATATCCATGCAGATAAACTCAGGCTTTTCCCACTGGGTATAAGCAAAAACAACTGCATTTTCAGATGTGGATGTTAACATACCTCAATTAGAGAATTCTCCATCCAGGTTGGTAGTAAAAGAAGCTACATCAGCTCTCATGTACCCAACTTGTTCCTTACTGGGGTAAAAATCATCAGCCTGAGGGGCCCATGGACCTGAATAGCTCAAAGATACTGCTTCTGCTATATCTAGTATGGAGGAATTAACTCCTAGTACATGTCATGTTGGCTGGAGTTGGGGAAAATCCCCTTAGGAGCAGGGCAGGACCATAGGTCTGGAGTGGGCTTCATCTTCTGGGTAGCCAGCCCCCTCCCATGCTGTTTGAGCCCTTGGGTTCTGGGTGATGGTAAGCCTTAGCTTCCACAGCGGAATATCATGGTAAGGCAGGCTAGGCAAGGCTGGATAGGTGGTGCAAGCTGGACAAGGCTGGACAAGCTGGCCAAGACTAGACAGGAATAGGCAGGGACTGAGGTCAGGCATAGGCTGGATGTTGTGGCAGAGACAGGCTGGAAGCTGAGGACTGGATACTGGAGCAGATTGGATAAGGCTGGACAGGCTGGACAGAGACAGGCTGGAACTGAGGGATGGATGCTGGGCATGGGCTAGGGCTGGATAAAGACATAGGCTGAGCAGGATACTGAGCAGAAGCTGAGACTGGATACAAATACAGACTGGGCAGGATACTAATGAGAGACTAGGATTGGATACAGATACAGGCTCAGGCTGGGGACTGGATACAGATTCAGGATAGGAACTGTACACAAGCTCAGGCTAGGGCCTGGACCCAGGCTCATGCTGTAGCAAGACAAGGCAATGGCAATGCAGGGAATGGACACTGGGAACAGGACTGGGCAGGGAAGAACAAGACAAAAAAGACAAGGTCAGGACCAGATAAGAACTAGACAAGACAACAGAGAACACTGAGGCCCGAAGACAGCAAAGCATAAGGTGCATATGACACTAGGCATAAGCCCCAAAGGCCAATAGGCAAGGAAAGGCCTGGATAGAATGCAAAGCAAGGCACAAAGAGAGGAGGTCTGGATGCCACAAGGAAGGAAAGGCCTGAGTAGGCCACAGAGCAAAGTACAAAATAATAGAAGGCCCAGAAGCTACAAGGCAAGAAGAGGCCTAGATAGGCCACAAGACAAGGTACAAGTAAAACAAAAAGGTCTGCAGGCCCCAAGGCAAAGAGTGAGCTAAATGTTCCTTGATAATATATAAGGTTTGGGGGGTAATCTGAACAGAGCGGCAGTTACTTAACAGAATCATGGGGGAAACCTGTACTGTGTGGCAGTTACTATCCTTAACAGAAAGATGGAGGTAACCTGCATGGAGCGGCAGTTGTTACCATAGGAAACTTGCTGGGCAGACTAGATGGATCATTTGACCTTTTTTGGCCATAAATACTATGTTATTATGTTATAAGAGCAACCAGGTCAGACAGCCAAAGATGACTCCATGAAGAGGCATCAAGGTACTGGCAAGACTGGTTTAAGTAGTTCAGGAACTGCTGAGTCAGGTAATCAGTGAGGAGGTGGTTCAAGTCGCTGGGAGCAGTGTTTGCTGGAGGACTCTGCTGGTAGGGAGGTGTCAGAGCAGGCAGAATCAGGGCATGGTGAGGCTGCATGGCAGGCAAAACCGTGACAGGGCTGCTTGCTCCAAGAATTAAATGACAAATTTAAAGGCCTCGAAAGTAGGCTGAGATGAGGAGGGGTAGCTGCACCCATCCTCTTCCTCATACCTTCAACCAGGTTCAAATGACTACAAGAAAGAGTCTCCAAGTCCATGCAGAGGGGTGTGCCCCTTTGAAGCACGGCTGCTCCCACAATTTTAAGTCTAGAAATGAGGGCCAATGATGTCATAGAAGGTGTCTATACAAATGGGGGGTGTGCCCCCCTGGGGGGCATGAACAAGCTTCTAGAGGGCCGCCAGCTGCAGTGAGAAAAAGTTGCTGCGCTGAGCTGGGAGGATCTCTGAAGGATAGAGATGCATTTAAAGATGAACTGCCAGATTGTAAAAGTGCCTCAGATCATGGAAGTTTTCCTTCTGGTTTCCTCTTAGTGGAGGGGGAGGGGGGAGGATGACCAACTGCCCAGTTGTACAGCCTATTATACAGAGCCATGTTTTAACAGTAACTGGACACTGTAAAACTTTGTTAAACAATGCCTGATTTATCTCAGACCAGTAGCCTATCAGCAGGAGGAGGGCTGCGAAAAAGTAAGTCATTGCTTTACACTGCCAGTCCTGTCTCCCCTCCTCCCGAAGCAAGGCTGCTTTTTGCACCTTGCTCCGGGAGGAGGGGAGAGAGGACTAGCAATCTCGAGCGGCTGCGAAAAAAAAGTTAGTCGTTGCTTTACATATGGGACTGTGAGGAGGGAGGAGGCCTTAGCTGCTGGGGGGAGCAGGGAATTGAAGTGGTGAAACGAGAGTCCCCCAAAAGAAAACAGGCAAAGTGCTGGAAGAAAGTGGAGGGAGGGGAAGAAAAAATACGGGAAAGCTTCAAAGCGTGCAGCTCAATCCAGTAAAGTAAGTAAAGCAGCCTTGCTTCGGGAGGAGGGGAGAGAGGACTGGCAATCCCGACTGTCCACTTCGTTGCTACTTTTTTTTTTTTTTTCGCTTTTCGCTTTTTAGATTTTTTCTGCTTTTGTTGCTTCGGGAGGAGGGGGGAGAGGACTGGGGCTGCCCCGGAGACCAGCATCCATTGACACGGACAGGGCAGGTCAGCGGGGGCTGGAGGAAAGTTTGCCACCTACCCTTACCCCTGCCTCTAATGCAGGGGTAAGGGTAGGCGGTAAGTTAGCAGGTTAAACACGCGGCAAAACGGCAGGGTAAAAAAGCGATAGTTGGGGCGCGCGTTACTGGATGGTAGGGAATAGCTAATTCGATTGTTTACATGTAAAAGACATGCCACGTGCGGAAGGGGTTACCCGAGGATTTAAGGACGCGGTAAGAGTAGGTTAAAGGGGATTGTGGATCGCAGGAAGGGCTAACGCGGCCGGAAAGTGAGTAGAAAGTGGGTTAGGAGCGGAGTAAACGCGGCCACACTTTACTGGAATGACCTGTAAGTATGGCATGTCTGTATCTCTCTCCATCTCTCTCTGGTATCTCTTCCTTTCTGTGCCTGTCTGGATGTGGTGTGGTATCTGCCTCTCTTTGTATTTGTGTGTATATGTTTGCTTCTTTCAGCAACCTGAATGAAATCACTGTGAACCTGGAAGATGTAGTAGGCCAGATTGACAAACTAAAGAGTAGCAAATCACCTGGACTGGATGGTATGCATCCTAGGGTACTGAAGGAACTCCAAAATGAAATTTCTGATCTATTAGTTACAATTTGTAACCTATCATTAAAATCATCCATTGTACCTAAAGGCTGGAGGGTGGCCAATGTAACCCCAATATTTAAAAAAGGCTCCAGGGGCGATCCAGATAACTATATATCAGTGAGCCTGACTTCAGTGCCGGGAAAAATATTCTCAAGATCAAAATCGTAGAGCCTATAGAAAGACATGGTTTAATGGAACACAGTCAACATGGATTTACCCAAGGGAAGTCTTGCCTAACAAATCTGCTTCATTTTTTTTGAAGGGTTAATAAACATATGGATAAAGGTGAACCAGTAGATGTAGTGTATTTGGATTTTCAGAAGGAGTTTGACAAAGTCCCTCATGAGAGGCTTCTAAGAAAACTAAAAAGTCATGGTTTAGGAGGTAATGTCCTTTCATGGATTACAATAGGGATGTGAATCGTGTGATCGATCATCTTAACGATCAATTTTGGCTGAGGGGGGGGGGGGAAATCTGATCATCATGGTTTTTTTGGTTAAAAAATTGTTTTATCGGGGGAGGGGGGAGGGCAGGAAAACCGGCACAGCAAAACAACCCTAAAACCCACCCCAACCCTTTAAAACAAATCCCCCACCCTCCCGAACCCCCCCAAAATGTTTTAAATTACCTGTTTTAAATTGCCAACGTCGCCCGTATGACATAGTGAGGGCGAAGGTAGCGCCGGCGCCATTTTGAATATTGGCAATATGGCCCGCGTGCAGGAGGTCGCTCCCAGACCCCCGCTGGACTTTTTGCAAGTCTTGTGGGGGTCAGGAGCCCCCCCCCCCAAACTGGCCAAAAGTTCCTGGGGGTCCAGCGGGGGTCCGGGAGCAATCTCCTGCACTCGTGACGTCGGGTGCCAGGAACCAAAATGGTGCCGGCGCTACCTTTGCCCTGTCATATGATAAGGGCAAAGGGCCACTGGCGCCATTTCTATTAACGCAGTCGTGGCCAGAGAGCGGGAGATCGTGCCGGGACACCCCCCCCCCCCACTGGACCCCAGGTAATTTAAAACATTTTGGGGGGGTTCGGGAGGGTGGGGGATTTGTTTTCAAGGGTCGGGGTGGGTTTTAGGGTTGTTTTGGTGTGCCAGTTTTCACGCCCTCCCCCGATTTACGATTTTTTTTACGATAAATCAGGGAAATTGCTATTGTATCGTGGCTCTAACGATTTTTGACGATTTAAAATATATCTGACGATTGTTTTAAATCGTCAAAAAACGATTCACATCCCTAGATTACAAACTGGTTAAAAGACAGGAAACAGAGAGTAGGATTAAATGGTCAATTTTCTCAGTGGAAAAGGATAAACAGTGGAGTGCCTCAGGGATCTGTACTTGGACCAGTGCTTTTCAATATATATATAAATGATCTGGAAAGGAATACGATGAGTGAGGTTATCAAATTTGCTGATGGTACAAAATTATTCAGAGTAGTTAAATCACAAGCGGATTGTGCTACATTACAGGAGGACCTTGCAAGACTGGAAGATTGGGCATCCAAATGGCAGATGAAATTTAATGTGGACAAGTGCAAAGTGTTGCATATAGGGAAAAATAACCCTTGCTGTAATTACACAATATTAGGTTCCATGTTAGGAGCTACCACCCAGGAAAAAGTTCTAGGCATCATAGTGGATAATACTTTAAAATTGTCGGCTCAGTGTACTGCAGCAATCAAAAAATCAAACAGAATGTTAGGAATTATTAGGAAGGGAATGGTTAATAAAACGGAAAATGTCATAATGCCTCTATATCGCTCCATGGTGAGACCGCACCTTGAATACTGTGTACAATTCTGGTCACCGCATCTTAAAAAATATATAGTTGCGATGGAGAAGGTACAGAGAAGGGCAACCAAAATGATAAAGGGGATGGAACAGCTCCCCTATGAGGAAAGGCTGAAGAGGTTAGGGCTGTTCAGCTTGGAGAAAAGACAGCTGAG
Source organism: Rhinatrema bivittatum (assembly GCF_901001135.1). Classification (NCBI taxonomy): domain Eukaryota; kingdom Metazoa; phylum Chordata; class Amphibia; order Gymnophiona; family Rhinatrematidae; genus Rhinatrema; species Rhinatrema bivittatum. The sequence continues at coordinate 469,809,703 of NC_042616.1, forward strand.
GGGGGATATAATAGAGGTCTTTAAGATCATGAGAGGTCTTGAACAAGTAAACGTGAATCGGTTATTTACACTTTCAAATAATAGAAGGACTAGGGGGCATTCCATGAAGTTAGCAAGTAGCATATTTAAGACTAATCAGAGAAAATTATTTTTCACTCAATGCACAATTAAGCTTTGGAATTTGTTGCCAGAAGTTGTGGTTAGTGCAGTTAGTGTAGTTGGGTTCAAAAAAGGTTTGGATACATTCTTGGAGGAGAAGTCCATTAACGGCTATTAATCAAGTTTAGTTAGGGAATAGCCACTGTATTAATTGCATCAGTAGCATGGAATCTTCTTTGTGTTTGGGTAATTGCCAGGTTCTTGTGGCTTGGTTTGGCCACTGTTGGAAACAGGATGCTGGGCTTGATGGACCCTTGGTCTGACCTAGCATGGCAATTTCTTATGTTCTGAAGAGAATCAAAAGAGGAATTTTGAGCTTCTGGCAGGCAGTGTGATTGCCTGCTATTTGGCAAATGGTTCAACAGCTGATTGGTTGGTTGGTGAGAGACTTTGACACAAGGCCGGGAATCCAGGATTCAATTTTGTATGTGTGTTTGTGTCTGTGTGTATAATGTACACATATTGTATTTTATACACACACACATACACACCCACACACACCCACACTTGAGTATGTGCGTGTATATAATATAACATCTGCATCTACATATAAATGTGTATATGATGTCACCCAACTTTGGTGGGGGGCCCAACAAATTGTATAGATGGAAGGGGAGGCCATGACTCAAAACGTTTGCTTACCTCTGCTTAAGAACATTTATTCCTATATATATCTGTATGCTATCAGACAGAAAAACATACTCTAGATCAAGAGGTCCTTGTATGAGAATTCATGTGGATAGATTCAGAAGCAATTAGGAAAATACTTTTCAGAAGGGTTGTAGATACGTGTAATGACCTCCAAGCAAAGAAGTAGATTTTAAGGACCATGCATGGGTGCACATGTGTGCGCATTTGCCGACGTGCACATATGGACAATTATAAAACATATAGAAATGAAACATATAAACATAGAAATGACGACAGAAGAAGACCAAACGGCCCATCCAGTCTGCCCAGCAAGCTTTCACACTTTTTTTTTCTCTCACATACTTATGTTTCTCTTGGCTCTTAGTAACCTTTTTTATTCTATTTCCCTTCCACCCCCGCCATTAATGTAGAGAGCAGTGTTGGAACTGCATCTAAGTGAAATAGCTTAATTAGTTAGGGGTATTAACCACCGCAATAAGCAAGCTACACCCATGCTTATCTGTTTATCCAGACTATGTAATTCAGTCCTTGTTGATTGTTGCCTGAATATAGATCCACCTTGAAAGTGAAGTTTAAGTCTTGCTCCCCTGCCATTGAAGCAGAGAGCTGGATATGCGTGAAGTGTCAAACTTCCTCCCCTGCCATTGAAGCAGAGAGCTATGCTGGCTTTGCATTGAAAGTGAAGTATCAATCTTGCTCCCCTACCATTGAAGCAGAGGGCTATACTGGATATGCGTGAAGTGTCAAACTTCCTCCCCTGCCGTTGAAATATGTGTGCATATATAGATGTATATGTGTGTGTGTTTTAAAATTGGCTATTTGTGCATGCATGTGCACCGAATTTCATATTGACATGTGCATGTGCATGCAAATGTTGTCTTGCTCACATGCGGTGTGATTTTACTAGACATGTGTTTCGACACAATTACCTCTTTTCCTAGGTTCATCGCGGATACGGTAATTCATCGTGGATACGGTAAAAAATGGTTTCTTAAAGCTATACACACTTAAACGTATTAAATCGCTATTATACCAATATGATTTCCGCACAGTCTTACAAGCAACTATTTTATCAAAGATTGATTACTGCAATGCTCTGTTACTGGGTCTACCTAAAGCCACCATTCAACCTTTGCAAATGCTGCAAAATGCAGCTGCCCGCATTATCACCGACACAAGCCGCCATGATCACATCACTCCAGCTCTTCAGTCTTTGCACTGGCTACCCGTGGCTTACAGGATAATTTATAAATCTATGTCGCTGATACACAAAGCCATTCAAAACAGAGAAATGCACTGGTTCACAGATCAACTACAATTCAAAACGTCTTCCCGCTCAACGAGATTCCAGAATTTAGCCAAACTAAATATCCCAGCACCCAATCTGACTAAACTTTCTAGTACAAAAGAACGATCTTTCATCATTGCTGGATCAACAATATGGAACACCATGCCCTCTGAATTACGCCAGGAACTCTGTCACAAAAAATTTAAACAAAACCTTAAAACCTAGCTATTTAAAAAAGCCTACTATCAATGATCTGAATCCTCATCTACTCTTCCTAACTGCCACAATCTCTCATATATTGCTTATATTCTATTAATACAAAGTTATATACTATATTGTATTCGTTCAGTTACCATGTTATATTGTAAAGCGCAATGCTGAATTACTGTTTGAATGTAAACCGAGGTGATGTTATTTACGTACCCCGGTATAAAAAAAAATCTATAAATAAATAAATAAATAAATAGGTTGTACCAAGTTCTCTCCAGTAAAGGAGAGGACTTCCTAACCCCCCTAGCTAACTCACCTCCCTTTTATGTTATTAGCCCCAAGCCTTAAAACTCCGCTGACTAACCTGGTCTTTTTGTTACATGACTTACATGAGGTAGTGGACTCCAGCGTGCTTCTACGTATAAAGACTTACATGCAGACTTCATCAATCCACCCATGTCCTGCCCAGTCCATGCCTAATTTTCCACCCCTTTTGGTGAAAAAATATTTTATGCGCATACCAGGAGATACCCGAGTACCCGAGCGGGTTTTTAATTCCACACTGCACGTGCAACATCGAGTCACACACGTATCTCCCAACTTCGACACACGCAAGGCTTTTAAAGTCGACCAGAAAGATAGTAGAAACTAAAACAGTAATGAAATGTAAGAACGTTTGGGATTAGTAAAGAGGATTCTTAGTTGTGATAATGAAGTAATGAAAAGAAAACCAAAGACCAACTTGGATCTATGGCCTTGCACCAGGAATAAAATTGGACTTATTAGCTGGGCCTTAAAGTTTTATCTGTCATCCTACTGTCTGTTTCTGTTTCATCCTGTTTCCATGGTGCATACTGTTTTTTCTTCAGCACTGCACGGCTGCAGAAGATTGATGCTAGTACCTACAACAAAAACTAACACAACAATCCAATATCCAGATCTCTACAACTTTATAATGGTCTGCACATTATTTATGTTCTGGCAAGTGTAATATATCACCTTATTTACTAAAGTTGTTAGCTACTGTTCTACATCTTTATGATGAGTAACACAGACCTCAATATGTATCTTTATAATTAATTTCCCCCCATGTAATGGAGAATAAACAGAAAAGTATAGAATGCACATCCTGACACCCTCATAGATGTTTTTCATGTACTTGACAAAGCTTTTATTACATTTCTACCTTTTTGTCAAGTTTCTCCTCCAATTCACTCTTAAAGGTAAATTTTAAAAGCCAGGTGCACACCAAAATCGGGAGATGTGCGCGCATCTAGCACAGTTTTATAAGTCATCCACATGCATTGCACAAGTACCAGTGCATAAATATTTTGCTTCAAGAAAACAAGGGGCATTATGTGGGCAGGGCACGGGCGCTCCGGGGCACGGCCAAGAGATGTGCCAGCAAGTAGTTTTGTGACCAGGATCGCGCCCAGGTATATTTCAGTGCAAAGTTACTTCTGCTATAGAGGAGCTGTAAGTCTTTATAAAACTATTTCCAGGCATCTATTAAGTGTTTGAGGGGTCTGGGTTAACTGGGAGGAGTGTGCAGGCTAAAAAAACAAGTGGGGTTTGGAGGACCCAGTTCTCAGCTGGACAAACTGGTGGGTGAACTGGTGAAACTGGTCATGGCCTGGACACGCATCTGTTATAAAATTCCCTCACTTATGTGCCCCAAAGTTGACTTAGAAAGCTGTATGCACACAAGCTTAAAATTAGGAGCACACACACATGCCAGATCTATTTTATAACATGTGCGTATATGTGTGCATAGGATATAAAATTGCCATGTATCTGGACACTAGAGATGTGAATCGTGTCCTCGATCGTCTTAACGATCGATTTCGGCTGGGAGGGGGAGGGAATCGTATTGTTGCCGTTTGGGGGGGGTAAAATATCGTGATAAATCGTTAAAATCGTTAAAACCCGCTAAAATCGTTAAAACCCGCTAAAACCCACCCCCGACCCTTTAAATTAAATCCCCCACCCTCCCGAACCCCCCCCCCAAATAACTTAAATTACCTGGTGGTCCAGCGGCGGTCCAGAACGGGCTCCTGCTATTGAATCTTGTTGTCTTCAGCCGGCGCCATTTTCCAAAATGGCGCCGAAAAATGGCGGCGGCCATAGACCAACAGGATTCGACGGCAGGAGGTCCTTCCGGACCCCCGCTGGACTTTTGGCAAGTCTTGTGGGGGTCAGGAGGCCCCCCCCAAGCTGGCCAAAAGTTCCTGGAGGTCCAGCGGGGGTCAGGGAGCGATTTCCCGCGGCGGGAAATCGCTCCCTGACCCCCGCTGGACCTCCAGGAACTTTTGGCCAGCTTGGGGGGGGGCCTCCTGACCCCCACAAGACTTGCCAAAAGTCCAGCGGGGGTCCGGAAGGACCTCCTGCCGTCGAATCCTGTTGGTCTATGGCCGCCGCCATTTTTCGGCGCCATTTTATTTATTTATTTTATTTATTTAAGGTTTTTTTATACCGGCATTCATGAACTCGTTCACATCATGTCGGTTTACAGAAAACAGGGGTGCGGATAATACAACCAAAAAACATAAATAACGTGATGAAGAGAAGCAGTTACAATTAACAAGGGCTAATGAACTGGGAATGTAAGAAATAGAAAGAGATAGAGGAGAATAATTATGTACAAAAGTTCAATATAAATATGGTGTCTCATATGTACAGTCTCTGAGTAGAGAGTTTGTTTATGGTGCATATTAGGTAGAGTTCGAGAAGGCTTGCCTGAAAAGCCATGTCTTGAGTCTTTTCCTAAAGGTTAGGAGACATGGTTCGTTTCTGAGTTCTGGAGGGATGGAGTTCCATAACTGTGGGCCTGCGGTGGAAAGGGCTCGGTCTCTTAACGTGCTGTGATTAGTGGTTTTCGTGGGTGGAACAATGAGGCATCCTCTGTAGGCTTCCCTGGTCGGTCTTGTGGATTTGTGGAAGCGGGGAGGAATTTGTAGATCGATTGTGGTATGTTGGTGAATGATTTTGTATATCAAGGTGATGGATTTATAAATGACTCTGAAATGAATTGGTAACCAGTGGAGGTCTTGTAGCACTGGGGAGATATGGTCTCTTTTCTTAGTGTTTGTCAGTAGACGGGCTGCTGCGTTTTGGACCATTTGGAGCGGTTTTGTGTATGAGGAGGGGAGGCCAAGTAAAGTGGAGCAGCAGTAGTCCAATTTTGAGAAAATGAGGGCTTGGAGGATGGTTCTGAAGTCTTTGGCATGGAAGAGTGGTCTTATCCTTTTTAAAACTTGCAGTTTATAGAAACAGTCTTTGGTGGTTTTATTGATGTGGGCTTTGAAGTTTAGTTTATTGTCGATTAGCACACCTAGATCTCTTACATGAGTGGGTTGTAGGTTGTTTGGCAGAGAGGTTGTGAGATTGTTATCAGGAGTTATGAGTAATACTTCAGTTTTGGCGGAGTTTAGTACCAGATTGAGGCTGTTGAGGAGGTTTTTGATTTCTAGGTGACAGGATTCCCAGTATTCAAGGGTTTTTGAGTATGATTCTTTGATGGGGATCAGGATCTGGATGTCATCTGCATAGAGAAAGTGTATTAACTTGAGGTTGATGAGGAGTTGACATAGTGGTAGGAGGTAAATATTAAAGAGTGTAGGGGATAAAGAGGAACCTTGTGGGACTCCGATGGTCGAGTCGTGGCGTGATGATTCTTTATTCTGGATTTTTACCTTGTAGCCTCTGTTGGTTAGGAACGATTTGAACCAGGAGAGCGCTAAACCAGAGATTCCTATCGCAGCTAGCAGTTTGATGAGGATAGCGTGATTTACGGTATCGAAAGCTGCTGAGAGGTCCAAAAGGATCAATAGAAAGGATTGACCTTTGTCTGTACCTAAGATGAGTAGGTCTGTTAGGGAGGTAAGTAGGGATTCTGTGCCCCTATTTTTGCGGAATCCATGCTGTGAGGCGGATAGAATTTTGTTGTCTTCGATGAAGTCCGATAGTTGGGCGTTCACAAGCCTTTCCATAATCTTAGCTATGATAGGGAGATTAGCTATTGGACGGTAGTTGTTGGGGTCTTTTAGGTCCAGGTTGGGTTTTTTTAAAAGAGGTTTGAGTGAGGCTTGTTTGAGGTCTTCTGGGAAGGAACCTTGGGATAGCGAGCAGTTGATGATGTCTGCTAATGTTTTGGATATGGTGTCTGGTATTGAGAGGAGAAGTTTTGAGGGAATATGGTCCGCTGGGTGCGAAGATGGTTTCATTCTTTTAAGGATGGTTTGGATTTCGGAAGACGAAGTGGGTTCAAACATTTCAAGATGAATGTTTTTGATGTGAGGCATTAGGGCTGGAGTTAGAGGGATGATATTGGAGGGAAGTTGAGTAAGAAGATTTGTGATTTTGTTTTGAAAGAAGATGGCGAGTTCATCTGCTTTAGCTTGAGCTTGGTTACTAGGGCATTCTGGTGAGGGTACTTGGGTTAGGGAGGAAACATAGGAGAATAGAGCTTTTGCATCAAAGACTAAGTTGTGGATTTTGGAGGCAAAAAAGTCTCTTTTTGATTTGGAGGTGCTGGCCTTGTATTGTTGTAGCGAGCGTTTGTAGGCTGAGAGTGTGCTAGCAGTAGGACTTTTCCGCCAGTTGGATTCCATTTGTCTTAATTTTTGTTTTAGCCTTCTAAGATCGTCGGTGAACCATGGTTGTTTTTTGGAGGCGTCTGGGTGGGATTTTTTTGTTGTTAGAGGGCAGAGCTTATTGGCTATGGATTCTGTGATGGAGTTCCATGATCGTAAGGCCGTATTGGGATCGGTGAGAACAATAGCGGGAAGGTGTTTGGTCAGCTGATTGGTGAGGTCGTCGGGGTGACAAGGTTTCCTGTAATTAAAGGAGGGAGTAGGTGGATGAGGAGCAGTAGATTTTTCCAATGCGAATGAGGTAGAAATCAGGGAGTGATCCGACCAGGGTATCTTCGTATTTTTTGGTGGGGAAGACGATTTTATGCCTTTGTTGATAAAGATCAGGTCCAACGTATGTCCTGCTTTATGTGTCGGGTTATTGACTATTTGGGTAAAGCCCATCGCTGAGAATGCTAGAAGGAGAGTTTGGCAGCTAGTTGAGAGAGCTGGGTTATCCATGTGGAGATTGAAATCTCCTAGTATTATTGCTGGGGCGTCCAGGTTTAGGAAGGTTGTGGTTATTTCGATGATGGGTGAGACGTCGGCTTCTAAGAGTCCTGGGGGGGCATAGATGAGAAGTATTTGAAGTTGGTGTGATGTGAAGAATCCAATTTCAAGTTTGGTATCGGAGTGGATCGGATGTTGTGAGAATTTGAGGTCTTTTTTAGTTGCAAGTAGGATTCCTCCTCCCCTCTTTTTCAGTCTAGGCAGGGAGAAGATGTCGTAGGTTAGCGTCGGTAGTTGGTTTAATATTGCAGTATCTGAGGGTTTCAACCATGTTTTAGTTATTGCGCAAATATCTGGTTTATCGTCAGTGAGGTAGTCGTTGAGGATTAGTGATTTTTTGGTTATAGATTGCGCATTGAATAGCGATAGGGTGAATAGGGAGAGGCCTAGTAGTTGGGTTATCGGAGCTACTAGGATTGGTGTGAGTGTTTTAAGGTTGCGAAGGTTTGCTTGTCTGGTTGGATTTCTTTTCTGTGAGAAATAGTGAGGTGTGATTGGGATTGCAAATGTTGGATGCATTTTAGAGGCTAGGTCCATTTTAATTGTGGGTGTTGTTATAGAAGATGCTGTGTTTGTTTGAGTGGAGTTGTTGAGTGGCTGCTGGAGTCCTGGCGTGGCTGCTGGGTGAGTGCTGGGTTCCTGGGTGGTTGTTGGAGTGTGTAGTCGTTTGTGAGGTTTGATTGTCTTTGTTTAGCGTTGTTCAGAGGCTGCTGGAGTCCTGCAGAGTTGTCAGTGTGTTTCACCGGTACTGCTGTTTGCCTCTGTATATGTCGTCCTGAATTGTTGTTTGAGAGGGAGAGCGTTTGAGCGTTAGATGGCTGACCTTGAATGTGTAGACGGACCTGGTTCTGATCTGTTTGGAAATCTTGGTGGATTTTAGCAGGTGTTCAGCCGGCTTCAGTTAGTGGACGAGGCTTCAGGGGCTCTCAGGGGCTGCTCGAAGGGGCGCTCAAAGGGGCAGGCCCCTTTGTCGCGCTCCTTCGGCGCGTGACGCTTGACCAGGTTAGATTTTTATAGATGACTCTTTTTTGTGTCGCTCAAAAGTGATGTCATCAATATGGGTCTTAGCATCCAGCACAGAGATTTAAAAGCGGAGTCGTTAGAAGCAGGGCAGTCTTCCAGCTGGGGGAGGGGTCAACAGCCACGAGGTGGAGGAGGAGGAGAGGGTCCAATGGAGGGCTGGGTGCAGGAAACAGCTCAATCCAAGCCCTGGATCCTGGCTTGCAGAGCAGAGAAAAGAAAGGCAAGTACCTGTACGGAGATTTAAAAGCACATTCGTTAGAAGCAGGGCAGTCTTCCAGCTGGGGGAGGGGTCAACAGCCACGAGGTGGAGGAGGAGGAGAGGGTCCAATGGAGGGCTGGGTGCAGGAAACAGCTCAATCCAAGCCCTGGATCCTGGCTTGCAGAGCAGAGAAAAGAAAGGCAAGTACCTGTACGGAGATTTAAAAGCGGAGTCGTTAGAAGCAGGGCAGTCTTCCAGCTGGGGGAGGGGTCAACAGCCACGAGGTGGAGGAGGAGGAGAGGGTCCAATGGAGGGCTGGGTGCAGGAAACAGCTCAATCCAAGCCCTGGATCCTGGCTTGCAGAGCAGAGAAAATGGCGCCAGCTGAAGACAACAAGATTCAATAGCAGGAGCCCGTTCCGGACCGCTGCCGTTCCGGACCGCCACTGGACCACCAGGTAATTTAAGTTATTTGGGGGGGGGTTCGGGAGGGTGGGGGATTTAATTTAAAGGGTCAGGGGTGGGTTTTAGCGGGTTTTAGTGTGCCGGCTCACGATTCTAACGATTTATAACGATAAATCGTTAGAATCTCTATTGTATTGTGTTTCATAACGGTTTAAGACGATATTAAAATTATCGGACGATAATTTTAATCGTCGTAAAACGATTCACATCCCTACTGGACACAGGGCCATATATACATGCATATGAGCTCCCATGTGCCCATTTGAAAATTACCATTATAGCCTTTAATATTTTACATCTAATTTGCCAGTGCTTATGCTCTTTTCTACTTTCCTCATTTGATTTACTTTCCATTTTTTAAATTAATTAATTAATTAATTTATTTATTTATTTATTTAAGGGTTTTTATATACCGCAGTACGTAAAGAAATACATCACTGCGGTTTACATTTAACAATAACTTAGCAACAAGCTTTACATTGACATTATTAATAGGTATTAAATAAAATAAATTCCATATAACAGTTTTGATGGAAAACAGGCTGAACAGACTGTGGACCATCCAATAATGTATAACATACAATAAAATATTGATGTAACTATTAAACTTTACAAACCAACACAAAAACTAAGTAGTATCTAATACAATACCGGTTCTGAGAGTGGATACAATTTCTATATTGCACCGAAGACATTTCTGTTATTTAAAGCTAATTTATATCATGATGGGGATGGGTGGGTGGGGATGGAAGGGTGGATGGGGATGGATGGGTGGGCAGGTAAGGTGAAGAAGGAGATTGAGGGGGGAATGAGGGTAGGGTGGGAAACGGAGCATGGGGAGAGAGTGTAGCAACTTGAATGGCATTTCAGTTAAATGGATATCATTGTGTGAATGCTAGTTCAAATAACCACGTTTTGAGTCCTTGTTTGAATTTCTGTTAATAGCCTCTTTCTCAGAACCATTTAGCCAAGCTGGCAATCATTTGGTCTTTCAATCTTTTCTAACTTGTGGAATACATTTTCTCTGGGTTTCCATGATGGTATTTTCAAATAATCTTTGTAATTCATGCAGACCTTTTATCTTCTCATCTTTGATTTTTAGCTTCCTTCTAATTTCCTCATTTCATAATGACCTTCCTTCTTAAAATTATTTCTACTTTAATACATTTATTTATTATCCCTTCACTGATTATATCAAAACTAATTGCATTATCATAACTACTGTTAAGCAGTTCTATAACTGTAAGCCCATGCTCCAGGCCCTGTATTCCATGAAAATTAGATTTATTTATTTCCTACTCTCATCAGTTCTAGGACCATCTATGGCAAGAAGCTATAATTTATAGCATCAAGAAAATTTACCTCCTGTTATTATTTCATTTCAGTTTCTACTGCAATTTTACAATCTATTTCACTGCTCTGGTCAGATGGACAATAATATACCACTCACTACTATACTCATCTCCATCACATATGGAATTTCTATTCATGGAAATTTCTATTCATAGAAATTCTAGAGTACATTCTGTTTAATGAAGGAATGATCTAATGTATATCTGTCTAGTATGTCATATGTTTTAGTAGTGCTTTAGCAATGATAAATAGTAGTAGTAGAAGTAGAACCTTTATCCCATTTAAATCTATGCTGTCTTTTTAACATATAGTGCCACCATATCACCTGTTCGATCTTTTCTGCCATTTTGATATATTTTGCATCCTGGCATCACAGCATCAATTTTTGTCCTCTGTCAGGTCTCTGTGATGTCTATTAAGAACATAAGATCATGTCATACTGGGTCAGACCAAGGGTCCATCAAGCCCAGCATCCTGTTTCCAACAGTGGCAAATCCAGGCCATAAGAACCTGGCAAGTGCCCAAAAACTAAGTCTATTCCATGTTACTGTTGCTAGTCATTCCCGCGCGATACAGTAAGTAAAATGTGCAGCCAAGCCGCACATTTTACTTTAAGAAATTAGCGTCTACCTAAAGGTAGGCGTTAATTTCTACCGGTGCCAGGGAAGTGCACAGAAAAGCAGTAAAAACTGCTTTTCTGTGCACCCTCCGACTTAATATCATGCGATATTAAGTCGGAGGCCCCAAAAGTTAAAAAGTAAAAAATAATAAAAAAAAATTTTAAAATGGACCCGAGGCTCGTGGATTGAAAACCGGATGCTCAATTTTGCCAGCGTCCGGTTTCCAAACCTTTGGCTGTCAGCGGGCTTGAGAACCGATGCCGGCAAAATTGAGCTTCGGCTGTCAAACCCGGTGACAGCCGCCGCTCCTGTCCAAAAAGAGGCGCTAGGGATGAGCTAGAGTCCCTAGCGCCTCTTTTTACTGCTGACCCTAATTTAAATAAATTAATTTACTGTATCGTGTGCATAGGAGAGTGTTCTGACCCCCCCAAGCTGGCCAAAAGTTCCTTTTGGGTGCAACGAGGGTCCCGGAGCGATTGCGCGGGGAATCACGTGACGCCGCGTCACTCCGACGTGACGCCGACGTCACGTGCTCCTCGCAAAGGAGTTCAGAAATGGCGTCCTGACTCCCTGCTGTACCACCAGGGAGTTTTGGTAAGTCTTGGGGGGGGGGGAATTAAGGAGGGTGAGGGGTTTAAATTTTTATTTGCACGTATGGACATAGACTCAACTTATGGAATTCTCCATATGTCCATATTGACCGAAATTGACCCCCCCTTTCGACTTATGGACTTATGAACATAAACTTTTGCTCTGCACATCCCTAAAAACTGATACTTCATGCATATCCAGCATAGCTCTCTGCTTCAACGGCAGGGGAGAAGAAAAACTGATACTTCACGCATATCCAGCATTGCTCTCTGCTTCAACGGCAGAGGAGAAGAAAAACTGATAATTCACGCATATCCAGCATAGCTCTCTGCTTCAATGGCAGAGGAGAAGAAAAACTGATGCTTCACGCATATCCAGCATAGCTCTCTGCTTCAACGGCAGGGGAGAAGTAAAACAACCAATAAGGGCTGAATAACATAGTCTGGGTAAACAAATAAGTATGGGTGTAGCTTGCTTGTTGCGGCGGTTACTACCCCTAACTAATCAAGCTTGATATTTCACTTGGATGCAGCTCTATCACTGCTCTCTACATTAATGGTGGGGGTAGGGATGTGAATCGTTTTAGGACGATTAAAATTATCGTCCGATAATTTTAATATCGTCTTAAACCGTTATGGAACACAATACAATACAGATTCTAACGATTTATCGTTATAAATCGTTAGAATCGTGAGCCGGCACACTAAAACCCCCTAAAACCCACCCCCGACCCTTTAAATTAAATCCCCCACCCTCCCGAACCCCCCCCAAATAACTTAAATAACCTGCGGGTCCAGCGGCGGTCCGGAACGGCAGCGGTCCGGAACGGGCTCCTGCTCCTGCATCTTGTCGTCTTCGGCCGGCGCCATTTTCCAAAATGGCGCCGAAAAATGGCGGCGGCCATAGATGAAAAAGATTGGACGGCAGGAGGTCCTTCCGGACCCCCGCTGGACTTTTGGCAAGTCTCGTGGGGGTCAGGAGGCCCCCCACAAGCTGGCCAAAAGTTCCTGGAGGTCCAGCGGGGGTCAGGGAGCGATTTCCCGCCGCGAATCGTTTTCGTACGGAAAATGGCGCCGGCAGATCGACTGCAGGAGGTCGTTCAGCGAGGGTTCCGGCGCCTCGCTGAACGACCTCCTGCAGTCGATCTCCTGCCGGCGCCATTTTCCGTACGAAAACGATTCGCGGCGGGAAATCGCTCCCTGACCCCCGCTGGACCTCCAGGAACTTTTGGCCAGCTTGTGGGGGGCCTCCTGACCCCCACGAGACTTGCCAAAAGTCCAGCGGGGGTCCGGAAGGACCTCCTGCCATCCAATCTTTTTCGTCTATGGCCGCCGCCATTTTTCGGCGCCATTTTGGAAAATGGCGCCGGCCGAAGACGACAAGATGCAGGAGCAGGAGCCCGTTCCGGACCGCTGCCGTTCCGGACCGCCGCTGGACCCGCAGGTTATTTAAGTTATTTGGGGGTGGGGGATTTAATTTAAAGGGTCGGGGGTGGGTTTTAGGGGGTTTTAATGTGCCGGTTTTTCGATTTTTCGATTTTTTAACGATTTTCACGATTTTTTCACGATATTTTACCCCCCCAAACGGCAACAATACGATTCCCTCCCCCTCCCAGCTGAAATCGATCGTTAAGACGATCGAGGACACGATTCACATCCCTAGGTGGGGGTGAAAGGGAAATAGAACCAAGGGTGGCTAAGAGCCAAGAGAAACAGATAAGTATGAAAGGAAAGATGTGTGAAGCCTGCTGGGCAGACTGGATGGGCCGATTGGTCTTCTTCTGCCGTCATTTCTATGTTTCTGTATATGTGTGTGAGTGAGAGCCACCAAATGTGAGAAAGTGCTAGTGTCTGTGTGTGTGCAGAGAGCCATTGAATGTGAGAGAGGGCCAGTGCCTGTGTGTGTATGTGTAGAGAGCACCACTGAATGAGAGAGAATGCTTGAGTATGTATGTGTGTGTTTGTGAAGGAGAGAGAGACACTGAGTGTGAAAGAGTGCCATTTTTGTGTGAGAGAGTTCCTGTATGTGTAACAGCCAGAGTGCGAGACAGTGTCTGAGTGTGAGGGAGAGGCCACTGAGTGTGAAATTGCCTGTGTGTGTGTGTTTAAGAAAGGGAGAGAGTTGCTGAGTATGAGAGTGTGCCATTGTCTGCATGTGTGTGAAGAAGAGAGAACCACTGAGTGTGAGAGAGTGCATGTGTGAGGGACAGAAAGCAACTGAGTTGAGAGAGTGCCTTTGTCTGTATGAGGGGAAGAGAAGCCACTAGGGGTGTGCATTTGGTCCTTACGTATTTGCAATCCACAATGGATGTGGCCATATTTGTTGTATTTGTGGGGAAGCGAAATGTATCGCGATTCCCCAGGAATACATGAATCTTCGCCGAATTATTCGGCAGCCTAAAGAAACCAATTTAAACAAACCCCCACCCTCCTGAACCCCCCGAGACTTACCAAAACTCCCTGGTGGTCCAGGAGCCATCCCCTGCACTCACACCCTCGGTCCCGGTTTCAAAATGGCACCGATAGCCTTTGACCTACTATGTCACAGGGGCTACCAGTGCCATTGGTCATTTCCTGTCACATGGCCATCGGCGCCATCTTGTGCTCCTACCATGTGACGGGGCTGACCAATGGCACCGGTAGCCCCTGTGACATAGTATGGGCAAAGGCTATCGGCGCCATTTTGATTACTGCAGCCGACGGTCCAAGTGCAGGAAGTTACTCCCGGACCTCCGCTGGACCACCAGGGACTTTTGGCAAGTCTTGGGGGACCCTCCTGACCCCCACAAGGCTTGCCAAAAGTCCAGCGGGTCCGGGAGCGACCTCCTGCACTCCAGCCGTCGGATGCCAGTACTCAAAATGGCGCCGATTGCCTTTGCTCTCACTTTGTCACAGGGGCCCCCCGCTGGACCACCAGGGAGTTTTGGTAAGTATTGAAGGGGGGGGGGGGGCAAAAGGGGGGTTAGTTAATTTAATTTTAGTGTGGTAATGAATAGAAATCGACGTATTAATGTATTGGGGTGCCATACGGCCGAATGCAATGTATCTGCCCCCCCAACAAATCCGAATTCCAAATGCAACATACGGCATCCCTCTGCACATCCCTAGAAGCCACTGAGTTTGAGAGAGTGCCTTTGTGTGTGTGTGTGCATATATGTGTGTGTGTGTGAGAGAGAGTTAAGAGTATGCATATGGCGGAGAGAAAGAGAATACATTATGTATACTAGGGATGTGCAGAGCAAAATTTTATGTTCATATTTTTTATGTCCGAAAGGGGGTCCCACTTGCGGCCAATATGGACATAAAAAAAATCCAATGAGTTGGGTATATGTACATATGTGCAAAAAAAAAATTTAAACCCCCTCACCCTCCTTAATCCCCCCCCCCAGACTTACCACAACTCCCTGGTGATCGAGCGAGGAGTGAGGACGTCATTTCTGCAATCCTTGGTGAGAAGCATGTGATGTCGGTGGCACGTCGAGTGACGCGGCGTCACGTGATTCCCGGCTCGTTCGCGCCGGACGGCTCGTTCGGCCCAAAAAGAACTTTTGGCCAGCTTGGGGGGGCCTCCTGACCCCCTCAAGCTGGCCAAAAGTTCTTTTTGGGCCGAACGAGCCGTCCGGCGCGAACGAGCCGGGAATCACGTGACGCCGGCATCACTCGACGTGCCGCCGACGTCACATGCTTCTCGACAAGGATTGCAGAAATGGCGTCCTCACTCCTCGCTCCATCACCAGGGAGTTGTGGTAAGTCGGGGGGGGGGATTAAGGAGGGTGAGGGGGTTTATATTTTTATTTTGGCTCAACAATCGCGATTTCCCACATATCGAACATATCTATGTTCGATATGTGGGAAATCCGATCGTTTATGTCGAATCAATTTTTTAAGTAAAAAAAAAATATGAGTTGTGTTTTACTAATGCGGTCAATCCGAATGCACACCCCTAATGTATACCCCCCCTCCCCATGCCCCCAGCTAATCCAGGACAATCTCAAGATGACTGGAAATCAAAAGTTCCAAGGTATAGAAAGCAGAAGATTTTTTTTTATCCCTATTAGTTTTAAATGCTGGATGTTGTTTGATATGTCTGCTGTTTTCAAATGTTTTATTAATGTAATTGCAGTGGTGCTCTTTCCTGGGTAAGGTTGTTGCTGTTTGAGTCATGGGAGTTACTGTTGTTTTGATATGGCAGATGTGTTTCTTGGTGTAAACTGTATTCTTGGCAGGCTGTGATAGCTTTTATTAGAGCTATGTAAGTATTATCCCAAAATACTGTACGTGAACTATGGGGATAATATAGAATCCATCTTTAGATGTGAATATCTCTGATCTGACATGTGAAGAAGGGGCCCTATGTAGTTTTGAAAGCTCTTTTACAATATTTTTAGGAAAGATATTTATTTTGCAGGTATTTTTCGGCAGCCTGTCTTGTTCTGTTTACATAATAGGTGGTGTATTGGTGTTTTGGGGCCTGATATAATATTTGCATTGTTGCTTTTACCGTTTGAGTACTAGCAGTGAGTGCTATTATGGTATTGGAGGATTACTATATTGTAATTGTTTATTCATGGCTTTCTGAGGTCCAAGCCCACACCCAGTGCATTTTACAAAATGCCTAATGCCATATTGGTTTCAACTGTATTTTGTATATTGGGGAAAGCAGACAGAGGGCACAAAACTGCTGAAGGGTTGGGGATGGGGTATGGGAGGGTAAAGGGAACTGAAGGAGCAAGAATTTTGGTGACTTATGAGTTGGGGGAGGGGCGTTGGAAGTGGAAAGGGGGCTGAGGGAGCAAGGCTGAATCCCCAACTATAAATGTCATCGCACGCCACTGCTCTGAATTCTACGTTAAATTCAAATTATGCATGAAACCACAAGCTGGCCATGGGATTTCAAAGTTTCTTTTCTTGTGTCTTTGGTTTATTGCATTCTTTTCTATTTGTACTTAATTTTTCCTATTTTCTATTGATCACTTTCCTTTTATAGGTATACTGCCATGTCCTCAGCCCTCAGTCCTCTGTAAATCTTGCTATTATTTTGTGCGTTCCATAACATACACCTTTCTCTTACAAACATGTTACTCCTGCAATGGATCTTTTAATTACACATACTAGGGACGTGCAGAAGGAAACTATTTGTTTTGTTTTTCATTTTGCAGGGACCAAAATTTGTTTCATTAGTTTCATAGGGGGGAAAAAACAATGTGTTTATTAGTTTCATTCATTCTTCATTTTCCCATTAAAGTCAAAGGGGGAAGCATTTGCAGCCTATTTTTGGCTGCATAATTGGGGTTTTCTTATCAATTCTGGTGAAACCTCTGGGGAGCAATCATCAGAACGAGAAAAGAGCTCCAAGGTACTTAGACTGTGGCAAAGTGGCACCAAAGTGGCATGAATAGCCTAAGGCACTGTAAAGGGGCAAAGGGGTACCAGGAGTGGTAAGAGTGCTTTAACAAAGGTGCAAAGCAGCAGCGAGAGTGTCAAAAACACACCACAGTTTCAAAAGAGAGCACCGATAACAGTTGCATGAACCCTCAAAGGCAGCACGACAGGCAAAGTGGCAAGATAAGTGGCATCAACTTCCTATAGCACAATGAACGGGGAAAATAGCAAGCAGAAATAGTGTCAGAAAAACCCACAAGGCGCCGAGAAAGGGACAAAGCAGCAGAAAGACTAGCACCAACACACTGAGGAACCATGATAGTGGCAAGAACACCACAAGGAGTAGAGTGAGTCATCTGGTGTATGGCAGCAAGGCAGAGTGGCAGAAAGTTGATAGGGGTAAGACAGGCTGGCAGAGCAAAGGTAGTCTGGTCCCTGTGGTTTTGATAGGGGCAAATCACAAATAATAAGCCCTAATATCCAGAAACCAAAAGTACACGTACAAAACAATGAAATAAGGTTTCAATTATTCAAAATTCAACACGTCATATCCAAAATTGTAAGTTGCTTTGAGGATAAGTTTTGTAGGACCGATACCAAAGGGATCTGTATGACAATCAGACCCCACAAAGGATAGGTCACATTACTTTATTTAATTAATGATATTGGAGTCTCTCAAAACTCATAGTCTCTCAAAGTTTATAGTCTCTCAAAAATTATACTGCCACGGGAAGATAAATGGATAATTTCAAAGCGAAAACCAGCTTTTATGCAAATAAAATATCTTTTTGATACTTAGCTTCTAACTGGGATCAAGGCTAAAATCCCGATGTGATCACGTTTCGGACCAACCAGGTCCTGCTTCAGGGGTTAAATCTTCTCAATCCTTTGTGCTAGAGCTTCCAAACTTCATTCCCACTACGGCAAAAATAAACTGACATTTTTCTTCAATTATTCTTCGGTGGTCCGTACTTCGGACCCGCTTGATTTAAAATGGCCGAGCTGCAGGGTATATATCCACTTCCTCCAAATCTGACGTCAGTCATACGTCATTGCATCAATACGTATTGAGGGCAATTACGATGTCCTCTATCAGGTCGTCTATCCTAAATCGGAATGCTCCATTTTATATAAACAGTTTTCCTTCAGGTCATCTACTGTGCATTGTTTCTCTTCCTTGTGCATTGAGGGTTCTCTATCAGGTCGTCTATTTTTCGAAGTCGGATTTCGGCGGTGAACATATTGATAACAATATTTAAAATCTTCTGTCAAAACAGCCCTGATCTCTTATAAATACTCCAACAGATACATCTGCAGATTTGCAACATTCATAAAGGTCTGAACAGACCAAAAACTGTATTCTTCCATCAAATACATTTGACAACTTATGGAGGGATTACAATCATTTATCTATAAAAAAAATTTTTACTTCAGCGTCATCTCTCATGTCAAAGTGTACCAGTTAATTTTTTCATTCAATCCCCCAGGGTCTACTGTCTGTAAAGTAAAGATCCAGTATTGCTCCCGCTGATTAAGTCGTTGTTGAACATCAACTCCTCTGGTGCCTGGATGCAGTTTTTCAATAATGGACCATTTAAGATCCACAAAATCATGTTTCATTATCATGCAATGTTGCACCAAGGGAGCTGTAACCTTACAATTCTTGATACAGCTCCGATGCTCGATGAGCCTTGTTTTGATCTTTCTTTTGGTGCGTCCCACATACACCAAGTTGCAAGGACATTGTATGCTATCAAAAAACGGCGTGTTCTTTTCTCCAGGATACCTCACATGTGTTGCGGTTAATGCAAGAACTTACGGATCTATCAGAACAATGTTGGCTGGTGACATTGGACATCACGTCCCTATATACCAACATCCCCCAAGGTGAAGCATTTGATCTTGTAAAACGTATTTTTCAATCTCGTCCACGCCCACATAGGGTACCCACAGGTTTCTTGTTGCAGCTTCTAGAATTGGTGTTATATTAAAAAAAATTCAAGTTTGACAACAAATTCTACTTACAGATCCAAGGAGTGGCGATGGGGGCAACGGTAGCCCCTGATATTGCCAACATTTATGTGGCAAATTTTGAGGAGTCTGTTCTATATACATCTCAATGGCACAACAAAATCACCTTGTGGAAACTCTATATAGACGATGTATTGTGTTTTTGGTCTGCCTCTGAGGAAGAGTTGAAACAGTTTTTGGTATGGTTAAATGGGCAGAATATTCATCTACAGTTTGTAGCCCAATACCATCAAACTAGAGCTTCTTTTTTGGATATAAACCTGGTAAGAGAGGGATCCAGGATTGTGACCACATTATACAGGAAAGAAACGAACAAGAATCACTTTTTGAGATACACCAGTTACCATCCAAAGAGATTGAAAGATGGTTTGCCAGTGTCTCAATTTCTACGGTTGCATAGAATTTGTACCAGTGTCGAAGAGTATCGATATCAGGCTATTGATTTGAAAGCAAGATTTTCACAGAAAGGTTATCCAGATTCGGTTATCAATAAAGCGTTCAAACGAGCATTGTACGGTAATCGGGAGTTATTATTACAATATAACCAACCAGTGAAGACTCAAGATGTGACGTGTGTATTGAAATTCTCCGCTCAATCCCATAATGTGGTCCAGATCATCAAGTCGCACTGGCATGTTTTGACTCTCCATCGAGTTTTTGATTCACTACCCAAATTTGCGTTTTCTCGGGCTCAAAACATCTGTGATCTTGTGGTAAAATCTGCGTTTGACTCCTCCCTGCCAAGTCAGAGGGGCGGTGGTCATCAAGTCTGTGGGAAATGTGATTTTTGTATACAAACAATTACTGGTCAACAGTGGACTTCTCCCACAAAAAACATTACCATCAAACTCACAGCTACCACTACGTGTGAAACAGAATGTGTGGTGTATAGCATACAATGTCCTTGCAACTTGGTGTATGTGGGATGCACCAAAAGAAAGATCAAAACAAGGCTCATCGAACATCAGAGCTGTATCAAGAATTGTAAGGTTACAGCTCCCTTGGTGCAACATTGCATGATAATGAAACATGATTTTGTGGATCTTAAATGGTCCATTATTGAAAAACTGCATCCAGGCACCAGAGAAGGTGATGTTCAACAACGACTTAATCAGCGGGAGCAATACTGGATCTTTACTTTACAGACAGTAGACCCTGGGGGATTGAATGAAAAAATTAACTGGTACACTTTGACATGAGAGATGACGCTGAAGTAAAATTTTTTTTATAGATAAATGATTGTAATCCCTCCATAAGGGGAGCATTCCAATTTAGGATAGACGACCTGATAGAGGACATCGTAATTGCCCTCAATACGTATTAACGCAATGACGTATGACTGATGTCAGATTTGGAGGAAGTCGATATATACCCTGCAGCTCGGCCATTCTAAATCAAGCGGGTCCGAAGTATGGACCGCCGAAGAATAATTGAAGAAAAACGTCAGTTTATTTTTGCCGTAGTGGGAATGAAGTTTGGAAGCTCTAGCACAAAGGATTGAGAAGATTTAACCCCTGAAGCAGGACCTGGTTGGTCCGAAACGTGATCACGTCGGGATTTTAGCCTTGATCCCGGTTAGAAGCTAAGTATCAAAAAGATATTTTATTTGCATAAAAGCTGGTTTTTGCTTTGAAATTATACGTTTATCGTCCCGTGGCAATATAATTTTTGAGAGACTATAACCTTTGAGAGACTATGAGTTTTGAGAGACTCCAATATCATTAATTAAATAAAGTAATGTGACCTATCCTTTGTGGGGTCTTATTGTCATACAGATCCCTTTGGTATCGGTCCTACAAAACTTATCCTCAAAGCAACTTACAATTTTGGATATGACGTGTTGAATTTTGAATAATTGAAACCTTATTTCATTGTTTTGATAGGGGCAAGACAGGCAGGCAGAGCTGAGGTAGTCAAGTGCCTGTGGTTTTGATAGGGGCAGGATAGGCTGGCCCTGGGGAGAGTTCCCTTCCTTTGTGCAGGAAAGGTCTCACTAGAATGGGTTTGCCCTAGAGTGGGATGGTTCCGTTGGCATCTACTGAGCTCTCGCTGGTCTTTTAAAATCTGGTGGACATAGCAGATATACAAATGAGAATTTTGAAGGTCGAGGCGGAGGAGGTTTCCATGTGAACAGTTCAACATGGGTCAGCGGGTGTTAAGAGATAGGCTACACCCAGGGAGTGTTCCCTTTCCTTTGCACTGGAAAGTGCTCCCTAGAAAGGGTTGGCCCCTAGAGTTGAGCACGAGCCTTCAAAGTGTGGTGAGTCGACGTGGAGGAGGTTTACATGTGAACAGCGGTTGTGGTTCAACATGGGTCGGCGGGCACTAAGACATAGGCTGCTACACCCGGGGAGAATTCCCTTTCCTTTGCATAGGAAAGGGCTCCCTAGAATGGGTTGGCCCCTAGAGTGGAGCATGAGCCTTCAAAGTGTGGCGACGTGGAAGTTTCCATGTGAACAGCAATTCTGGTTCAACATGGGTTGGCGGGTACTAAGAGATAGGTTGGCTACACCCAGGGAGAGTTCCTTTTCCTTTGCACAGTAAAGGGCTCCCTGAAATGGGTTCACCAAGAGACTGGACAACGAGCCTGGGCAAGTGTGGCAAGTTGACGTGAAGGAGGATTCCATGTGAACAGTGGATCTGGTTCAACATGGGTTGGCGGGCACTAAGAAATAGGCTGGCTACACCCAGGGAGAGTTCCCTTTCCTTTGCGCAGGAAATGGCTCCCTGAAATGGGTTTGCCCCGAGAGTGGGGCACGAGCCTGGACAAGTGTGGTGAGTCGACGTGGAGGAGGATTCCATGTGAACAGAGGTTCTGGTTCAACATGGGTCGGCAGGCACTAAGAGATAGGCTGGCTACACCCGGCGAGAGCTCCCTTTCCTTTGAGCAGGAAAGGGTTCCCTGAAATGGGTTCACCTCGACAGTTGGGCATGAGCCTGGGCAAGTGTGGTGAGTCGACATGGAGGAGGCCAAAATTTGTTTTAATTAAGGTAAAGTAAGAAAATCCATTCCTATGTGCATTGATATGAATTGTATTGTAGTTAGTTATGATTATTTAGGAGCCTTGTAATGGAGTTTCATTATTATTTTGCCCGTATAATGATACAAATTGTAAGGATTTAAGCATGTGCAAACAGATCATGACTTCCTGGGCAAGACGGAAGAAGTTCTCTGCTCTGCCCTGAAACTTAAAGAAAATTATTTATTTTAATTAAGGATCCATGCTGTGAAGGATTAGTAGTTTGAATTGCCAGAGACTGAGGGTTCCCTTGGCAACGAGGGTTCAGCCATTAGGACCAAAAGAAGTGCTGATGTCATCTCCTTCCCAAATCTACAATATCAACCTATGTTGACTTTGTACCCTACACAGTGCCTCTGTAAACTATGGGAACACAGAGGATGAACTAGAGTGCAACTACCACCAGTTTTCCATAGTACTAGAAACATTAATGTTGGCACCTAAGAAAGATCTAGGGAAAATGGCCCATATTATGAAGGTCATGAAAACTACTGAGCATATGAAATATGCAAGTTCCAAACTGTAGTGGCGTAAGGGCTGGACAGTGGACAGACAGGCACAACGTTTGAGGTCAGGCCCTTGTAGGCACAGCATTTGAGATCAGGCTCTTCTAGTGTCGTAAGGACTGGACATTGGACACTGCAGACAGGCACAGCATTTGAGGTCAGGCCCTTGTAGTGACGTAAGTGTTGGACAGACAGGCACAGCGTTTGAAGTAAGGCCCTTGTAGTGATGTAAGGGCTAGATGAGCAGGCACATTGTTTGAGGTCAGGCCCTTGTAGTGATGTAAGGACTAGATGGGCAGGTACAATATTTGAGGTCAGGCCCTTGTAGTGTTGTAAGGGCTGGACAGTGGACACTGCAGAGAGGCACAGCGTTTGAGGTCAGGCCATTCTAGTGACATAAGGGCTGGACAGTGGACAGACAAGCACAGAGGTTGAGGTCAGGTACATGTGTTGATATTATCTGAAGTATACGAGGCAGTTGGAGCTGCTGCAAGGTTTAAAATTGCTTTTATTCATCTTGCCATTCACAGGGAAAATTTGGAAATCCAAGCAAAGGCATGTTTATTTTCAAACACATTGGCATTTCCATCAACTCTGGTGCCAGCCTTGAGCGGTGAGGGCTCATGATATTCCCTGTCATTGAAAATACACATTCACTGGGCACACTGGTTGGTGGATATGACAGATATCACTGAGCCACTTTGGCTAGGTGTGGCCAGATAGTGGATTTGTGTGCCAAATATGCCACTGGATCTGTCTGCATGTCCTATATGGGCACTGTGAGATACCGTGTCACTGACATTTGTGCTGGTGTCTCCTTTGCTTATGTGGGCTGAGAGTCCTTCTTGCCAGCTGCTTTTACTCTAGCTCATTCCAGAATAGATGTTTTTTTAGGGGCAACATGGTTTGGTGTACTGAAGTGGAGGAGGAAGTAATAGCTATTGCTCACAGAGTGCTGCTCCTGCTTGGGCTTGAACTACTCTCTGAAGTGCCCGCTGTTTCCTTCTCTGCTTCATGCCTAATCTATCTCTGCCTATGGTGCTCCTGTTCACGGACTTTTACTAACAGCAGGTCCTTCACAAATGTGAGACAATAGGACTGTAGGGTGAGTTTCCCTTTCACATGGGGATCACAAACTGTGGTGAGCATGTATGTGTGGTAGGGGTGTGCATTCGGATTGACCGCATTAGTAAAACGCAACTCATATTTTTTTTTTACTTAAAAAATTGATTCGACATAAACGATCGGATTTCCCACATATCGAACATAGATATGTTCGATATGTGGGAAATCGCGATTGTTGAGCCAAAATAAAAATATAAACCCCCTCACCCTCCTTAATCCCCCCCCCCCCGACTTACCACAACTCCCTGGTGATGGAGCGAGGAGTGAGGACGCCATTTCTGCAATCCTTGGCGAGAAGCATGTGACGTCGGCGGCACGTCGAGTGACGCCGGCGTCACGTGATTCCCGGCTCGTTCGCGCCGGACGGCTCGTTCGGCCCAAAAAGAACTTTTGGCCAGCTTGGGGGGGTCAGGAGGCCCCCCCAAGCTGGCCAAAAGTTCTTTTTGGGCCGAACGAGCCGTCCGGCCGGGAATCACGTGGCGCCGCGTCACTCAGACGCGACGTCACGTGATTCCCGGCAAGGATTGCAGAAATGACGTCCTCACTCCTCGCTCCATCACCAGGGAGTTGTGGTAAGTCTGGGGGGGGGGATTAAGGAGGGTGAGGGGGTTTAAATTTTTTTTTTGCACATATGTACATATACCCAACTCATTGGATTTTTTTTATGTCCATATTGGCCGCAAGTGGGACCCCCTTTCGGACATAAAAAATATGAACATAAAATTTTGCTCTGCACATCCCTAATGTGTGGTCTTTTGTTAAAGGTCTTAATCTCTCTTGTACCTGCTTCTGCAAAAAGTCCAGATAATGCAGCACCTCTGCTGTCATTCCCTCTTCCTGTTTAAAGCCCTCCAAATTTTCCTCCAGAAAATTAACTATAGGGATGATATCAGCCAAGGTGGCACTTCTGGAACTCAGCTCCTCCATGGAATCCTTGAAGGGCTGCAGGAATTTACCAGCTGACTCATGACTAACCAATCATGATGCCCTAGGGGACTCTGCACACCTATGTCCATTGCCGCTGAAAGTTCATGAAGGGACATCTGCTGCTCCACTAATCTCTGCAGCATCATGTAGGTGGAATTCCACCGGGTGCCAGTGTCTTGAATGAGATGCTTGTGAGGCATCTCCAAATGAGTCTGCTTTTGTCGGAGAACCGCCCCGCCTTCACACTTCTGTGGAAATGTGCTGCTATGTTCCTGCACTTCTGTATTAACGTATGCAGATATTCATTCTCTTGATGATTGGACTCCAGCCTCAGAGCTGACTTCACTACCAGGTGCAGAGTGTGTGCAAAACATTGGATGTTCTGAAAGCGCCCGTCGCATATTGCCTTTACCATGTTTTTCACCATTGTCTATGACAAAGAATCCTGCCTGAAGATTCCTGTTTCGCTGATGTAGCTGCCAGTCCGCCAGCATCTGTCTGATGCATGCTAGAATATTGGCTGAGGTAGGGGCCTCATCCGTCAGATAGGTGTGCAGTAAAGCCCACCTCCAACCTGATACTTGTTCACTATTAGAGCTGCTGCCTGCCCCTGCCTCAGCCAGGTCCCACCAGTGTGCTGTCAGGAAGAGGTAAGAGTGTGAAGTATTCATGGCGGTCCATATATCGCTGGTGAAATGCACATTCCCCTGAGCTTTAGCTAGCAGTGCTTGGATGTGACTGCGACACTGGTTGTATAGGCTGGGGATGACCTTTCTGCTAAATGTTGTTCTGGATTGGACTTTGTAATTTGGAACTAAGACCTTCAGCAAATGCTTGAAACCCACATTCTCCACTACCTTCAAGGGCTGGTCTTCAAGGGCAATCATTTTCCCGGTGCTCCTGGTTACAAATTTTGAGGCTGCCTGCTTCCTTCCCCGGGATAGCATTACTGAACTCCACCTCATTTCCTCCATAGTGGGTTGTTGCTTCTGACACATGGCAGGGGGCTGCTGGCCTGCCACCTGACTGCTAGAAGGGGCTGAGGGCGTACTGCCACCATCCCCAGATGGCAGTACTGTTGGCTGTTGCTTCTGCATATGATGCATCATGCCAAAATTAGTTAGATGTCCCATTTACTTGCCTCTCCTAATAGCCCTGGAACAGTAATGACACTGAGCAAAACGTGGGTCCTCCGTCACTTTAAAGTGGCTACAGATCACAGATTTATTTTGTGATCCCTTCTCTATAGCCTTTGGGGTGGATTATGGCACTGGAGTTGAAGTAGTGGGTGAACCCTGAGAAGCAAATCCAGGGGCATTAGTCACACTCTGTGCCTGTGCTGACTGATCTTCTTCCTCATCATCAGTTTCATCTCTCCCCTGTAGAACTGAAGTGGAGGCTAAGACAGAACTAAGTAATCCTCCTAAACCTTCTTCAGCTATTACTTTTTCTATTTCTGATGATGAGAATCCCAGAGAAGATGATTCTTCATCAGAATCAGTAGCAAACCTTAGGGAGGAGGAATAGCCTAGTGGTTAGCGCAGTGGGCTATGAACCAGGAGATCAGCATTCAAGTCCCCTCTATCACTCCTTGTGCCCTTGGACAAGTCACTTTATCCTCCATTGCCTCAGGTACAAACTTAGACTATAAGCCCTCTGGGGATAGGGAAAGTACCTGAATGTAAACCAATGTGATGTGTCAGATCAAATGTCAGCATATAAAAATAAAACAGTTCCTGCACTATATTTTCAGCACTAAGTAGAGTCTGCTGTCACACTGCTGCTTTTGTCTCCCCTTCCCTCACCTCCAAAACTACAGGGTCAGAAACATGAGGTGGCGGTGCATCATCTTTAAATTTCAGTTTTTTCCGGATGGAACTGCCTGCCCCTCCAGAGATTTTAGATTGGAACAGCTCCCTTTTTAAATTTAATGGGGGACTGACACTTCCTTTTGAAGTGCCTCCTCTGCCAGTCCCAATCACTCGTCTACCTTTCCCTGACATCATGGATTTAATGTCATTCCCTACTAGAGATGAGCTTTGTTTTTTTCTACCGGGTCATTTTTTGAGTCAGACGCTTCGGGATAAAGTGCGTTTTTCCTCGGTTAGTTTTTTGGAAACTAACATTAAAATTGACAAGCATTAAAATTTACAATAATACATTAAATACAACCCCCGCCCCTCACACACACCATCCTGATCCCTCCCCAAGACTTACTAACATCCCTGGTGGTCCAGCGGGGTCCCGCGAGCAATTTGTCCCTCCGTGCCGTCGGGCTGTGTGGCCTGCCTCGCATCAAAATGGCACCAATTGCCTTTGACCTACTATATCACAGGGGCTGCTGGTTCCATTGGTCAGCCCCTGTCACATGGCCATTGGCACCATCTTGTGCTCCTACCATGTGACAGGGGCTGACCAATGGTACCGGTAGCCCCTGTGACATAGTATGGGCAAAGGCTATCGGCGCCATTTTGATTACTGGCAGCCGACAGCAAGATCGCTCCTGGACCCCCACTTTACCATCAGGGACTTTTGGCAAGTTTTCTGGGGGACAGGAGGGTCCCCTAAGACTTGCCAAAAGTCCCTGGTGGTGCAGCGGGGATCTAGGAGCAATCTCCTGCACTCGGGCCATCGGCTGCCAGTAATCAAAATGACACCAATAGCCTTTGCCCATACTATGTCACAGGGGCTACCGGTGCCATTGGTCAGCCCCTGTCACATGGTAGGAGCACAAGATGTCGCCGATGGTATGTGACAGGGGCTGACCAATGGCACCGGTAGCCCCTTTGACATAGTAGGTCAAAGGCTATCGGCACCATTTTGATGCGAGGCAGGCCACACAGCCGACGGCACGGAAGAACAAATCGCTCATGGGACCCTGCTGGACCACCAGGGATTTTAGTAAGTCTTGGAGAGGGATCGGGATGGTGGGGGTGGTTGTATTTAATGTATTATTGTAAATTTTAATGCTTGGGGTGTTTTTTTATTTTTTAAAAATTTAATGTGCCCCTCCCCCCGTACAAACCCTAAAAACACATTTTTCTCATAGTTCGGGGAAAATCTGTTCCACAACGAATTAGGCAATTTCGTTGAAATTGCCCAATTCATCATAAACAAATGGACATCTCTACTCCCTACTAGGGATTTCAATTAAAATAAGTATTTCTGTATTGGTGAATGAATAACTCTGTACCAATATATGTGAGTCTGGAAAACTACACACAGACACATAGTGCAGTGCCTTGTTGTACACTATAACTGAGACTGCTGTATGTGCACACAACAAAATTTTAACTCCAAAAGAGGCCTACTGGGGATTTAGATTAAAGCAACACTGCTGTACCAATATATGTGAGTCTGGAAAACTACACACAGACTCAGTGCAGTTCCTTGATGTACACTACAACTGAGACTGCTCTGTGTGCTCAAAAAAATGAAACTGCAGAGAAAAGACGACTGGAAGCCTGAGCAAGCACAACTCCTAGTGATGCTGCTTGTTGTTTGAAAATACCAACTCACACTACCACCCACACCACCCCAACCCTGCCTGTGCCTGCACCAATCTTCCCCAGGGGGGTAAGATCAGCAGCAAATTGCCACTGTGTCTCAGTGGGAGAAACAGAGAGACAGTCTGAGTTCAATAAAAACATTGTAGTCAAAAAAAGCCTGGCTGTCACAGTAGCAAAAACGAGCAACTATTTTTTTCAATGGAAAATTCTATCAAAGTAGCTAGCAATTGAATACAGATTTGAGACACTCAGCGATAGTTCAAAAGCTATGACCTTTTCAGGTAAAATCCTAAAAGAAAGTGCGTGGCATGGTGCATGCTTAAGGTATAAATATTACAGCATCATCAGGAACAGCATCACAGAGCACTGAGTGAGAGCGGCGATTGGCTGCATTAGAAAAATGCTTAGCTCTGATAAGTTACATTCTCATCTCCTTGCCAACCTGCCTGTCCCACTCTATGACAGGGCTGTGAGGTCACTTATGACTCTCAGGAAAGGGCTGGTTTTTGCTACGGATACTCCCACATGGCCTTCTGCTATTTCAAACGGTCGCTAAGAAATCACTGTGAACCAAAAGAATTAAACTAATACGATATATTTTATTCATGGGGGATCGCCATGCGTTTTGCGAAACCACAAATCAAACGATCAGGGACTTATGCATTGCGGATTGCACATTTGTTGAAAACGAATACACATCCCTAACACTTACTATTCCTTTGTTCCCTTTATTCCTCAGTTCTTTCACATTTGGAATTTCAGAAGTCCAGGACTCTCATCTTCATGTGGCCTGTCATTACTCTTATGTTTTTACATGCCATTTGATGATCATTAGAGTCCATGATGTCAAAACATGACATCAATGACACTTTCTTAATTTACATCAGGCCATATATTAGTCACTCACATGTGGGTTCTTCCACTTGTTAGCTAAATTGGACTCCTGAATAGAGTCCATGAACTCCCTGTTCATAGTCATAGCTACTCCAAATGAATTCTGCTAGACTGAAATCTCTCACCAGGAGCAACTCACCCTTATTTATTTTAAACTTCCTATAACTCTCTGCCCAGCATTTGTCACTGGAGGCATACAGCACATGTCAATTAGAACTCCTGTCTCTAAGTTAACCTAAAATATTTCTTCCCTACTCATATTTTCCGTGCTTTTTACTTGTGTTTTGATACTCCTCATCTTCTGATCCTATCATGTCCTCATAAGGCTAAATGCTAGCCATTTCTGTCATTTAATCTCATCTCTGTTTTATCACCAATAACCAAATGCCAATTCCAAATCTAGGATTGTATTAACCCCAGACATTGAGCATTGGTCCTTTCCATATTGACTCTCTGGTGTATAGTCCTGTCTACCTTCCTTACCTTATTGACTCTCAAGCAAAATCAGAACACATCCTTTCTGTATTGTTAAACAAATATGTCATTAAAGTAATAAAAGGTAAACAATGGTACACTAGGAAAATGAATATCTGATATCACGCTGTAGATAACTGATTATATATATTACACCTATGTATGTACTAAAAATGAAATATATATTTTTTAGAAAAGCATAATACTTTCATTTCAAATGACTGAAACAGAGAAAGTAAATTAGGAGTTTTACATGTAAAGAGCTCTCTATGTGATGCCAGCATGAGCAATCGATGAATCATGAAACATCTATGATCTGTAACTTAAGTAATTGGTAAAAACAAGAGAAAAAGGACAATATAATTTGAAATGCATTCTTTTATGTATAATATTCACATCCAACTGAGATTCTCTTTAGGTAGATCATTATATAATTCAAAAGGGACGCAGCTCATGCTGTGTGCTCAGCTTCTTCATGCATATAAAACAAATCCTCACATTGTGCCCCCCCCCTACACACACACAGCAGATAAACATCATAAAATGAAGCCTAAATGCCTGGAAATATTCCATCTTCTTCAATAAATATCATTTGCACTAACAATTTGATCAGAAAATATGCTTAAGTCAATATCTTTCTGTAATGCTAGCATACAATAATTTTTTTATGTTTTATATATTGTATTTCTTAATAACAGATAGGTATATTTGTTCTCAGCCCTTTAACTTCATTTTTATGGTATTTATGTTGACAATGGAAACACATTCTGACAATATAATTGCAAAGAAAATTTCAATAACTTGTCTGAATCTGAATCCTTTTAGAGATGGATGAGAAAGCATCCTATATTTTCAGCGTTGTAGATAAATTAATTAGGTTGCCAATTGCCATTTCTCCTGCCAGCGCTAACCCTGGACTATATTTATTCCCTTTTCTTGGTCCATGGTACTGTCACCTTTAAAGAATAAACCTGTTAATGACATAACCTTGGTATCTAAAATAGCCTGCTTTCATTCTGATAACATATAATTTGCTTAAAAGGGTTCTATTGTAAAAGGAAATGTGCTTGGCTTTTAAAGACAATAAATGCATTCTTTTACCTGAGGATTAATTCTTTTGTAAGATGGTTTTCTATTGTGCTATATACTATTTGTGGATTTATTCTTTTGTGCCATCTTTTATTGACTTATAAAGAGTTCCTTTGTGTTCTTTTCCTAGTGTGTATTTTGGCTTATTTCAACAAAACTGAATCCTTTTAAAAGTGCAATTCACTGAAAAGGTATACCACTGATGCAAACGCACAGCTCTGAATAGTAGCAAAGTACAGTAACAATCTCTGTCACAATATTTGATTATAGGATTATCAGTAAATCCTCAAAGACTAACATAACTGAATATTATGTTCTCTTCCAGGTAAAACAAGCAAAAACATCATGTCAAGAATATAGTTCAGCACTGGTTCCCAACTCTATTGACCACAGACCCCTGATGGTCCATGTAATCATCACAGGGGATCCACAGGACTCAGAAAAAGGGGGAAAAAAAGTCTAGTTATAAAACTCTAGCTTGACAGCAAAAGTAGCAGCCATGGAGGCAGGATCAGCAGCTGTGACACACACTTGAAGCAGCTGGAGTCTTGGGGTTGTAGTCGGCAGCGGCTCCACAGCACAAAAGAGTAGGTGCCATGAAGGAGGCAGGATCAGCAGTGGCAGATGCAGGAGTGGTGTGAGCAGCAGCAGTCCATAGGGCCAGGAACAGCAGTGCAGCAATAGGTAAAGGAAGAGATAGATGCTAATGGTGGTGGTCAGGGAGAGACAGAGGGCGATGTGGCCTGACTGAGGAAGAGATAGCTTGATTAGTGAGGCTAGGGCGGAGGCAGAAATAGAGTGGTGGAAGATGGGGAGAAGGGAAGAGAAAGTGTGTTTAGACTAGGGAGGGAAGGTGAGAGATAATGGGTCAGGTTATGGGGATAGAAAGACGATAATGGTGACTGACTGGGGTGTGGATTCATGACAAAGAAACACTGGTGGATGAGACTTGGGGGAGAAAGAAAATGATAGGAATTGGCTGAGAGGAGAAAGAGAGATTTGGGGAGATAGAGCAACAGATAGGGATGGGCTGTTGGGGGGGGGGCAGGAGAGAGAGAGAGAGAAACAGTTGTGTACTGCTTAGGGGAGAAAGATTGATGAGGACTAGTTAGGGAGAAAGAGAGGGAGAGAGATTAATGGACCCTATCTGGTAAGAGAGAGTGAGAAAGAAAGACTGGCAGAGAGATAGGCTGGGGGAGGTGAGAAAGCAAGTGACTGGTGGAGACAAACATTGGGGTGGAGGGGAAAGGCTTGGAGGGAGGCAGGGAGACCAGTGGGGACAGGCTCAAGGGGCAAAAAGAGAAAGTAGTTGGGATGGACTGGAGGTCCTCAAATGTTTTGGAAGTTGATAAAAGGTCCGAACAGTCAAAGATTTTGGAAAGCCCTGGAATATAACATTAGTTTGTTATGATATATCTTCTATGTAGTTCAGTGCACTGAATCAAAAGAGCTTATGAAGGGGGAAAGGTTTTCTGATGTGTAATAATGTTGCTTTTTGGGGGGTTTTCTTAGAAAATATCTTAAAACCTCTTTTTATTTTGTTTTGTGATGAATGTTTATCACATCTAAGCAGCTTAACAAAAGGAATAATATGGGCCCTACTCATTTTTTCAGTGTATTCATCAGGGTGAGCAAGGTTGGAGGATAGGTGTCCATCGGCTGCCACAGCTTATTCATTATTTTATAAAATTAAGTTACGCCTAGAGACTTTGTGACGGAGAGAGCCACTTCAAAGGAAGGACAGTCAGATCACTGTGAAAGCACATCGGATTGGAGAAGCAAACATTCTGGCTTCCTCTTAATGGGAAGTAGAGGGGGGAACCAGAAATGATGCTGGATCTCACCAGTCACGCACCTTCCTGCACACTGTGCTGGAATTCCTGCTGACTTTGGAACTTTGCACTGATGGCTGCTCTGGGCCTCAGAATGATGACACTGATAGCCTTAAGAAGAACTCAATCTCCATAGCACCCTAAGACAGGCACATTTGAGACAAAAGTGAGGGGATGCTGGGGACGAGGGCATAGAATGTTTCTGAGAGATGCAGGAGGTGGAAAGGGGAAAATTAAAGTTATCCCTGCTTGCTTGGATAATCATTTTATTTAACTTTTATGGGGTTTTTTTTTGGTCCCCTTTCTGAGTTTCATCCGAGTAATTATCAACAGAAAAACATGCTACTGTGGTTGTTTCCTCCCTGCTCATTCTGCCCTGAGATGGGGGGAGTGGGCAAAAGGGAGAGCGTCAGAGAAGGGTGCGCGTGGGGGTGTGATGATTTTTGTCTGCCTGTCAACAATCTCTTTCATAGTGCCCCTGGCCTTTCTAGCATATAATTGTGTGCAGTATAGGCAAGGGGACTCTGAAAAGGGATTGTTGATGTTCAAACAAAAATCATGAAATAAAAAGAAAAATCTCTCCATTAGGGATGTGAATCGTTTTCCATATCGTCTTAACGATAGAAATCGTGTGGCAGGGCAAGAAAATCGTCTTAGGCACGATTTTTTAGTTAAAAAATCGTTAAAAATCGTTTTTTCCGATTAGTGCGCACTAACGGGAGTTAGTGCGCACTAACTGGGAGTTAGTGCGCACTAACTGAAAATGATACAATTTGACACTTTTCAGGTCAGTTAAGGTCAGTTTAGGAATGAATATGTATTCCTATTGGCTGCCCTCTTATTTATTCATGTTACCAAGTTTCCTACTGACAGTATATGGGGGATGGGAAATGGAAACAGTTGGTAGCTTGACAAAACAAGTAATGTGATCAGTCAATGTGACTAGAACTTGTGCCCTAACCCTGATACCAGGGGTATTGTGATCTTCCTGCACACAGTGCCCTATCCCTATTAATACCAGGAGTGTTGTGATCTTCCTGCACACAGTGCCCTATCCCTAATACCAGGGGTGTTGTGATCTTCCTGCACACAGTGCCCTATTCCTGATACTGGGGGTGTTGTGATCTTCCTGCACGCAGTGCCCTATTCCTGATACCGGGGGTGTTGTGATCTTCTTGCACACATCCCAATATCAGGGATAGGGCACTGCATGCAGGAAGATCACAACACTCCTGGTATTAATAGGGATAGGGCACTGCATGCAGGAAGATCACAACACTCCTGGTATTAATAGGGATAGGGCACTGCATGCAGGAAGATCACAACACCCCTGGTATCAGGGATAGGGCACTGTGTGCAGGAAGATCACAATACCCCGGAGGAGTGAGGGTCAGGCAGCTCCCCCCTGTCTGTGAAGCCAGCCTCTCACTAGTAATGCAGGGAGGGAGCTGTCTCAGACTTCACCATCCTCCCCCCCCCCCCTTACCCACACACCATTCACTAGCTGGGACATGGGGGAAGTCAGGAGTGAGGGTCAGGCAGCTCCCCCCTGTCTGTGAAGCCAGCCTCTCACTAGTAATGCAGGGAGGGAGCTGTCTCAGACTTCACCATCCACCCCCCCCCTCACCCACACACCATTCACTAGCTGGGACATGGGGGAAGTCAGGAGTGAGGGTCAGGCAGCTCCCCCCTGTCTGTGAAGCCAGCCTCTCACTAGTAATGCAGGGAGGGAGCTGTCTCAGACTTCACCATCCACCCCCCCCCCCCCTCACCCACACACCATTCACTAGCTGGGACATGGGGGAAGTCAGGAGTGAGGGACAGGCAGCTCCCCCCTGTCTGTGAAGCCAGCCTCTCACTAGTAATGCAGGGAGGGAGCTGTCTCAGACTTCACCATCCACCCCCCCCCCCCCTCACCCACACACCATTCACTAGCTGGGACATGGGGGAAGTCAGGAGTGAGGGTCAGGCAGCTCCCCCCTGTCTGTGAAGCCAGCCTCTCACTAGTAATGCAGGGAGGGAGCTGTCTCAGACTTCACCATCCACCACCCCCCCCCCCCCCCTCACCCACACACCATTCACTAGCTGGGACATGGGGGAAGTCAGGAGTGAGGGACAGGCAGCTCCCCCCTGTCTGTGAAGCCAGCCTCTCACTAGTAATGCAGGGAGGGAGCTGTCTCAGACTTCACCATCCACCCCCCCCCCCTCACCCACACACCATTCACTAGCTGGGACATGGGGGAAGTCAGGAGTGAGGGTCAGGCAGCTCCCCCCTGTCTGTGAAGCCAGCCTCTCACTAGTAATGCAGGGAGGGAGCTGTCTCAGACTTCACCATCCACCACCCCCCCCCCCCCCTCACCCACACACCATTCACTAGCTGGGACATGGGGGAAGTCAGGAGTGAGGGACAGGCAGCTCCCCCCTGTCTGTGAAGCCAGCCTCTCACTAGTAATGCAGGGAGGGAGCTGTCTCAGACTTCACCATCCTCCCCCCCCCCCTCACCCACACACCATTCACTAGCTGGGACATGGGGGAAGTCAGGAGTGAGGGTCAGGCAGCTCCCCCCTGTCTGCGAAGCCAGCCTCTCACTAGTAATGCAGGGAGGGAGCTGTCTCAGACTTCACCATCCTCCCCCCCCTCACCCACACACCATTCACTAGCTGGGACATGGGGGAAGTCAGGAGTGAGGGTCAGGCAGCTCCCCCCTGTCTGTGAAGCCAGCCTCTCACTAGTAATGCAGGGAGGGAGCTGTCTCAGACTTCACCATCCTCCCCCCCCCCCCCTCACCCACACACCATTCACTAGCTGGGACATGGGGGAAGTCAGGAGTGAGGGTCAGGCAGCTCCCCCCTGTCTGTGAAGCCAGCCTCTCACTAGTAATGCAGGGAGGGAGCTGTCTCAGACTTCACCATCCTCCCCCCCCCCCCTCACCCACACACCATTCACTAGCTGGGACATGGGGGAAGTCAGGAGTGAGGGTCAGGCAGCTCCCCCCTGTCTGTGAAGCCAGCCTCTCACTAGTAATGCAGGGAGGGAGCTGTCTCAGACTTCACCATCCTCCCCCCCCCCCCTCAACCACACACCATTCACTAGCTGGGACATGGGGGAAGTGAGGAGTGAGGGTCAGGCAGCTCCCCCCTGTCTGCGAAGCCAGCCTCTCACTAGTAATGCAGGGAGGGAGCTGTCTCAGACTTCACCATCCTCCCCCCCCCCCTCACCCACACACCATTCACTAGCTGGGACATGGGGGAAGTCAGGAGTGAGGGTCAGGCAGCTCCCCCCTGTCTGTGAAGCCAGCCTCTCACTAGTAATGCAGGGAGGGAGCGGTCTCAGACTTCACCATCCACCCCCCCCCCCTCACCCACACACCATTCACTAGCTGGGACATGGGGGAAGTCAGGAGTGAGGGACAGGCAGCTCCCCCCTGTCTGTGAAGCCAGCCTCTCACTAGTAATGCAGGGAGGGAGCTGTCTCAGACTTCACCATCCTCCCCCCCCCCCCTCACCCACACACCATTCACTAGCTGGGACATGGGCGAAGTCAGGAGTGAGGGTCAGGCAGCTCCCCCCTGTCTGCGAAGCCAGCCTCTCACTAGTAATGCAGGGAGGGAGCTGTCTCAGACTTCACCATCCTCCCCCCCCCCTCACCCACACACCATTCACTAGCTGGGACATGGGGGAAGTCAGGAGTGAGGGTCAGGCAGCTCCCCCCTGTCTGTGAAGCCAGCCTCTCACTAGTAATGCAGGGAGGGAGCTGTCTCAGACTTCACCATCCTCCCCCCCCCCCTCTCACCCACACACCATTCACTAGCTGGGACATGGGGGAAGTCAGGAGTGAGGGTCAGGCAGCTCCCCCCTGTCTGTGAAGCCAGCCTCTCACTAGTAATGCAGGGAGGGAGCTGTCTCAGACTGGTATCAGGGTTAGGGCACTGTGTGCAGGAAGATCACAACACTCCTGGTATTAATAGGGATAGGGCACTGTAAGAGATGACTGTAGTAGATTGAATAAAGATCTGATGTTTCTGCTCTCCTCACACCAAACAAAAACAACACACAAGCAGAGAAGCCCTTCTTACAAAGCTGAGCTAGTGAGTTAAGTAGGAGGAAAAGTAAACATACTGGTGCCAGTGTGGCTACTTAAAAAATACACTTACCAACAATCAATTACATATATTTGAACTGTGTACAGTTCCAGCCAGGACCACCTTTCTAAAATGCACAGTGATTGGCAAATTCAACATGCACTAGCATTTCAGGTGCCTGCTAACAAAAATAATAAACAAACAAGTTCTAGTCACGTGAGTGCTGATCATTACATTACTTTTTTTGTCAAGCTTCCAACTGTTTCCATTTCACATCCCCCCAACCATATTGGTAACATCAATAGATAAGAGCACAGCCAGCCAATAGGAATACATACATACATATTCATTCCTAAGTGACCTTTACTGACCTGGGAAGTGTGAACACTTTGTTTCATTTTCTGTTGGTGTTCGTTAGTTTCCAGTTCCATTTCCCATCCCCCCAACCATCACCTCAGTGGTAACCTTGGTAATATCAATAGATAAGAGGGCAGCCAGCCAATAGGAACACATATTCATTCCTAACTGACCTTCAGTGACCTGGAAAGTGTTTATTTGTATCATTTTCAGTTAGTGCGCACTAAATCGAGTTAGTGCGCACTAACGGGGAGTTAGTGCGCACTAACTCGAGTTAGTGCGCACTAACACGATTTAACGATTTTTAACGATAAATCGTTAGAATTTCTATTGTATCGTGTTCTATAACGATTTAAGACGATATAAACATTATCGGACGATAATTTTAATCGTTGAAAAACGATTCACATCCCTACTCTCCATAGTCAACAGCACTTTGAGAGGGCTTATACTATAACTATATACATATGTACACAAACGCTCTCCCTCTATCTCTCTGCCTCTGGTTATGTGATGCCTGTGTCTGGGTGTGGGATGTCTATGTCTCTCCATGTCTATCATTCTGCCTCTGTCTGGATATAATATGTTTTTCTGTCTGACTGGTACGTCAAAAACCGGATTTACATTTAGACTACATCCAACAAGGCATTGATCTGTGCAGTCGGGGTAAATAAGCATCGGGGTAACTTGCTTGATGCGGCGGTTACTACCCTTAAGCATTAAGCCTTATGCTCACCCTTGATGAAACTCCAACATTACTCTCTGCATCAATGACATGGGAGGGCAGGAAATTTGAATCAGTTACCAACAAGGGCCCTGAAATTGGTGGTTGATGAAATAGATAAGTATGGGAAAATAAGTGTGGTAGCTTGCTGGATAGGCTGGATGGGCTTATTGGTCTTTTTCTGCCATCATTTCTGTTTCTATGTTTCTATATGTTTCTATGTTCATGACTCTGTAGCTGTCTGAGTGTTCCTGGTGTATCTATGTCTGTCTCTGTCTGAGTGTGCTGTGTCTAAGTCTCTCTCTGTATATTTCAGTGTGAGGTTAATTTATCTGCCTTTCTGTGTCTGTTTGGATGTGGTATGGTGTCTTTTTCTGTCTATGATTGTTTATGTGTATCTGTCTGCTCCTTTTATCAACTTAAAAGAATTAACTGCTGGCTGACAGTGTGTTTGCCTGCTGTTTGGCAAAAAGGTTCAACAGCTGATTGGTTGGTGAGAGGCTTTGATACCATGCCAGGAATCCAGGATACAATTTGTCTGTGTGTGTATGTGTGTGTGTGTGTGTGTGTGTTGTATGTGTATGCATGTAAATATGTGTGTATATACTGTATATACAGTTGTGTGCAAACATTTAGGCAACCTGATGAATCTCAATGAATCTCTAGATAAACAAAAGCTGACACAACCTCTACATTGAACAAAGAAAGAACGCAACATCATTCTGCAAACTTTAATGCATAATTGCTATTTGTTTGCTGATTTAACAGAATGAAAATAATAAAAGAGTGAATATGACATGCCCAAAAAGTTGGACACCATTCTAGATTCATTACTACTTTCTATTAAGTTGGTAATAAGGCCCTAACCATTGATTGACTCATTAGGCCCTTATTTGTCAGATGACGACAATTTCATAGCTGAAGAAATACTCTGGCTCTAACTGTTGTTCTGTCAACTTTCAATAATCAAGGGC
The DNA here is from genome assembly GCF_901001135.1 of Rhinatrema bivittatum. Lineage (NCBI taxonomy): Eukaryota > Metazoa > Chordata > Amphibia > Gymnophiona > Rhinatrematidae > Rhinatrema > Rhinatrema bivittatum. Next base: position 469,848,326 of record NC_042616.1, read on the forward strand.
TTCTCTAAACAGCTGTCTGATCATTTTAATATGATGATAATTCACTCTTACAAAGCAAGAAAAAGCTATAAAAAGCTTTCTAAATGCTTCCAGCTAGCAATTTCAACTGTCAGAATCAATGATAATAAATGGAAATTATATAGAACTGTTGAGGTCAGGGCAAGTTCTGGAAGACTCAGACAGAACGGCCAGACAACTGGTCAGATCTGCAAAACAGAACATACAGCTGTCAGTGACCTGTTGAAAAGTTTAGCTACTATGGGAGTATTTGTCCATAGGTCCAAAGTACAGCATAACTTATACAACAATGATCTGCACTGTAGAACTGAAAAAGTAAACATTTTCTAAGGCATCATAACAAAAGTCATCATCTAAATTATGTGAAACAAAACCTTTTTGTAATCAAGTGCTTTCAATTAATTAAACTAAAATTAAACTGTTTGGACACAACCACACAATATATATTTGAAGAAAAGAACATCTTGCCAACCATTACAAATGGGATTGGATCCATTATCTTTTAGGTTTGTGTGGCAGCAGGTGGCACAGAAAATATGTGTGATAGGGGTGTGCATTCATTTCCTACGTATTTGTAATCCGCAACGTATAGGGCCATATTCATTGTATTTGTGGGGAAGCGAAACATATCGTGATTCCCCACGAATACAACAAATCTTTGCCGAATTATTTGGCTGTCTAAAGGAGTCAATTTAAACAAACCCCCCACCCTACTGACCCCCCCAAGACTTACCAAAACTCCCTGGTGGTCCAGCAGGGGGTCCAGGAGCCATCTCCTGCACTCACACCCTCAGCTGCCGGTATTCAAAATGGCTCCGATAGCCTTTGACCTACTATGTCACGGGGGCTACCGGTGCCATTGGTCAGCCCCTGTCACATGGTAGAAGCAATGTATGGCCGGCGCCATCTTGTGCTCCTACCATGTGACAGGGGCTGACCAATGGCACTGGTAGCCCTTGTGACAAAGTAAAGGCAAAGGCTATTGGCACCATTTTGATTACTGGCAGCCAACGGCCCGAGTGCAGGAGATTGCTTCTGGACCCCCGCTGGACCACCAGGGACTTTTTGCAAGTCTTGGGGGACCCCCCTGACCTCGACAAGACTTGCCAAAAGTCCAGCGGGAGTCTGGGAGCGACCTCCTGCACTCGGGCCGTCGGCTGCCAGTATTCAAAATGGCGCCGATAGCCTTTGCTCTCACTGTGTCATAGGGGCCAACAGACAGCCCCTGTGACATAGTGATGGCAAAGGCTATCGGCGCCATTTTGAATACTGGCAGCTGATGGCTCAAGAGCAGGATATTGCTCCCGGACCCCGCTGGACCATCAGAGACATTGTGGGGGTCATGAGAGTCCCCCAAGACTTGCCAAATGTCCCTGATGGTCCAGCAGGTGTCCGGGAGTGATCTCCTGCACTCGGGCCATTGGCTGCCAGTAATCAAAGTGGCGCCGATAGCCTTTGCCCTCACTATGTCACAGGGGCTACTGGTGCCATTGGTCAGCACCTGTCACATAGTAGGTCAAAGGCTATTGGCGCCATTTTGAATACCGTAGCCGAGGGTGTGAGTGCAGGAGATGGCTCCCGGACCCCCCGCTTGACCACCAGGGAGTTTTGCTAAGTCTTTGGGGGGGGGATGAGGAGGGGGGGTTGTACTTAATTCAATTTTAGCCAGGAAATGAATAAGAATTAACGGATGTATGTATTGGGGGCCCCCCTTGCCAAATGCAACGTATCTGCCCCCCCCAACGAATACGAATCCCGAATGCAACATATGGCATCCCTCTGCACATCCCTAATGTGTGGCTGGAAAGAAGAATAGATTCAACAAATTATCAACATATCCTGGACATTAATATTCCACTCAATGAAGAAACTGAAGCTGAAAAGAGATTGGGTATTCCAGTATATCTTCAAACAACCATGGAATACAGTGGAGGAGTAGCCTAGTGGTTAGAGCAGTAGATTCTGGACCATGGTTCAAGTCCCACTGTTGCTCCTTGCTTCAAGTACAAACTTAGGCCTGGATTTATCAAAATGTGGCAAGTACCGCATGTGAGAGCAAAAGGGGTATGTTTTATGCTAATATAGCATTTATCACAATTTGTGCTAATTACCTGTGTGAAGAGCTAAGTTAGTGCAAATTGCAATACCATTTTCAGATTCTGTGATAAGTGCCAGACCTGTTGTATTTCCTGCATTCAACCACTGGGGGACCATTGTTAATGGTCTCAGACACACAGGAAGGAGGGGGAGAGGGAGAAAGTGAGAGAGAGAGCCTGGCCATAACATCATGGCCCATAGGTAGGTATTTGTATCCCTATGGTAGGCCCATCTAGTAACTTGAGGTGGGGTTTAGGTATGACTGTAGGGGGTTAGGGGCCACTTTGACATTCTACGTGACACCTGCGAACAGAACAGTGGTGTCTTGTGAAGATTTGATGGCCTTCAGAGTGAGGAACCTCACTCCAAGATGAGATTTGGGCAAGGTTCTCTCAACCTAGCTTGATGGACTCTCTACCTGGGTAACATCAAGTTAGGTTGAGAGAACCTTGCCCAAATCTCATCTTGGAGTGAGGTTCCTCACTCCGAAGGTCATCAGATCTTCATGAGACCACTGTTCTATTCGCAGGTGTCACGTAGAATGTCAAAGTGGCCCCTAACCCCCTACACTCTTACCTAAACCCCACCTTGAGTTACTAGGTGGGCCTACCATAGGGATATAAATACCTACCTAATGGGACATGATATTATGGCCAGTCTCTCTCTCTCTCTCTCTCTCTCTCTCTCTCTCTCTCTCTCTCTCTCTCTCTCTCTCTCTCTCTCTCTCTCTCTCTCTCTCTCTCTCATTACAGCTGTGTGATAGCTCTTCACAGACAGGCTACCCCAGCCCACTCTCAACTCCTCTGAATTTGCATCACACCATACAATATGGTGCTATCACATGTAAAAACACCTTATCACATTTTGATAAATGACCCCCTTAGATTATAAGCTCTCTGGGGATATGGAAATACCTACAATACCTGAATGTAATCCACTTTGAAGTGCTGCACAAGGTGGAATATAAATCTAAATAATTGGTAAAGTTTTGGAATGGCTTTGTCTCCAACCAACACAAATATAGACAAAAATATCTCCAAAATATTTTTTAGCGGAGGAAGTGGTAGTTTCAAATTATGTTTAAAGGTACTATCCCGGTTACCCTGTCATGATTTTATCATTAACTGACCACTATCCACCCACTTTTTTGCTTTTTTGTGTGAAACTCAAAACATACATTTTTTTTTTTTTAAAGTTGAAGCCGTGAAAAACTAACAATTTAAATTTTATCCTTAAACTGCTTCCTTCTATCTCGTGGTGCGTTGTATTATTTTTCAAACAATTTGTTACAACATGTATTTTAAGTCTGTTCTGTAATGAATCCTTCTGTTTAAATAGATTTTGTACTTAGCTGCAACTCAGATGAATGTGTCCTGAAAAATCATGAAGAACTTGTCCGATGGTTTAATCCCTTATCCCCAACATGGCCAGGTTTCGGATATTATTCCTTCATCAGGGGTCGAGCTCATCAACTTCACAGAACATAAGAACCTAAGAACATAAGAAAATGCCATACTGGGTCAGACCAAGGGTCCATCAAGCCCAGCATCCTGTTTCCAACAGTGGCCAATCCAGGCCATAAGAACTTGGCAAGTACCCAAAAACTAAGTCTATTCCATGTTACCATTGCTAATGGCAGTGGCTATTCTCTAAGTGAACTTAATAGCAGGTAATGGACTTCTCCTCCAAGAACTTATCCAATCCTTTTTTAAACACAGCTATATTAACTGCACTAACCACATCCTCTGGCAACAAATTCCAGAGTTTAATTGTGCATTGAGTAAAAAAGAACTTTCTCCAATTAGCTTTAAATGTGCCCCATTCTAACTTCATAGAGTGCCCCATAGTCTTTCTACTATCCGAAAGAGTAAATAACCAATTCACATCTACCCGTTCTAGACCTCTCATGATTTTAAACACCTCTATCATATCCCCCCTCAGTCGTCTCTTCTCCAAGCTGAAAAGTACTAACCTCTTTAGTCTTTCCTCATAGGGGAGTTGTTCCATTCCCCTTATCATTTTGGTAGCCCTTCTCTGTACCTTCTCCATCGCAATTATATCTTTTTTGAGATGCGGCGACCAGAATTGTACACAGTATTCAAGGTGTGGTCTCACCATGGAGCGATACAGAGGCATTATGACATTTTCCGTTTTATTCACCATTCCCTTTCTAATAATTCCCAACATTCTGTTTGCTTTTTTGACTGCCGCAGCACACTGTACCGACAATTTCAATGTGTTATCCACTATGACACCTAGATCTCTTTCTTGGGTTGTAGCACCTAATATGGAACCCAACATTGTGTAATTATAGCATGGGTTATTTTTCCCTATATGCTAGATATGCTAGATATGCTAGATTTTTAAAGACTTTTGCCGCTCTCCACATGATGTTCCATGCACCAGCGTTCTTATGCGCAGTAGGCGTATTTTAAATCATACACACACAACTGTGCACATGATTTAAAATTCCAGCATATGTCCGCTCACATTCCCATATGCTTGTTTTAAAGTTACCGTCTAAGCAACACTATCAAAAAGTTGGTCACTGAAAGCCTGAGCAAATAAATACATTTTAAGTTGCTTCCTAAATTGCCCAAGTGAAGTAATGAATGCAAATTTTTTGAGACTTCTGAGCTAGTAGATATAAATGCAGACATGCCAAATCTTATGCATTAGACATGAGACTTGCGCATTGGGAAGGGGTCTTGCACTCTCACCCCCTCCTGTCATGCATTCAAACTAAAGTGGCTTGGTGATGAAGTGCCTGCAGACTTCCTACACCCTCAGAGCAGAAAAGAAGAACCAAGGCAGTGTGGTGATGATGTGCCTGAAGGGATCCCTCGCCCTCCACGGTTAGATAAAAACAAACCTCAGTGACTCAGTGATGATGTGCCCATGGGGTTTCCATCCCTTGTGTTCTGAAGAAACAAACCATAGCAGCACCAAAGATCATGCCTAGAAGGCCAGAGGAGGTGAAAGTGAGACAGGCAATGAAAGGGAAGGGACAGTAAGAACTTCTCACTCCCCCTCCTCCTCTTCTTTCCCTTCCCTTCTCATCAAATCTCATTTCTAAAACCCTTCCTTTTTTCTCAATGAGAAGGGAGGTGCAAAAAAGAGAGCTGGGCTGAATAAGTGGATAGAAAGGGAAGGTATGGGTTGTGAGTGAACCTGAGGGAGGTGTGAGTGAGAAGGAAGGGAAAGGAGGGCAAGTGAGTGGAAGAGAAGAGGGATGAAAGAAAGTGGAGTAAAGGGAAGGGAAGGGAGGAAGACTGAGAGATAGAGATTGGGGAATCAGTGAGAAGGTATGGAAGATTGGAAGAGTAAGTGAGAAGGTATGGAGTGAGAAGAGAGGGAAAGGAGAAATTGTGAGCAAGAATGGGGTAAGGGGGAGATAGAGGAAAAGGGTTAAAGGAGAGGGAAGGGATAAAGAGTGCGTGAGAGGGAAAGGGATGAGAGAGGGGAAGGAAGGAGGAGTGAGAGGGAATGGGGTTAGAGAAGAGGGAATGGAGGAGGAGTAATTGAGAGGGGAATTTTAAGGTGGGAAGGAAGGTGGGTGATTTGAGGAAAGGTAAGGAGCAGGAACCATGCCCTGTGAGGAAAGAGTAGTCCCGTCAGCTTCATGAGCTGAAGGTGAGGCTGATACAACTTGTATGTTCTGGAGGAGAAAAAGAGTGTGTTTTTGTGTGTGTGTAAGTGAGCATGTGAGAGAGTCTGAGCATGTGTGAGAGAATGAACATATGTGTTAGTGTCTGTATATGAGAAAGATAGAGAGAGGGAAAAGTTTGTGCACCCCTTCCTTCCCTCCATTAATCCATGATAATTTCAGGATGGCTGGAAAACACAAGTTCCCAGATATGGGGAAAGGAATTTTTTTAATGCTTATTAATTTTTTTTATTGGATGCTATTTGATGTATCTGCTCTTTTTAAATATGTTATTGATATTTGGAAGTTTTAAGCAATATTTTAATGAACTTAATTATTGAATGTTCTATTTGTTAGATGTTTTGAAAGAATTATTTTTCTTAGTATGTTTTTATTTTTATGATCAGTGATTTATATTTCTTAATTTTGTTGTTTGCTTTAAGAGGCATGATAATGTTTCTATTTTTCCATTGTTGTACTGCTTACAGAGTCTGGCTTATTGGGGTTTTCTTTTCAGTTTTGTCTGCATGTTTCTATTTGTGCTATATCATCTCTTTATTCTGAATTTGGTGAGGGTCTGTCTTTATCCTGCTTGTGTGTCTGAGGAGAGGTATTTTGCTAGTGTGCAGCTTCTGTGTAGGGGTCTATAGCAACCTGGTTTGTTCTGTTTTCCTAATAGGAAGTGTATCGGTGTATTAGAGCCTGGTGTAATATTTGCATTGTTGCCTCGTCATAGGTGGGTTTTTTTTTACTATTTGAGTGATATTTTTGTATTGGAGGTTTACAACAATGTAATTGAAATTTGTTTATTCAGGCTTTCTGAGAACCAAGCCCACACCCAACATGGATTACTATAGTCTGAATGTCACATGGGTCAAGTGTCTCTTTTTGCCTTTTTGCAGAGTTTTCTGATTGACACCACATCAGCGCCTGTAAATATAATATATGTGTAATTTTAAGTGATATTTTTATCTCATAAGACAGTATTATGAATGTCCTTTTTTCATGTAAAATCTGTTACAAATGCATAAAATGTTATTGTGTGCAGAGAGGTCCATGGCAGGAAGGATGCAAGGCTGTAAGATTTTCCTAAGAGGTCTCATACCCTTGCACTGGCCCTCGTCCAGAGTCACATGCAGACACTACAAATAGAGAAAAAGAGGAGATGGCTGCAGCATCCAGAGCCACACACAGGCAGAGAGAGGAAACAGAGACAGCTAGAGACTGGGGGCGAGGAGAGAGGTCAGTGATAGCGTCCTCATATTGTTGAACATAGCAGAATCTGACTATGTTTACTGTCCTGTGACAGGGAAAATGCCACTTGCCTCCCATTTGTATTTATTTATTTAAAATGAATAGAAAGGGCAGCTCACAGAGTACAAGAGAACTCAGATTTATAGCCCAGAGCTCAGCCTGAAAAGTCTCACTCTTTGGCCTACAATCTCATTCATTGGGGCACACCATCTTTGGCATCTCTGTAAATGAATTCATAGAGAAAGAGATGCAGGCTAATTTCAATCAGGATTTCTTACAGAGAAATCCTGTGAATTTGATGCAGTTGAACAAAAAAAAATAGCTGCTAGTTTTATCTTTAAAATGCACCATTTAAAGCAAAATACACATTAGTTCTCTGGATTTTTTTTTCCACAGCTGTATATTTCTAATGGAACAACAACAAATCTGCAACAAATTGCTTCATTTTAAAGAAAACTGTTCTGAGTTTTTATTGCAGTAAATCTGTTATTTGTGGATTATATCTCAAATCCATGTACTTATTCATAAGCCAAATATTCTTAACTGTCAGCAAGCTGAATCTTCTCTAAATATAGACATTGATTGATGGACAGTGAAAGCGGTGCCTAGCTACCAAAGAGATGAGTAGTAATAGGAGGAGGGTGACATTTCAATTTGCCTGTCATTTTAACATTGTAAATATTAGAGCAAACTGAATGGCTTATTGTACTGGCATAGATTTAAAATTTCCTTTAGCAAAAATCCATCTCAACTCAGTAGTCATTGCTACTTCATAACATTATATGATAGCCACAACATACTTCTTACTGGACTGGTGTCTACACTACAGAAACAAACATTTTAGTTATTTACTAATATTTTATATTCTGCCTTTTTCTAAGAGCAATCTTAAAGCAGATTGCATTCATTTTAGAAGGAGCACTAGTTGTAGTATTGTGTGCAGTCATCATGGCACCAATGTCCAGGCATAGTGAGCATTAATATTAAGCCGTCATACGAGGTGGCCCATGGAAACGTAGCCCGCCTCCAATACCAGTGCATTGAAGGCCACCAGTGCATTGAAGGCCACCCTGTAGAATAAATTTCCAAGCATGATGGTTACCTCATTACTAATGAACAGGCTGGGGAAAGGCCTAGTTGAACAGCCATGCATTTTCTTTATTCTAGAAAGTGAGATAGCACAGTTAAAGGTGAAGGGGTAGTAAAAATGTATTCCAGATTTTAGATGCTTAGCAGGTAAAAACTTGCATTCTAGTGTAGGCCACTTTCACAGAAGTCAAAGGAAGGGAGGATAGAAGGAATTTTTGGCAGGATTTGAGTTGTCTGGTGTGGGTGTAGGAGGCATGAAGAATAGAGAGGTAATCTGTGACCTGTTAATTGACACATTTAAAGATGAATCAGGAGTTCCTAATTGTATTCTGTTTTCAACTGGTAATCAGTGAAGTTTGGGGCGGATTTTAAAAGGCGCGCGAATAGCCTACTTTTGTTTGCGCTCCAGGCGCAAACAAAAGTACGCTGGATTTTAGTAGATACGTGCGGAGTTCCCTCCGAGGCCGCTCCGAAATCGGAGCGGCCTCGGAGGGAACTTTCCTTTGCCCTCCCCTCATCTTCCCCTCCCTTCCCCTACCTAACCCACCCACCCGGCCCTATCTAAAACCCCCCCTTACCTTTGTCGGGGGATTTACGCCTCCCGGAGGGAGGCGTAAATCCCCGCGTGCGAGCGGGCCTCCTGCGCGCCGGGCCGCGACCTGGGGGCGGGTACGGAGGGCGTGGCCAAGCCCCCGTACCGCCCCGGGCCGTAGCCACGCCCCCGTACCCGCCCCCAAAACGCTGCCGACACACCCCCGAAACGCCGCGACGACCGGGCCCGCCCCCGACACGCCCCCCTCGGAGAACCCCGGGACTTACGCGAGTCCCGGGGCTCTGCGCGCGCCGGGAGGCCTATGTAAAATAGGCTTCCCGGCGCGCAGGGCCCTGCTCGCGTAAATCCGCCCAAAACCGGGCGGATTTACGCGAGCAGGGCTCTGAAAATCCGCCCCTTTGTGTGGAATGGTCCTGCGTATGTGGTCCAATGCTTGGGCTCCTACCAAAATTCTAGATGCAGTGCTTTCAAACTATACTGAGAAATACCATTCAGCAGAGAGTTTTAATAGTCAATTCAGTGAATGATTAGTACTTAAATTACAGTACCTAGGCTGTGCTGATCAAGGTAGTTGTGTAATTGTCGAATCTTACCTAGGTGCATAAAGAAAGCTCTCTTTAACTTTGAAATGTAGGATTCCTTTGTAACAATTTGGTCAAGATGAAACACTAAGCATTGTACTGATTCTTTGAGTTGAAGGGGAGTTCCTGATAGAGAAGGTAGAAGTAGCAGGGGATGACCTTTGCGCCTTAGCCAAAGGAATCAAGATTTGGAGTGGTTAAGTATGAATTTGTGATTACATAAGAACATAAGAATATAAGAAAATGCCATACTGGGTCAGACCAAGGGTCCATCAAGCCCAGCATCCTGTTTCCAACAGTGGCCAATCCAGGCCATAAGAACCTGGCAAGTACCCAAAAACTAAGTCTATTCCATGTTACCATTGCTAATGGCAGTCGCTATTCTCTAAGTGAACTTAATAGCAGGTAATGGACTTCTCCTTCAAGAACTTATCCAATCCTTTTTTAAACACAGCTATACTAACTGCACTAACCACATCCTCTGGCAACAAATTCCAGAGTTTAATTGTGCGTTGAGTAAAAAAGAACTTTCTCCGATTAGTTTTAAATGTGCCCCATGCTAACTTCATGGAGTGCCCCCTAGTCTTTCTACTATCCGAAAGAGTAAATAACCGATTCACATCTACCCATTCTAGACCTCTCATGATTTTAAACACCTCTATCATATCCCCCCTCAGTCGTCTCTTCTCCAAGCTGAAAAGTCCTAACCTCTTTAGTCTTTCCTCATAGGGGAGTTGTTCCATTCCCCTTATTTATTTATTTATTTAATTATTTTATATACCGACCTTCATGACGGGAGTCATATCAAATCGGTTTACATGGAACGATTGCCCTTTTCTGTACCTTCTCCATCGCAATTATATCTTTTTTTGAGATGCGGCGACCAGAATTGTACACAGTATTCAAGGTGCGGTCTCACCATGGAGCAATACAGAGGCATTATGACATTTTCCGTTTTATTCACCATTCCCTTTCTAATAATTTCCAACATTCTGTTTGATTTCTTGACTGCCGCAGCACACTGTACCGACGATTTCAATGTGTTATCCACTATCACACCTAGATCTCTTTCTTGGGTTGTAGCACCTAATATGGAACTCAACATTGTGTAATTATAGCATGGGCTATTTTTCCCTATATGCATCACCTTGCACTTATCCACATTAAATTTCATCTGCCATTTGGATGCCCAATTTTCCAGTCTCACAAGGTCTTCCTGCAATTTATCACAATCTGCTTGTGATTTAACTACTCTGAACAATTTTGTGTCATCTGCAAATTTGATTATCTCACTCGTCGTATTTCTTTCCAGATCATTTATAAATATATTGAAAAGTAAGGGTCCCAATACAGATCCCTGAGGCACACCACTGTCCACTCCCTTCCACTGAGAAAATTGCCCATTTAATCCTACTCTGTTTCCTGTCTTTTAGCCAGTTTGCAATCCACGAAAGGACATCGCCACCTATCCCATGACTTTTTACTTTTCCTAGAAGCCTCTCATGAGGAACTTTGTCAAACGCCTTCTGAAAATCCAAGTATACTATATCTACCGGTTCACCTTTATCCACATGTTTATTAACTCCTTCAAAAACGTGAAGCAGATTTGTGAGGCAAGACTTGCACTGGGTAAAGCCATGCTGACTTTGTTCCATTAAACTATGTCTTTCTATATGTTCTGTGTTTTTTATGTTTAGAACACTTTCCACTATTTTTCCTGGCACTGAAGTCAGGCTAACCGGTCTGTAGTTTCCCGGATCGCCCCTTGAGCCCTTTTTATATATTGGGGTTACATTTGCTATCCTCCAGTCTTCAGGTACAATGGATGATTTTAATGATAAGTTACACATTTTTACTAATCGGTCTGAAATTTCATTTTTTAGTTCCTTCAGAACTCTGGGGTGTATACTGAGCCATTGGGTTACTGCGGTAAGATAGTTATTGAGTCAGGCAATGGAAGAGGCTCGGTCAGATTCTATTTTGATGCAAAGTTGGATGTCACCTGCAAATAGGGGCATTCAATGTTGAAGGATTGAATAAGTCACAAATTGGACACATGTAGATATTGAAGGCAATCAGGAAGAGGACAGATGAGTTTTTTAGGTTTAGATGGTTTGTGTTCTGGTGGATAGTAGGAGGTCCATATTCAGACCTAGACTCATCAAAATGTTCTCCAGGAAAGGTAGAAGATCTATTATGAAAAATTATTTTCAAAAAATCAGATCCCTATTCATTTCCAATGCAATAGTTATAATTAAGGTTTTCCTTTTCTAAAAAGGCTGAAACATCCAATCTGTGGGTAGGAGTTAAAACATCTAAATCTCTATCTTGAGATACAGCAGAACGTTTCTGAAAGGAAATATAATACACTTTGTTGATTGGAGGCATATTCTGAAGTATAATTTTTAAATTTTCAGAAAAATATCTCTTAACCATTTCAAGTGGGGAAACAAACTTTTTGGAATATTTATAAAGCACAAATCCTATATCTAATAGAATTTTCAATCAAATCCATCCACATTAGGGATGTGAATCGTTTTTTGACGATTTAAAATATCGTCCGATATATTTTAAATCATCAAAAATCGTTAGGGCCACGATACAATACCAATTCTCCCGATTTATCGTTAAAAAATTGTAAATCGGGGGAAGGGGGAGGGCAGGAAAACCGGCACACTAAAACCCCCTAAAACCCACCCCCGACCCTTTAAATTAAATCCCCCACCCTCCCGAACCCCCCCCCCAATGCTTTAAATAACCTGGGGATCCAGCGGTGGTCCAGAACGGTGGCGGTCCGGAACGGCCCCCTCAATTGAATCCTGTTGTCTTCAGCCGGCGCCATTTTGCAAAATGGCCGCCACAAAATGGCGGCGGCCATAGACAAAAACGATTCGATGCAGGAGGTCGTTCCGGACCCCCGCTGGACTTTTGGCAAGTCTTGTGGGGGTCAGGAGGCCCCCCCAAGCTGGCCAAAAGTTCCTGGGAGTCCAGCGGGGTTCAGGAAGAGATTTCTTGCCGCAAATCGTTTTCCGTACGGAAAATGGCGCCGGCAGGAGATCGACTGCAGGAGGTCGTTCAAAATCGCCATCCCGCCAATACTCAAAATGGCGCCGATCGCCTTTGCCCTCACTATGACGGCCACTAGTTCATCCTTTAAGCGAGAGTTGAGAACTCCATGAAGATAGCATGTAAACATCCTGTGTCCCAGTGTAGTTTGAATGCTAAAGTCTTGCATTTGATCGTATAGTCTGCTAGTGGCTTATTACCTTGCTGGAGATTGAGCAGAGCAGATCCAGTGACGGTGTGGCAAGCCGAGTCATCAAAGACAGACTTGAAAAGTTTAAAAAATCCTGATAGGTCATTCAGGATAGGATCTTCATGTTCACATAATGGTGAAGCCCAAGCCAAGGCTCTTCCTTCAAGTAGAGATAGGATATAGGTGGTCTTGGAAGCTTCTGTGTGAAAGAGGGTAGGTTGCAAAGAAAAATGCATTTTGCATAGGTTAACAAACCCTCTACACATCCTTGCTTCTCCTGTGAAGCGGGTAGGCATGGATAACGGTATAGTGGTCTTGACAGTCACCACCAGAGACAACAATTCTTTCACTGGAGTTACCGAAGTATTCAATTGTGCATGTAGCTGATTGAAGGCAGCAGCCAGGCTTTCCAGAGACTTTTGTTACTCAGTGGTCCACTTGGCTAGGCCAGGAATGGCCTGCAAGTCTGTGAGCTGAGCCGAGTCCATGGAGTTAGCAATCTGTTGGGTTTGTGGCATATTGTGGACTCTTGATTGAAGTGGCAATGACTCCTCCCATGGGGAGGGGTCCTGTGGGGAACAACGATTGGCTAGACTCTAGTAAGCAGACACTGAGGAAAGAAAGCTTTATTATACTGCTGTTGGAGTTGAATCTTGCCCAAGGAACAGACAGTACTGCAGTCCAGCGATAACACAGTAAGCTCAGACAGTCTCTGTATTTGATGGTCTCACCCAGATGTAGCAAAGGATGGGATGAAGAGAGCTAAAGCTTAGTGATACTCACAGAGTAACAGTGCTGATATCTTCCTTCGGTAGTTGAATGAAGAGAAGGAGCCGAGGTCCGAGATGCAGAATACCCTGAGTTGAGTAGGGCCTTGAGGAGCGAGTACCTAGGAGCATTGAGGTTTCCTGAAAGAAAGCAGACAGGACCCCCGAGGAGCGAGCGTCCTTAAGGTTAGGCATATTAACCCCAGAGGGTGAGTAGAAGTGAGGGGCCCCTGAGGAGCGGGTACCGAGCGCTTCTGTGGGAACGAGCTACCCCAGAGGGTAGTGAGGAATCCAAGTGAGCAGCTTAGAAGCAGTTAGAGTAGCAAAACCAAAGTCCTTGCTAACTCATTCAATGGGAGTGGAGCGGAGGTTTACATACCCGGAGGTACTGATGTCATGCGGTGAGGCCGCCCCTGAGGTTCCCGCCATGACGTATTCAGAAACGTAGGCAGCATGCGTGCGCATGCCCTAGGAGGCCTCAGGAAGAAGCATAGCGGACGGGACACCCATGCTGGCTCGGAGACGCCAAGGGTTTCGGCAAACAGCAGCGGAGGCAGCCATTCTTCCAATGGAGGAGGAAATGGGTAAAAGAGAGGTGAGGCAGAGCGGTCTCATCCATCTGCGACTGACGGAAGCAACAGCACCAGAGTGGACAGTAAATGACATACTCAACTGCATTTAAAGGATGCTTGGTCTTCACATCCACCACATATGGGCAGAGCTGGTGCAGTTGAGGAGGGCTCAAAATCACCACACCCAGGCTCTCTAGGTACAGACAGAAGTGCTGATGAAGGGGCTAACTACCATCTCTACTTTCATTAACAATCTCACAAATGAACTAATGCAAATCCTTGACAGATTGCTAGACTCTCTACCCAAACCATTCCCATATTCCTAGGAGTCCACTCCACTCAGCAGTCCCTGGCTACCAGGTCAGGCAAGGGGAAGGCCCCCAAAAAGATGCCACCCCAAGCCAAAAGCTTGTCATATTTACATGTTAACACAAGACGTGATAAACATTGTGCATCTATTGCATGTTAGACCCCATTTTTCAAACCATAAGTCTCTAACATGGGACATTAAGTTAGCCAGATAAGGCTTATCTGGCTAATTTACTTGGGATGCTCAGTGGTGCACCAATGCTGCTGAATATACCTGGATAAGTTTAAAGTTAGCTGAATAATATAACTGGCTAACTTTAGATCTGCTGAATAGGAGGTCTAAAGTTAACCAGTTTCCATAGCTGGATAAGTATGAATATCACTACTTATCCAGCGAAGGTAGCCAGATAAGTAGTTCCTTCCAGTTATGGTCCCAGAATGCCTCTTTTTTATCCAGATAGATTTTAGTCAGATATTGATTTATCCAGCTAAAATCTAGCTGGATAAGAGGTTGAATATGCCAAAACTTGCCATTTAGCTGGATAACTAAGTTATCCAGCTAAATGGCTTTTGAATATTTACCTCTTTAGACTTATACCATTCAATGCCAATGCTTCCTATGTGCTCAGTCAGGAGACTATGATCAACCATGTCAAAGACTAAAGAAAGATCTATTAAGACTAGAATGGAGTCACTCCCTTGTTCTGCATTTAGCTTAATTCTATTGGTGATGGCTAATAGGATGGATTTAGTTTTGTGGCCTTTCCTGAAGCTAGATAGTTGAGGGTTTAAAATATTGCCCTCTTTCAGGTAGTCAGTTGGAAGTCAATCACTTTCTAATAGTTTGGCTAGGAAGAGGAGGCCATCAACTGGGCGATAGAGATATTTTATTTTGGGATCGGAGCCTGGTTTCTTCAGGATTGATTTGATTACTACTTATTTATATTTATTAGATAGGGATCCTTGAGATAAGATGGCATTAATTATATTGGATGGTAAATCTATTTCTGTTTTAGGCTGCAAATGAATCTGTCGGGGGGGGGGAGGGGAGTGCATGGAATTGCCTCTAGCGGCTAGAGGATTGACTAATTCTTAGGAGGAACTTCTCTTCTTCTTTGGGCATGATTGTTCTGAAGTTAGACAGAGTGGTATTGTCTGATAGAATTGAGGTGATCCTGTCAGGAAAGGGATTGGCTTCCGTCTAGTTTTCTAGGAAAGAAAAAGGAAACATTATGTTAGGTGGGATGGAGGGAGAGGCATCAGAGGAGGAGCATATCACTTGTATTATAGTTATGAATAATGTTTGAAATTCTTCTGCTGTGTGGTCCCTTGTAGTTCTAGTAGTTTAAGTTTCAGGTTTGGAGAGATTCTGACTAGTTAAAAAGGTTTACCCAAATGTTTCATAGATAATTCTCCATGAAACTAGCAACTAAAATTGTGGGAAGTATTTTTTTTCTCTAGGCATACAATCAAGCTATGGAATCTGTTGTCAGAGAAATGGTCAAGGCAACTAACATAGCGGGGTTCAAAAGAGAATTGGACAAACTCCTGAAAGAAAACTCCATAAACAGTTATTAGTCAAATAGACTTGAGAGAGCCAACACATATCCCTGGCAGTAAGATAAAAAAAACAAAACCTAAACTACTAGAGATGTGACAGGTACTTTTTTTTTCCGAGACTGGCCGCTATCGTAGACAAAATAATGAGCTCAATGGATCTTGGTCTGACCCAGTATGACACTTCTTATGTTATTATGTTTAATTCTATTGACACTATTGTTGGCCTCAGTGAAAGCAAACATTTTATTGGCAAGGGAACTGAAATAACCTCTAACTTTTGAAAGTAGTCCCTTTAAAGAAAGTTAGGATCATATTGGCAGGATAGTGTAGGGGCAGTTAGAGGGTTTTGTACTGAAACTTTACATTCTATAACTGTTCTGTGGGTGAATGGAAGACTTGATACTCCAGTGCTGCCAGTCTGGCACCTCCTTTCATATGTACTAAATTAACTTAGAGAAAATATAGTTAACAGCAGATATCAATGTGGCTTTTCCGGAGATACCATGCACAATAAGATCTAATCAACAAGAATGGGTTCTGTGGAGAAAAGAAAAATTGGGCCTTATTAAAAAAGGATTCTTTCCTGGTCTGTGTTTTTGAAAAACATCTTTATTAAATAAAGCCTATTGTGTTCATGCTTCATTCCAGTTTATGAAAGATTTTCTGACACAGCCATATGTGAAGTTAAAGCATTTCATTACTATAACTCCTTTACTGAATAAAAATATGTTTCTGAAACATTAATTGTGCTGCACGGAAAATACTGTGTGGGTATTTTAAATGTGACTTGTGACGGCTGCTGTTGTCTAGAAGCTCAACTGCCAATATGTAGCTTCAAATCTTGACTCAGTATTACCTTGGGCTCTGATCCTAAATAGACAGACCAGAATTTGGATTAGAGCTGTCCAAGGGAGCACTGGGTTCAAGAAAGAGAAATGTGATGACCTTATAAGAAGATGCGCTTCTCTCGAAGGGGCCAATTTACTTAGCCATGGTAAAATAATGCATCTCTGTGCTACTTTACTGTGAGTACATTTCCAGAGGATTTACTAAACTTGACTTAATTTTATTGTTTTTATATTGTTTTATATTGTGTGTCTTCTGTAAACCATTGTGAAGGAATTGTTCTAAATGATGGTATAAAAAAAGCCACTAAATAAATAAATAAATAAATGAACTGCAATAGCTAAGTACTGAAGTCTAGAAAATCCCATCTGAATTTTTCCATGTGCTGCCGCAGTCAGAACAACTGAGCGCTCACAGCCTTGGCAATGCACAGTTGCAGTCCCCCCCATTCTGGAGCAATTATTTTAAATGCCTCTGAACTCCTTTATGAAAAACTTCCTGGGGATCCACATCTCCTCATATTCCCACTGAGGCCCTAAATGCAAACTAGAACCTACTCATAATTAGAGCCCACCTGCGGGTGAAGCTTTACCTCCATATAACAAAAAGTGCTCTCCTACGCCTGGGCTACTACAGAACACACTGCACTGAAAGGAGCTATACCAAGGTGTCACTTATCATGATGAAATTAGGCTATGCCTGCTCTATGCCCACTGTCCTCCATATTATGCTGTTAAAAAAAATTTCACTTCCTGTTATTACAGGGAAAAATGTAGTGGATGTGGGCCCAGCAGAGACTCTGGCTGGGCCCAGTTTCATTAGATCGATTTCCCTCACAAATGTAAACATAGAACAGCCTCCCAGTTGAGATAGTGGAGCCATGGACAATATCTAAATTCAAGAAAGTATGGGACAAGTTCAGGGGATCTCTGAAGGAATGATACAGATGGGCAGACTAGGTAGGCCGCATGATTTTTTTTTTCTGACATCGTGTTTCTATGTTTCTGTGTTTAAAGTTGTATAACACTTTTAATGAACACGCACAAGGGCTTCCTAGACCACCTAATGAGGTGAGTAAAGCTTGGCAAGGGATTTGTTGAGGGTCTAAGCAAATGAGCAGGATTTCGCTCTGCTCCATCATTGCCCCCCCCCCCCCACACACACACTTTCATTGTCAGTGACTTATTATAGTTTATCTAAGCAATACTTAGTTACTGCCAGGGAGATGGGCAAAGATCGAGTGGAGAAAGAAATGTGAGTTTCCATGAAAGGTCGCATGCTCAGTAGGAGGTAAACCATTACACACAGGCCTGGGCCACAGTGACTTCAATAAGACCACATTCAACAGATGGGGGGTGGGAGAATCAAGAGGCATCATTAGATGCAGGGGACAGGAGGGGCTAACAAAACAGCAAGGAAGGCTGCTTAATAAAGCCGTGGAAGCAGAGATAGGCAATAAGCAGCCTAATGTCCAACAATATCACATTTATTACATAGAATCAAATTATGCAATAAGCCCGACTCCAGCCGAGTTTCGCCCTTTTTCAGTAGGGCTGCATCAGGGGAATTTGCATATGACAATCTTAAATCCTCATCAGGGAGTTGTAAGTAAAACCTGTGAAAAGTACAGAATTCAGATGCTGACCTGGTATGCAACAAACATTTAAGACCGATCAAGTATTCAGGATCTCAGTATAGCAAATCACTGCAGTCTCTTCCGGAGATTTAAGATTATCATATGCAAATTCCCCTGATGCAGCCCTACTGAAAACGGGGATAGGAGGGGGGAAAGAAGGACCCATGTCTTTTAACTCCCCCCTCATGGATCCATTCATCTTTAGCTCCTACTATCAACCACAACCCTAGGCCCTGAGATGTGTAGACATGAGAAGGCCAGGATGTACAGCTGTCTGCAGACTGCAATGGTGAGAGTCATAGTTTAACCTTGACAA
This sequence comes from Rhinatrema bivittatum, assembly GCF_901001135.1. Taxonomy (NCBI): domain Eukaryota; kingdom Metazoa; phylum Chordata; class Amphibia; order Gymnophiona; family Rhinatrematidae; genus Rhinatrema; species Rhinatrema bivittatum. The sequence continues at coordinate 469,866,826 of NC_042616.1, forward strand.
GCTTATGTTCCACAAAGGGAGACACATTCCTGACTCAGCTAATAGGCCCAGCAGGAAAGTGAAGTACTAGGAGCCCAATCATAGAAATCGAACCCCAAAACAATAATTAATTAAGAAATTAGATCTGTTATGTGCACAGAAAGTAATTACAGAGGTCCAGGTGGTAAACAATAGCCACAAGATCAACCCAGAAGTAATGGAACCTACTTTATGGGATCCAAACCCCTCCAAGTATGTCAGAATCTTTATGTCTTCCCTGGCATATCCTGAAAATGCTCATGGCAGTCGTCTAATATTCATAAGCTGTTGACTTGTGCCCCGGAGTTTTCTTGATGTGCTACTTCACAGTCATGGGGTTCCATTTTAAATCTTTGTGAAATAGGATGCTCTAAAATATATTCTAGAATCTTGTCCTTCGCCTCTTGATTGTACTTGAGCATTTGCACTTGACTCTGTTTTTTGACCTGGTTCCTTGTCTTGTGCTTGTATTGCAAATAACTTCTGTAATGCCTCATTGCCAGTTCCTCCCATTCAATGACTAGCACCCAAGCCCATCTCTTATTCTCATTAGCCCTCATCTTGGAGGACAGGTATACCTCTGTCTTAAACCCACTGGATCTCCTGAGGCCTGCAGAAATGCTATGATCTCCTTTCTGTTTTCTTTCCTGTGCTTAATGGACCTTTCCATTAAACTCTGTCACCCCTACTCTACATTTATTAGATGACGACTTTGTTGCAGCCTTGCCACTTCTCCTTCCTCCTCTTTCTCAGGAGGAACCTGAACTCCACTGTTCTTATTCACAGTCATGACCTCAACTTTTCTGCTCATTCTCAGCTCATCACTTGATGTCCTAAGCACATATTCTTAGCACAAACATGCACTTCAAAGGCCTTTCACCACTCCCCTTGGTCCATGGTTCGTGCTCTTCTTAAATAAGTGGACCTGAAAGAAAACTGAAGGTTTCAAACGTCCTCTGGTTGCGCTTTCGATTGATGGAATTGGCGGCGTGCCTGCTGACGTCAAAAGCCTACTTAAATCAGGTCCACTTATTTAAGAACGAACAAATAGCAGTATGGTTCCCCTTCAGGTCGGTTTTAGACGTCATAATGTTTGGATTATCCATCCACGCTGATTGGCCAGTCAATATTCTGAAAAGTACTTCAAAAGGAGTCAGGTCAAACTTTAGGCTATTCTTCCGGAGGCTCGTGACAGAGTAAAATCTATACGAGGAGGCAAACCCGAGTTAAACAGATCAGAAGAATCATTATACGGAGAGGTCGGGACCCCACAAGGTTGGTTAGATATTGCCAGCACATTCCCCTGAGGAAAGACTATGTCTGAAACATGGACGATTCATGTTGGGAACATCATTAAGGTTTGATATAATCTACCAACACAATCGGGAAGTTGAATGAGGACCCTCTTTAAAATTCATCTTAAAGCCTCACAGCGTTTATTCCGTATATACATATAAAAAAAATGTGTTCCATGATCACAGTGCCACGGAAGAGTCCGAAGTTCTCATTGGGACTTTCACAAAAAAATGTTTAATCTCACAAAAAAATCACACACGGAGGAGGAGGCTGGTTGATGATTATACACCAATTATGTATTGGTGCGGAGACATCTACACAATATATGAAACCTCCCTCCCACTCCATAAAAATATTAGTTGAATTAAGATGAGTCTAGATAGTAAACCACCTGTTCTACAGAGTGTAGGTGCATGAAAGCTTTAGACAACACAAAAGAAATATGTAAATGCCATCTCAAAGTATATTATCTTGTCAGCGACTGGGTTTTCCCTGGTTTGTAGCCTGCTGCTCTAACCAATCCAGAAGAAAGGTTCAGTAGGGCTCCACAGCATACCAGGTCAGTCATAGAGTATACCTTTGACATCCTCAAGACCCACTTTAGATGCATCGATAAAACAGGAGGGGTCTCACTATACTCTGTAGACAAAGTCTATCACATCTTCACTGCTTGCTGTGTTCTCCAACACATAGCTATGCAATAAGGAGTACCTGTGCCAGAGGAGGAAGGGGAGAGAAAAGTTGGCAGGGACATTGACTTTGACTCCAAGGAAGATATACAAAGCTTATTGAAGTAAATACCAGCTGCTACCCTCTTTCAAAAGAAAGATTCATTCAATAAATGTTTTATCTGAAAAGTGGTTGTTTATTTACAGTGCAAAGGAATGTGAACAATGAGCAGAGAGGAAATGTTCTGGGTGCTTAACATTTCTTCCCCTCTATTCCCTTCTTCAAAGTCCCACTCTTTCTCTATTCTTATGCTTTCTCTCAGTGGTATAGTTTCTGAAATGGTACTCTTCAGAATGATCTTCAGATTCCTATATAGCTAGGTAGATGCTAAGCCTAGCACACTGGCAGGCTCATGAGGAGGCTGAGATACCTGCATATGTGCTATAGCAGTAAAAGGACAGAGGCAATAAGATGAGCCATTTCATCTTCCAATCCTGTGTTGACCGCAGGCCCTCCACTGCCTCTACTGTTTTCATGGTGTAGTCAAGCATTTGTTGGTTTGCTGACTGTGATACCTCCTCCTCAGGCTCATAATCTTCCGGCTGTAAGACTGGTGGTAAGACATCTCCAGTCTCCTCATTACTTTCCTCCTCCAGTCTTAAAGATTCTGACATAGTAAGATCTTCTGCTGTGGTCAAATTCACTGGCTTCTGCTGCTGCTGGACTGGCTGCTATTGTACCGGATCAACAATAACAAAATTGTGAATTTATGTCTCACACTATGCAAGTAACAATGACAGAGGCAGACTAAGAAACCAAATAGAAAGAGGCATTAATTGATCAGATTAGTGCAAATAATAATGACATTTAGGGAATAGCCACTGCTATTAATTGCATCAGTAGCATGGGATCTTCTTAGTGTTTGGGTAATTGCCAGGTTCTTGTGGCCTGGTTTTGGCCTCTGTTGGAGACAGGATGCTGGGCTTGATGGACCCTTGGTCTGACCCAGCATGGCAATTTCTTATGTTCTTATGTCAACAAGCCAGTCAGTGCATATTAACCTACATGTACCCTGTCTGTTGTATCATCCACCTTAAAAGCTAAGCATCTCTTTTTGTACATTTTTATATTGCAAATAGAACCCCATCTTTTTATATTATATAAAAGCCAACAATATCAGTAGATGTTTTGTATATCATTGCTTCAGGGGGATATAGCCAAACAATGTATCTAAATAATCATACTCCCAGTCAGACTACAATCCTTCATGTTGGAAGTTTTGTGAAACTGTGGTCTGACTGGGAACACGATTACTCAAATAAATTGTTTCATTATATCTCCTTGAAACAGTAGTATACAAAACATTGGTTGATGTGAGGGGTTTTATTTGCAATAGGAAAATATACAAAAAGTCATTTTGGGCTTTTAAGATGGATGATAGTAAAGACCAGGTGCACGAAAAGTAACAATCACCAACTGGATTGCAGAAACCTTATACTTCGTTACTGTTTTCACTTATGTGATCAACTAATTAACAACATTATACAACATATATTTAGCACCTTCATGCATATTCCTTGATAGCCTTGGGTTAAATTTCAGGATATATGTTGATGTTATTCAGTTTTCATTTCCAGTTATAAACTCCCTAATTTCAGCTCTGAGGAAACTAGAAATTTATTTAAATACCCTCCAAAGATGGCTTTTCTACAACAGGCTATCCCTAAATATAAACAAAACACAGGGAATATATAAATCTTTATGAATAAACTCTAATGTCTGGAGTCTTTATGGGTAAAAACAAAAAACAGGAAGTACCTTATGTTATAAATCTGCTGCACAGAGTTAGCAATCTGATATGGATCTCCTCCTGGAGAGGGAGGAGTTAATAATCTGTTATCAATCCCTGCTGCTAGGAGTAGCAATCTGTAGAAACTGCTCCCCAGGGGCAGAGCTAGAATCTGTAATAAATCATCCCGCCATGGGGAGGCATTGGCAATCTGTTATAAGTCTGCCAGGGAGTTAGCAATCTGTTATGGATCACCCTGCCAAGGGGAAGAGCTAACAATTGTAATACTCCATAGGTGGAGTTAGTGTTCTGTAGTGGGTTGGCTTCCCACATAGTGGAAGTTGTATAATTCCGCTGTAGTAGTGTAAGGAATGAACACTTGAGGTAAATTGGTGAATCCATGGGCCAATGGCAGATGACAGTGCCCCCAAGAGGATATCCTGAGAGGGACCACCGGCTAGGCTGGAGTCTGGAGACAAACACAGAGAGTTCTTTACTAGTCAGGAAGTAAAATCACCAGAGGTGGTAGTAGTGAGCTGATGTGCCCGGCAGGGCTGAAGTCCCTCAGACACTGGAATTGCGGTCTCTGGTTTGCTGAGCTGTAGAGAGAGACTATAGGTAGTGAGTAGACAGGATATGCTGGATATATAACCAGTAGTAGTTGATACACTCACAATTGTAGATATCTGTAATGGCTTCTAGGCAACAGAGAGTCTTCAGTATATTCAGGAACAGGAGCCATAGGCGAGTGCTGGTTCCTATATGCAGTCTGGTATGAGAACTCACAATATCTGTGTATAGGATAGCTTATGGAATAGAAGAGTGTCTTTGGATGGTTTTAGGAACATAGGCCCTCGTGGAGCAAGTACCGGTTCCTATCTGCAATCTATAATAGTAATGCACAAGATATAGATATATGATAGCTTCTGATATAGAAGAGAGTTGAGAAGGGATTTAGGAACATGGGCCCTCATGGAGCGAGTACCGGTTCCTATCTGCAATAATGACTCACGATCTCCGTACCTGCGATAACTTCTTAGACAGAAGGGAGTCTTTGGAGATTAGGAACATAGGCCATCGTGGAGCGAGTACCGGTTCCTATCTGTAATAGAACTCACTGTGTTCACATCTGCGATCACTTCCAGGTAGTAAGGAATCTTCTGAGCATTCAGGGATGTAGCAATCTGAAATCAAGAAGAGAGAGCGGGGCCCCCAAGGAGTGGGTACCCCTAGGTAAGGTGTTGGAGGCAGAGCAGCGGAGAAAGAATTCCCCTTGCTAACTCGATTCATAGTTGCAAGCAAAGACCTTTTAAAGTGGAAGCGGTTGACTTCACTATGGGGGGATGCCCCCGAGGTTCGCGCCCTTGCCGGTACAAACTCTGGAGTGCCGCACTCGCGCGCCCTTACGTCATCAGGAACATGGCGGATCCGCAGCGTCAGGCCAGCCCGGGGATTCCAGGAAGAACGGCGAGAAGAAGCCGCAGCAGCATATGTCCATCAGACCCAAAGGGAGTCACCTCTAAGGTAGAGAGGGTGGAGCAAAGGCGAGAACAGGCACAAACACAACACCTTAATACTAATGTATACTGTTTTTGCTTTTAATTTTATATGTGAGCTTAGTGAACTTGTGCTTCATTATGTATATAGTCATTGTATTCTCAATCTTTAAAAAACATCTTAAATAGGCTCTCCTTAGTACCACAGGCCTTTAAATGTTTCAAAATGGCTGATGTGCAGATAGTTTTCTCAAACAACTGTAGAGCCACCCTTAACAAATTTCTAGAATGGTTGGTCATGACAACTTAACTTGCCATGAACAGTGAATGATCCGCCGTGTTGCTGGTAATTTTCTCTAGCCACTGTGAAGCCGCCAGTCACTGGCAGAGTTTCGGCTACAAACACTGCCTGCTTCAGGGGCCGGAGAGACAATGTGAAATCAGACTGAGATATTGACACCGCTGCTGTTTGCTAGCGGACATAGGAACATAAGAAATTGCCTTGCTGGGTCAGATCAAGGGTCTATCAAGCTCAGCATCCTGTTTCCAACAGAGGCAAAACCAGGCCACAAGAACCTGGCAATTACCCAAACCCTAAGAAGATCCCATGCCACTGATGCAATTAATAGCAGTCACTATTCCCTAACGGGCGGATTTTAAGAGCCCTGCTCGCGTAAATCCGCCCGGATTTACGCGAGCAGGGCCTTGCGCGCCGGTGCGCCTATTTTACATAGGCCTGCCGGCGCGCACAGAGCCCCGGGACTCGCGTAAGTCCCGGGGTTTTCCGAGGGGGGCGTGTCGGGGGCGGGGCCGAGTGGCGCGCCGTTTTCGGGGCAGGGTGCGGCATTTCTGGGGCGGGCCCGGGGGCATGGTTTCGGCCCAGGGCGGTCAGGGGCATGGCCGCGCCCTCCGGAACCGCCCCCGGGTTGCGTCTAGGCGCGGGGATTTACTTCTCCCTCTGGGAGGCGTAAATCCCACAACAAAGGTAGGGGGGGGTTTAGACAGGGCTGGGGGGTGGGTTAGGTAGAGGAAGGGAGGGGAAGGTGAGGGGAGGGCGTTAGCGAATTCCCTCCGATTTTGGAGCGGTCTCGGAGGGAACGGAGGTAGGCTACACGGCTCGGCGCGCGCCAGCTACACGAAATCGGTAGCCTTGCGCGCGCCGATCCAGGATTTTAGCAGATACGCGTGGCTACGCGCGTATCTGCTAAAATCCAGCGTACTTTTGTTTGCGCCTGATGCGCCTACAAAAGTACGCGAGGGCGCCCTTTTTGAAAATCTACCCCTAAGTAAATTTGATTAATAGCCGTTAATGGACTTCTCCTCCAAAAACTTATCCAAACCTTTTTTGAAACCAGCTACACTAACTGCACTAACCACATCCTCTGGCAACAAATTTTGGTTATCCCGAAATATAGCCAAAACTGAAATTATTCTTATAACTTGATGAACAGTTATGAAAAATATACCCAATAACTTCAAAATCAAGAATTTCAACACTAGTGTGGAATCTTGAGGTTTGGATTGATACATGTTTATTAATGAAAATTCATGTAAATAATCTGATTAAAGCAGGATATCATAAAATTCATCTCTTGAGGAGTATAAGAACTTTGGTAGAGGATGAGGATTTTTGGCTAATATTGTAAACAATGATTTTTTCAGGTTTAGACTACTACAACTTGCTGCTTTTAGGAGTACCTGTAGTGCTAACACAATTAGACCATTCCAATTATTACAAAATTCAGCAATATTCAGAATTTTGACAGATCACAAAACTTTGACCAGATAACTCTAGCCTTGGCCAGACTTCACTGGCTTCCTGTTCAGTTTAGGATACAGTATAATATTTGGATCTTGATTCAAAAGCTCATTTATAATACTGACACTTTGTATAGGTGCAGCACTATATATCTATACACCTCAATGCTGTTTATAGTCAACCAATAAAGACCTTCTAGATATTCCAACAATCCAACAGGCCCACTTAGGGGAAGTGAAGGAATGCACCATCTGTTTAGCTGCACCAATACTATGAACATGTCCACTAGCTGATGGAAAAACATTAAAAAAGGAACTGAAAACATGGCTATTTAGACAAGTGTTTAAAGAGCTAACTGCAGATGATTCCCCAAGATTACCTATTCTAGTTGATGTCATATGATTATTTTGTTTTGTATAAATATGTTTTTATTTTTGTATAATATGTTTTTATAATATATGTACTATAGTAAACTGCTATGATGTATGGTATTTGTGATATAAAAACAATTTTAAATAAATTAATACAACTAGTGCCTCTTTCTATTTGGCTTCTTTGTCTGCCCCTTTCATTGATACTTGCTACTACACTGGGCCAGACAGGACCTCATCATTCTGCCTGTGGTCTCCTGAAGGTAGGGAAAAGTTGCAATAATTGGAATCCATTTTCTTATCACTGTTTTCCCTAATTTATTATTTGGCATTGCTTATAACCCACCTCCTCCATATAGTGTTTGATGCAGGTTATACATTATTTATTCATAATACATAAAAATACAACAATACAATCACTACTTAAAATATTCTAAAACAGTACCTAGATTAAAAACAATAGTAAAATAGAATGCCTTGACCTGTTTCTTTCTTGTACACTTGATGCAATATAGTACTCTAAAGTCAGAGGCAAGGCATTCCAAATAGCTGGAGCCACATACATAAAAGCCATTGATTTATTAGCTTGCAATTTACATGAATGCACTGCTGGAACCATCAGTAAACGTCATGATGTGTGAAGGTAGGCATAAAAGAACAAGGCCCATGGGAGAGTAGGGGTGTGCATTCGTTTTGAACGCATAAGTAAAACACAACTTATTTTTTTTTTAAACTTAAAAAAGTGATGATGCGCAACGCATCACGATTTTCAACTTATTCAACATAGCTATGTTGAATATGTTGAACCTAAATAAACACTTAAACCCCCCACCCTCCTGACCCCCAAAGGCTTACCAAAAGTCCCTGGTGGTCCAGCGGGGAGTCAGGAAGCCATCCCTATATTCCTTTGCGAGGAGCATGTGACGCGGACATCACTTGCTTCTCCGCGCCTCCCCCCCAAGCTGGCCAAAAGTTCCGGTTGGGTCCAACGGGGGTCCCGGAGCGGAGGCGCAGAGAAGCACGTGACGTCGGCGTCACTCCGATGTGACGCCGACGTCACGTGCTCCTCCCAAAGGAATACAGGGATGGCTTCCTGACTCCCCGCTGGACCACCAGGGACTTTTGGTAAGTCTTGGGGGGGGATTAAGGAGGATGAGGGGTTTAAATTTTTATTTAGGGAACCGGTGAACGTATGGAGAGACCCTCAACTTATGGAATTCTCCATATGTCCATATTGAACGAAATCGACCCTCAACTTCAACTTATCAACTTATCAACGCAAACTTTTTGTCTGCACATCCCTATGGGAGAGTAATCTTCTAATAAAGAAACAAAGTGTAACATAGCATTCATTTAATAGCACTATGGGAGGAAAGCAAGACTAGCATGGTAGCATATTGTCTACTTATAAAGCTGGCTATCTTGGGTACGTGCAGCATACATTAAATATCACCACTTAGCCATATGTCAATGATAGCCATTTATATGGGAATATTCATAATTAATTGTTCAGCCACATATTCAAATATCCATCTCATGTCATTTAACCCTTTATATATTTACCTGGTTATACCCAGATATTTGGCCGCAGTCAGTTAAGTATTTCTGTGTTTGAAAATTCCCAATCTTTTTCTGTCCGTTAACGTGCTTATCTGGTTATATCAGCACTAGCTGGCTTACTGAATATTGACCTCTATCTTATGTGGTACTTTACTTCACCCACAAAGGCATTAATAGTTTGACACAGAATGTTCCCTTGAAATATGCCTGGACTCCTTTCATCAAAGAAGCATCTGCAAACAGCTCAAGTTCTTTGTTTTATAATGGGAGTTCCTGTCATATGTCTCAGTGGTAGGCTATGCTTATAATCCTGAAGGTGATATTGCCATTGTATAGTGTGCTGCACCTGGCCTTCTGGAGTCACTGATGACATTACCTCCCTGAAGCTGTTTTGCACCATGATCACCATACATAATTGGGTGTTCTTCATGTGCTACAAAGAGGATGGTATTTCATCCAAAAGCCTGGAAGAGGAAAAGTTAATCAACAGACAGTTGGCTAAATGATTTTTTTTTGCCTGATTTCATGAGTGAACATCACTTCACAGGCAAGAATGTACAGAAGGTCTAGAATGAGATCACTGATTCTCTTTTTCATGGCAAGTGGATTGTTTTCAAGGTATCTACTCCTAGGAGTAGATACCTTTGGGTTCTTTGTGGTATCCAGGAGCTCTGTGACCTACTATGCTGATCCATAGACTCTGGGATATAGAAAGCCTTTGTCTGATGATGTGACTACCTTCAGGTTTCTTCACATGCAAGGAATGGCAATATGGTCCAATCAGCAATCACATAGTGGTTGATTATATCCTATTCATCAGACATTTGGTCATCTCCAAAGGAAGAGATACACATGTACCTGGCTGGGCTGCCCTTCTTTGTGATGAAGAGCATCGTGGTAGAGTTGCCATGGGAGATGGGATATACTCATGATGCCAATACACCTGTCATGCACAAACATCTTGAGAGATTCTGTTGGCAGAAGATACATCCAATTTTATGGTAACTCTCTTTCAGATTGTGTTTGCCTTCACCTTCTTTGCTGCATTGATGGTCATCAAAGTGCCTGAGTGGTAGCAGGCTTGATGGGTTTCATAATTAAAATTAATGTTGACAATTTGTTCCTATATATCTTTGGTAGGCAAATACAATCCTGGAGTCCCACAAATAAATTTGGTTTTCAAGACATCTATGATGAATAAGCATTATATATATTTACATATAATGGAGACAGTGCATGCAAATATACCTCATACATATTCATTGTGGATAGCCTGAATATCAGTCCTTTTTGTGGCACTCCAGGACTAGAATTGCTTACCCCTGCTCTACATGCAGTGGTCCAAAGTTATCAGATGGAGAGGGGTGAGATTATTTCATTTATTATAGTGTTTGAGTTAGTCACTTGCCCTATCGAAAATGTATGGAATTATGTGTCTGTGAGGCCCAAGGATAGGCATCATTTCTTGGTTTAACCCTTAAATAATTTCTAGTTCTGAGCTGTATTTAAGCAATTTCACAAAGTAGCAGGATTCTAACTCAATTGTTATGGAGCACATTAATTTAGAAATGATACAGCTTCTAGCACAGCTGCTTCTGGCATGCTGGCCATTGTAATTCAGTACATTGGTAGGTACTGGTCAGCAGCTTACATGTCCGGTAATGTGTTTGGTTAGCCCCCCTCTCTTCTTCATGTCTTGGTTTTATGGATCAGAAATGGAAATTAAGGATTGAGTGAATTGTAGGGCATTCATTCATCTGTTAGACTGAGAGGAAGAAAAGGTCATGCAAGCATGGTGTGCACATTGGAAATGCAGCCAGAAATGTGCAAGTACAATGAATTGGTAGGAAGGGCATGTGCTGGGCCCAGCTCATCCCTTTGTTTCCTACACTACTTGCTGGGTTATCTCCTCTTGATGTGCTAATAATACACATTTCAGGTTACCATCTTGACCAATCATTTGACCAGCTGCTGGTTATTACCATGCAGAACAAAATCACATAACACATGCCTGGAACATTTATCTTTTGGATAAAGATCATTCCTTGTTGCAGATGATGACAGCTATGAAGCTGAGGTGTAGCCAAAGTCAAGCAGAAAGTCAACTGACAATTAGCAATCCTACCACCTTGACAGACATCATGTCAGACCAGAATGGATCTTCATGAACTATGTGAATCTATATAGTCTAGATGGGATCAACCTGTCCAACCCAGGGCAGAATTTATTCCTTAATACCATTTGTAGGTATCTGATGCATGTGTCAAAAGGATATAATGTATGATTTAATAATTGGTCACAGAAGATGAGATTTTGGACAAGCCCAGTAACTGAGTTGTCCATATTCCATGATGAGGGTACTTGACCCCAAAATGAGTCTAGATAGGGAAGGGACCTGAGTATTTGGCTACAAAGGGAATTCCAAACATGGTTGGGCCACTAACTGATGATTTCTCATGCATGACTGGATTTTGGTTGTCACTAGGATCCAATTAACCCTGGGGAGGCCAGAATCCAGTTGACCCCCATTTCTGTCATGTCCTTGAATGTCAGATATCAGTCTCTTTGAAGATGGTATGTTAACTGTTTATGTCAAGACGTAGATGGATTCCCTGAAATTACTGCTGCCTTACTTGCTGAAGCTAGCTGCAGGATTAAAAAAGCTATGACTCCCTGCATCACCATGAGTTTGGTTCCTTTCAACCAAATGTATCTATCAATACCCATCTGTATTTATATCTATTTCTCTCAAGCTATATATCACTATAGATCATTTGCTAATGATACAAAATTATTCAAAGTTGTTAAATCACAAGAGGATTATGAGAAATTGCAGACTGAGATTGAGAGATTGGACATCCAAATGCTAGTAGACATATACGGCCCAATTTTAAATGGCTCACACACATAAAAAATGGGTGTGACGTGCACAGCCGGGCCTTGCGTGTGTGTGTGCACATTTTGAAAGGGGCCCAGCTGCATGTGCAAGCTTTCTTACGTTCACAAGAGCCTGGCCAAAGAAAAAGAGCGGTCCTGGGGGCGGGGAGGAGTGGGGCTGGATGCGCCGATACAACAAACATTTGCCACTGTGTCGGGGAAGCACGTGCTGGCAGTCAGCCAGCGTGCGCAAGTTGCTTCTGCTCCAGAGAAGCAGCAACTTAAAAAAAAAAACCCTCCTCCCGAAGGTAGGTAACATTTAGGGGGTGAGGAGGAGAGGGGAAGGGGAAGGGAGGTTAGGGTGGGTGGTAGGGTAGTTCCCTCCCAGTTCGCTCCTTAAATGGAGAGGACTGAGAGGGAACTGGGGAAAACCACGATGCGTCGCCACACAAAATGCCAAATTTTACTCCCCCTTGCGCGCTGGCATGTATGTCATAAAATCACACTTCCATGTCCATGCGTTGGGTAGCGAGCGCACATGGAGGTGCGCATGTATTTTTTAAAAATCTACCCATAATGTGGACAAATGTAAAGTGATGCAAGTAGAGTGGAGCAATCCAAATTATAGCTACACAATGCAAGGTTCCAAATTGGGAGTTACCACCCAGGAAAAGAATCTAGGCACCATCATGGATAGTGTGATGAAATTGCTGATAGAATGATAGTAATAATTCAAAAAAGGAATGGAGAATAAAAAGGAGGATGTCATAATGCCTCTGTATCATTGCATGATGAGACCGCACCTTTAGTATCGTGTGCAATTCTAGACACCACATCCCAAAAAATATACAGCAGGAATTCGGAAAGGTACAGAGAAGGGTGACCAAAATAATAGAGAAGTTAGGGCTCCTCAGCTTGGAGAAGAGACATCTGAGGGGAGATATGATAGAGGTCTGTGTAATGAGTAGAGTGAAAAGGGTAAATGTAAATTGGTTGTTTACTTTTTCAAAATGTATAGAATCTAGGAGACACATAATGAAATTGCTAGGTAATAAATGTAAGACAAATAGGAGAAAATAATATTTTCTCAATACATAATTAAACTCTGGAATTTGTTGCCAGAGGATGTGATAAAAGACGTTAGTGTAGCTGGGTTTAAAAAGGTTTAGACAAGTTCCTGGAAAAGAACTCCATAAAACAAACCATTATTAAGGTGAACTTGGGGTAGTCCACTGCTTATCCCTGGGATCAGCAGCATGGAATCTATCAAACTTTTGAGATCCTCTCAGGTACCAGTGACATGGATTGGTCATTGCTGGAAACAGGATGTTTGACTTGATGGACCTTTGGTCTAACCCGGTATAGCAAAGCTTATGTTCTTATGATTTATAGCTCTAAATAGCTTTCTCTCTCTTTCTGTCTCCTCATGTATAACCCATGAATATTGATGTCCTAAAAATACCTACAGGTAGAGAAAAAAATACATCAGTAGAAACAACCACAAACATGTTCAGGGAACATTTGCATCTGAGTGAGTCACTTGTGCTAGTAAATAACACATTGCATGACTGAGTATCCTGAATGCCCAGCAAGGTTATTCCTTAATAAGGTCATACTTTGTCCTGTTTATTTTGCTTTCTTTTTCACAGAAACAAGAGAGCACCAGACCTGTTGGGCAAGTTTATTTTTACATCCTGAGCGTACACCTGACAAGAAGATAATGTTCGGGAATGTGGCAGAGTCCGTTTTACTTCATCATTTGATTTAGCAGCACCAAACAAAAACTTTTCCCACTAGAACATTTTAAAAGAATAAAAAAAAAGAAGAGAAAGAATATGCACAGTGCTTATGTTTACTAACAATTTATTTACTAACAATTTATTTTCAAATACATATATAGATGAAAATCAAGAGCTGTAAAATGACTTTATTTGACAGGGACAAAACATCATATTTTTTTTAATAAACAGAAACACCAATATCTCCCATTACCATTACCTTACTTATTTTCATCTTCTCCTTAACCTTTCAGCAACCTTTTCCCCTGCCATCCATTACCACACAACCCTCTCACGTCTCCCTGCCTTTGCCTTCACATTCCATCTCTCTCTTAACCTGCAGAATCTCTCTTTCTCCATTCTAACCCCTCCAGCCTTCAGGAACCTTTATTTCTATTTACTATCTCTGAGTTCCTCCTAATAAATCATATTATCTTACATCTCTTGATTTTCATAATCTGTTAATGAACACAAGCCTTGCCATAGATCATCTTAAATGTAACTAGTACTCTCTCTTTTTTTTTTTTTATTTTAGAATTTTCTAGAGAGAAAAGTTGTTTCTGTTGGATACCGTCAGGCCAAATGATGAAGTGCCACAGATTCTGCCTCCTTCCCGCATGTCTGATTCTTTTCAGGTGTACACTGAGGATGACAACATCGCTTCTGGCTGTGAGGGTCATGTAATAATAAACTTGCCCAGCATGTCTGGTGCTCTCTTGTCTCTCTGAAAAGAAAAGCAAAATAAACAGGACCAAACTCAAATTGTGTTCATATTGAGGGGCAACCTTGCTGGTCATTCAGGATACTCGGTGATGCAGTGCATTATTTATTGGTATAAGTGATTCTCTCAGCTGCTACAGTACCCTGAGGATGTTTGTTGTGGCTTCCAGTAGTGCACTGTTTTAAGGACATGAGTCTTCATAGGTTAAGCTCCCAGTGCTGGCCATTACCTTTTTATCTGTCCAGAGAAACATTTGCATTAAGGGTTCTGATGAATGAGTTGGTGAGGAATGCATAGCCTAAAATTCTTCTGTAGTAAATATTTAATGCTTGAATATTTGTTTTCTATGCCAAAAATAACGATCCATTCCATCAGGCTAACCATATAGGGAGACAAGGTGCTGAGCACGTTGATTAGCTTTTAAATACCTTTTCATTCAGTCTTCCCAATATAATTTTGTTCTATCTATTTATTTGTTTAATTTTTATTTACATTCTGACTTTCAGCACTAATTGATCTAAATTTCACTACATATATCAATCCTACTCTTTTAAACTAGGTGCTGAATATGATGGCTAATTACAAATATTTATATCACTTAATATATTTCAAAACTATACAATATGGAACATGCATCTTTAACAATGTGTTTGGAAATATTAATCTAAACAGACATTTTACTTTCAGCCTTTTACTTATCTTTCTAGAACTGAATACAGTTGCTGAAATAACCAAAGAAATTCAGTCAGTTCTGAGACTTCATATGAAACCTCTACCTAAAGATCTTTCTGCACATATATAGGTTCTTACCATAGGCATGTGCATTCGTTTCTAATGAAACTGAGAAATGACACAATTATGGGCTAATTGATTTATTTCTGTGGATCCCAAAATTAATTAAAAGGATGCCCAAATTAAACAAATTCTATGGGGTACATTTTCAAAAACAGCGCGCGTGTGTACTTTTGTTCGTGCACCACGCGTGAACAAAAATACGCGGGATTTTATAAGATATGCGAGTAGCCGCGCGTATCTTATAAAATCCAGGGTTGGCGCG
The DNA here is from genome assembly GCF_901001135.1 of Rhinatrema bivittatum. Lineage (NCBI taxonomy): Eukaryota > Metazoa > Chordata > Amphibia > Gymnophiona > Rhinatrematidae > Rhinatrema > Rhinatrema bivittatum. The sequence continues at coordinate 469,882,217 of NC_042616.1, forward strand.
CGCAAGGGGGTGTACATTTGTGCAACCTGTGCGTGCCGAGCCCGGCGCGTGCTGCCTGTTCCCTCCGAGGCCGCTCCGAAATCGGAGCGGCCTTGGAGGGAACTTTCCTTCTGCCTCCCCTTACCTTCCCCTCCCTTTCCCTACCTAACCCACCCCCCCGGCCCTATCTAAACCCCCCCTACCTTTGTCGGCAGATTTACACCTACCCGAGGCAGGTGTAAATCTGCGCGTGCCAGCGGGCTGCTGGCGCGCCATCACCCGACCCAGGGGCTGGTCTGGAGGCCTCGGCCACGCCCCCGGGCTGGCACCACACCCCTGGACCCACCCGAACTGCCCCCTGACCCCTGACACACCCCCTCCCGCCCCTTTTACAAAGCCCGGGGACTTACGCGCGTCCCGGGGCTATGCACGTGCCGGCGGCCTATGCAAAATAGGCGCACCGGCGCGCGAGTGCCCTGCGCGCATGAATCCAGCTGGATTTACGCGCGCAGGGCTTTTAAAATCCGGCCCTATTTGTTTCATCATTTAAAAATAGAATATTTCTATAAGCCATCATAGTCAATTGACTCATAGAAATCATTAGAGATGTGAATCGTGTCCTCGATCGTCTTAACGATTGATTTCGGCTGGGAGGGGGAGGGAATCGTATCGTTGCCGTTTGGGTGTTTAGAATATCGTGAAAATCGTTAAAATCGTGAACCGGCACACTAAAACCCCCTAAAACCCACCCCCGACCCTTTAAATTAAATCCCCCACCCCCAAATGCCTTAAATTACCCTGGGATCCAGCGGCGGTCCATAGCTAAATCGGGGGAAGGGGGAGGGCAGGAAAACCGGCACACTAAATCCCCCTAAAACCCACCCCCGACCCTTTAAATTAAATCCCCCCCCAAATGCCTTAAAGTACCCTGGGGTCCAGCGGCGGTTCGAAACGGGCTCCTGCTGTTGAAGCGTGTTGTCTTCAGCTGGCGCCATTTTGCAAAATGGCCGCCGCAAAATGGCGGCGGCCATAGACCAACACGATTCGACCGCAGGAGGTCGCTTCCGGACCCCCGCTGGACTTTTGGCAAGTCTTGTGGGGGTCAGGAGGCTCCCCCCAAGCTGGCCAAAAGTCTCTGGGGGTCCAGCAGGCGTCCGGGAGCGATCTCCTGCCGCAAATCGTTTTCCGTACGGATAATGGCGCCGGCCATACGTGTATGGCCGGCGCCATTTTCCGTACGGAAAATGGCGCCGACAGGAGATCGACTGCAGGAGGTCGTTCAGCGAGGGTTCCGGACCTCCGCTTAACGACTACCACATCGTCGACTTCGATGACCGAGTCCACAGACTTATACGTTTTTGTTTCTGAGGTGAATGCCTGCAGGAGTGTGTCATTGATAGAGTTTGTCGTGTCATTTGTAGAAGTTAAAATTGCCCTCTCTCTAAACCACGATGTATCCTTCATGTGGATGTTTTGAAGATCTGGGTATACCTTTTGTGTAAGACTTTTCAAATCTGTGACCAGGTGACATAGATTTGCCGGCAGTTTCACTTTGCCATCTTGTTCATGGAGTAAACCATCTCCTATAGCCAAAGAAGGCGTGAAATCTCTCCTGCCTTGACGTCACCTGTCAGGTGCATACTCATGTTCACTCTCAAAGACAGGACTTTCACTGTGGGCCACAGGTAAGAGGACTTGAAAGAGGATTTAACTTAATTGGCACGGGTCCCCCGTGGAACAACTGGCAGAGTCTGTCTGAAGTCCCTGGTGAGCAGTACTGTCAACCCTCCCATGAGGCTGATGTTGTTTCGGATGTCTGAGAGCATCCTATAGAGAACCTCTACGCCGCCTCTGTGGGCCATGGTGCACTTATCGCACACTATGAGTTTGCACTTCCGGAGTACCTGCGCCATGTTGCTCTGCTTGGAGATGTTGCACAGAGATGTATCGGTGTTGTTCAGATTGAGAGGAAGCTTGAAGGCAGAGTGTGCTGTCTGTCCACCTTCCAGAAGCGTCACGGCGATGCCAGAAGAAGCCACAACAATGGCAATGTTTGAGTCTCTTCATACCCTGGCAAGCAACAGGTTGATGAGGAATGTTTTACCAGTACCTCCTGGAGTGTCTAGGAAAAAGATTCAGCCACTTTGACAGTGAACGCTGGTCAGCCCCTGTGACATAGTGAGGGCAAAGGTAGCGCCGGCGGCATTTTGGATACTGGCAATACGGCCCGAGTGCAAGAGGTCGCTCCCGGACCACGCTGGACTTTTGGCAAGTCTTGTGGGGGTCAGGAGGCTCCCCCAAGCTGGCCAAAAGTCCCTGGGGGGTCCAGCGGGGGTCTGGGAGTGATCTCCCGCACTTAGGCTGTATTGCCAATATTCAAAATGGCACCAGCGCTACCTTTGCCCTGTCACATGGTAAGGGCAAAGGGCCATCGGCACCATTTTTATTAATGCAGCTGATGGCCTGAGAGCGAGAGATCGCTCCCCATGCTCCTGCTGGACCACCAGGTAATTTTAAAAGGTTCGGAGGGGGGTGGGAGATTTGTTTTAAAGGGTTGGGGTGGGTTTAGGGGTTGTTTTGGTGTGCCGGTTTTCCCGCCCTCCCCCCTCCCTCTCCCCCGATTTATGATTTTTCACGATAAATCGGAGGAATTTCTATTGTATCGCGACTCTAACGATTTTTGACGATTTAAAAAATATCTGACGATTTTTTTTAAATCGTCAAAAAATGATTCACATCCCTAGTGTCTAGAAGGTGCTGGAGGCAAAAAAAATGCAAGAGCAGTAATGACCTTGATGTGTTCTGACTAGGCATGGCTCCTTCGAGTGATGGCATATAGTATAGTTTCATGTTGAATCTGAACTTGCACTTGACTTGCTCCTCAGATAGACCCAAAAACTGCATCCTAGTCCTGTATACTCTCTCTAAGGGATATCATATCTTCCTTGTGATAGCCTGGATGGCAGCAGTTTGGGAAACAGCCAGGAGGAATAAGAAGGACAATTTTGATTGTTTCCTTATGTGCAATTTTATTTATGGTGAAAAGCAAAACAGAAAATAGTGCAGCTCACCTTGCAGTCCCGATAGCACTCAAACATTAAACATAGCAAGTCTTCACATAGACTGGGTTCCTGCCTGCTCCCAGGACCTCGCTAACCCTTCTGGGCATTATTACTTGTAGTATGATGAGGAGAACTTCCCTTCACTCAGAATCCCTTGCGGGACTGATCCTTAAGGAGGACTGGGCCAGATAGCTGTGGCTGATCCCTTAAGATATTCTGAGGGAGTTTCCTGTACACTCCCTCACACTCCTCCTCTTCTGCTCTCTCTCCCTCCTCAGTCATTGTGACTTTTTTTCAATAGGGCCATTAAAGTCATATTGAAAATTTACTCTCCAACACATTCACCCCCCTACAGTATGTCCCAGTAATACACACTCCTTTTTTAGTCCTGCATGTCCCAGTTCCCCCTCTCCCAATCTGTTCCAGTAGAACCCAGTAGAAACCTGAATGTCCCAGTTACCACTCAATAGGTCCCATTCTGTTTCAGGTACCCTCCCTCCCAATCCCTAGTCTGCTCCTTTGTCATTCACCTGAACTACCGTATACAACCTACCAAACGCGAAGTCTAAAATCAAAAGGAAAGCTTGCACTTGAATGCATAACTGAGCAGTAGTAAATGAGCACACATAAGTTGGATGATGTTCGCGTGTACATCGCTTTTAAAATACCTCATTACAAGCATATTTGCTTAATCCCACTCTAACATGCCTGCAAATCTCCCCAAACACACCCCTTTTGTCTGTATATACTTTTGCTCATGCGCGCACATATATACATATGTGACCCTTTTTTAAAAGACATTTGGTGCGTGTTCAGGTTACAGACAAGCAAATATGTTTTTCATTTCACAAGGAAACCTTTGAAAAGTCACCTTTCAAACTGATGACATTTGACTTAATAATTGGGGGGATGAAATTAAGGAATATACTACTACTCTAGCATTTAACCTTCAAAAGGGAGAAAAAGAATTAGAAAAAACTCAAAAGTGCAGCTATGAAAGAAAATAATTTATATCAGTCATGGTGATTGTTTAAAAAAACAAACAATCTTGGAAACCCAAACCAGTTATATTCTACACGTCATAAAGACAGAAGAAAGGTATAATGACTGCCTGCATAGTTAAAAGGTGACACAAAAGAGACTATTATAACCAGAAGAAGTTCTTTCAAAAAATGGAACAAAGATCCAAACGAAGAAAACAGGAAAAAGCATAATCACTAACAAATTAGATGCAGAACATTGAGAAAGCAGGTACAAAGATAATTTGGAAAGAAGTATGCTATAAAGATAAAAACTCATAATAAAAACTTTTTAAAATACATCCAAAGCTGGAAGCCTGTGAGAGAGTCAGTTGGACAATTAGATGATCAAGGGGTAAAAAGGGAACTTAAGAAAGACTAAATTAATTATTTTCTTTAGAGTTTATGGAGGAGGATTTTGGGAAGATTTCCATGCCAGAATGGTATTTAATGGTGATGATGCAGATGAAATGAAACAAATCTTGCTGAATCTGGAAGATTATTTGGGCAAACTGACAATTTAAAGAATAGTAAATTTCTTGGACCATATGGTATATACCCCAGAGTTTTGAAAAAACTAAAAAACGAAATTGCAGACTTATTACTAGTAATTTGTAATCTATAATTCAATTTGTCTGTTGTAGCTGAAGATTGGAGGCGGCCAATAAAACACCAATCTTTAAAAAGGCCTCCAGATGTGATCCAGAAAATTATAGACCAGTGAGCCTGATAGCAGTACTGGGAAAAATCATAGAAATTATTGTAAAGAACAAAATTGTAGACCATATGAATAGATATGGGTTAATGGGGCACAGCCAACATAGATTTACCCAATCTAAATATTGCCTTATTTTTGAAAGGGTTAATAAACATGTGGATAATTGTGAGCTAGTGAATATTGTTTATTTAGATTTTCAGAAGGCATTTGACAAATTCCCTCATGAGAGACTTCTGAGAAATGTAAAAAGACATGTCATAGGAGGCAATGTCTTATTATGGATTGCAAACTGGTTATAAAACAGGAAACAAAGTGTAGGATTAAATGCCAATGGTCAGTTTTCTCACCCGAGAAAGGTACTGTAAATGTGGAGTACTCAGGGATCTGTACTTTGATCATTATTTTTTAAATATATTTATAAATGTTCTGGAAAAGTGAATGAGTGGGAACTTCAAATTTGAAGACAACACAAACTTATTCCGAGTTGTTAAATCACAAGTGGATTGTGAGAATTTCAGGAGGATTTTAGGAGACTGGAGGACTAGGCATCCGAAAGGCAGATGAAATTTAATGTGGAAAAATGCATAGTAATGCACATAAGGTAAAGTAATCCAAACTGTAGTTACATGATGAAAACAAATGATGATAGATTCCATATTAGGAGTTCCCACACAGGAAAAAGTATCTAGGCATCATCATACCTATTACACAATACATTGAAATCCTCTGCTCAATGTCTGGCAGTGGTATGAAATCAAATAGAATGTTAGGAACTATTAGTAAAGGAATGAAGAATAAATTGAAGAATATCATGATACCTCTATCTCTCTCCATGATATGACCACATCTAGAGATTTTTGTGCAATTCTGGTCACCACATTTCAAAAAAGATATAATAGAAGGTAATGGGAATGGAATGGCTCACTTGTGAGAAAAGGCTAAAGAAGTTAAGGCTCCTCAGCATGGAGAAGAGACAGCTGAGGGGAGATATGATAGAGATCTATAAAATTATGAGTGAAGTGAAATGGGTAAATGCAAATCAGTTGCTTACTCTTTCAAAAAAATAAAAAATAACTAGGGGATATTCCATGGTTACTAAGCAGAACATTTAAAACAAATCAGAGAGAATCTGTTTTTACTCATATTTATGCTCTGAATTCATTGTCAGAGGATATGGTAAAGGCAGATAATGAAGCTGATTTAAATTTAAATTTAAATTTGGTTTGGGCAAATCCTGGAGGAAAAGTCCATAAATCGGTATTAACCAGGTAGACTTGGGGAAAGCCACTGCTTATCCCTGGGCACAAGCAATATATATACTATTTGGGATCCTTCTTTGTATTTTTGTCCTGGATTGGCCACTTTTGGAAACAGGATACTGAACTTGATGGACCCTTGGTCTGACCCAGTATAGGCATGTTCTTATTTATAGTCTGAATCCACAAAATGTTTAGCAAACAATGATGCAGAGGTTGCCAACTTTGGTCTTTGAGAGCCACAGACAGGCCATGTTTTCAGGATATCCCTAATGAATGTGCATGAGACAGATATGCATACAATGTAGGCAGTGCATGCAAATATATCTCATGCATATTCATTTTGTGGATATCCTGAAAACCTGGCCTGTTTGTGGCTCTCGAGGATCAAGTTGGCCAACCCAGCTGTAATAAGTTAAAATCATGAGAAATGTAATTAAAAGAATGTGAACACTAATGACTTGGGGACATCCCAAGGGGTTGCTAGAATATTATTACACTTTATTACAGCCCTTTAAGAAGCACAGTTGAGGTAGATAAAGAAAGAAAGATAAAAGAAAGATATCATTAAGTATTAAATGATATACACTGTCCTTATTTTCCATTTTAAGCAATACAGATGTAACTACTTTGGTCTATGAGGGAAAACTGACAGCCTCTCACCCACATATAAAATGCTATAGATAACTATGTGTCAGACATGATTCATCACATTGTGAATGTGTTTATCTTCAATCGTTTTTGTTTCAGTGGTATTATATTTTGCTGTGATTTTTTTTTAATCATACTCTGTAGTTTACAGAGCCCTTCAAAACGAAAGTGTTTTGACAAGTGAGTTGACAGTTTTGTCATCAATATAGAGTGCTCAAAAACAGAAGAAAATGCATGTGGTGGGCATAGTTTGCTTTATTCATGTCATTCTTGTTTCATATTGAAACAAACACAACTTTTGACAGGTTTATAGCAAGTATCTTGACAGTTGCTGTGTCAAGGCACAATAACCTTGCATGCCCATATTTTATAAGCAGACAATTTTAATGTAATTTAAACAAACTTATTTTACAAATATGTACACTGATAGGTCTTCTGTCCAGGCTCCACCTTCTTAATCATTGCTGGAACCAGGTCATTCATAGCCCTATTGCTAGTGCCTCCCTGTTCCCAGATTCCTCAGGTCTTCGCCTGTTTGGCCTAGTCATCCAGTTTGCAACTGACAGTCTTCCTAGGTCTCCTGCTTCCATGCCCTTCCCTTTTACTGGTGTATTTTTCTGGTCTCTTCCAATCCAGTCAGCCATTTCTTCCCTCCCACTCTTCTTTTTGGCATTCCTTTTTTAGGCTCTAGAATGAGGTGATATTGGTGGGTGTAGCTCTGTGTCTCTATCTCCCCCATTCCAAAACAAATTCATCTTCCCCATCCCACACCAAAATCACCCTCTAGGAAGCTGTCCTCAATCACAAATAAAAAATTATTATGCTTCTCCACATTCCTGACACTCAAATTCCCTTGGACTCACCTGAGGCCCAGGCCCAATATTGGAATTATGAAATCAACTCAGCACTCAACACCCTTGTTCTATGTGAACCTAAAAATTCACCATGTTTATATGCTCCTCCTCAAGAAGCAATCCCACCAACTTGAACATGTATGGCAGAAACAACAAACAGACACCCGCCTTTGCATTTGCAAGGAATATGCAAAAAAATACAAAAACAACCATTTAACAAGCCAAAAAAGACTATATCTCCAAGCAGCTTGAGCTCTCAATGAATCAGCCAAGCAAACAATTTGATTTTGAACAGAAGCTCTCTAAACCAATTTCTCACACCACTTCTATCCCCACAGAGGATCACACTGCTAAAAACTTTGCTAAATTCTTTGTTGAAAAAATCTTAGTGATCCACACCTCTTTAGACACCACTCCTTCCTCTGCACCCTCCTTAATGAGCTCACCTTCCACATCAGCAGGAAACCCACAACTCCCTCAAGACAAAACCACACTGTCTGATTTCTGACCCATCACTCCAAAAGAGGACTAAGATATCCTCCAGTGAATTAGTCAATCTCCCAGCCTACATGACCCTATTCCCCCTAGGTTCATCTGTAGTCTGAAACTTAGCTTGACTCCATGGCTATCCAATATTAAAGATGTGCAGTAGAAAAAACATAGTTTTAGTTTATTTATTAATTTTGTTGGGACCCAAATGTGTTTCATTAGTTTCAAAACAACAACACAAATATGTTTCTTCATTTCATTATTTCATTCATTTTCCATTTAAATCAATTGGGGAAGCATTGCAGCTTATTTTGGGCTCCAGAATTGTGGTTTCTTCTCAATTCTCATGAAACTTGTGGGCAGAAATTATCAGAAGGGGTAAAGAACTCCAAGGTACCTAAACTGTGGCAAAGTGCCAACAAAAGTGGTATGAATAGCCTAAGGTTCCACAAAGGAGTGCCAGCATTGGCAAGAGTTCTTCAAAGCACCATGAGAGCAGTAAAAAAGCAGTAACAAGGGGAAGAAAACCCCAAGGCTCCAAAAGAAGGTACCAGTAATAGTGAAATGAACCCTTAATAGCATCATGAGAGGCAAAGTGGCACAAAAAAAATGACATCAACCTGCTAAGGCACCATGAAGGATGAAATAAGCAGAAACAGCAGCAGGAAAAAACTCAAGGCACTCATAAAGGGATCAAGCAGCACAAAGAGTGGCATCAGGGCTTCAAAATTGCATAATAAATGCTCAGCAGGCCCTCAGATTGTCAAGGACACCTCAAGGTGCTCATGGTCTGAGATACAGCAGGAAGGCATAGTAGCAGAAACATCCCCAAAGTGTAAAGTCTAAATATGGCAGCACGATTGAGTGGCTCAAAGAACCCAAAAGTGTGGCATGAAAGGCTTAGCAGCAAGGCTGAGGTTTGTCAATATAGCTTATGGATGAAATAGTAATTTTCTTGTGAATTGGGCTAACTGAATAAGCCTGTTATCACATGCAGGACATCAAAATGGGTTCTCTAATAATTATTGTTTGGTTTGGTTTTCCTGGAAAGAGGTGAGGGTTACTCTTTTTAGAAACCATTTCCCATAGTCTGTAGCTGAAGTCTAGCTGTTCTGTTTTCTGATTTTCTGCTTTTATAACAGGCAAATCTGCCTGACTGATTGAAATTTTAATCACATTCAGAACATTTAAATGGTTTCTTTGTTTTCATTATTATGTTCTGCTTTTATTTTTTCCTGCTGACTGAGGAATTTTGTGGATAAACCACCCTAGAATAATCAACAAACAAAAAGGGTGGGAAACCAGGCTGGGACTGGAGGTATGAAAGAAAATGAAGGACCATAAAATAAATATCATGGGAGGAGAAACTTGTATTCTTTGATTTTTTTTTTATTCTAATCTGGAGACAAAGCACCCTAATATAATCAATAAAGAGGAAAGCTAGAGTGGAAAGAATATCCTAAGTCATCAAAAGAGAGTACCAACAAGTTTGATGTGAACCCTTCAAGGCTGTATGAGAGGGGCAAAATAGCACCAAGTGTAGTATGAAGAATAGCTGAAGGCACCATGAAAGGGAGAAAAAGCATCAGAAGAGGCAGATCATCCCTCAAGGCAGTGATAGGGGGTGAAAGCAACTGACAGAATGGCATGAGGAAACCAAAGCATCATAAGAGGCAGAAAGCTGTCACCCAGAGAGGGAAGAGCACCTCAAGGCCACAAATGGGGGTGAAATGGCACCGACAAGCATTTAGGGAGAAAGTAGAGGAAATCCCTGGAGGATGCTTGATGCAATTTCCAAAGAATTGGGCTGTTTGGGCTTAGATTTGGTCTTCACTGGAGGCTACATTGCTACTGACTAGAGGCACCAAATGCTCTTTACCTAGTAGTTGTTTAGTATTTTATGATTCAAGAATCCAGGACACAATTCTTCTTCTGAATCAGTATGTGGAAATACTGGCTCCATTACCTCAGAGGTAGTAAGCAGCACATATTTGGTGAATCTGGATGCTGCACTTCTGCAGCCTAGCCTTTGCCTTTTGCTGTGGCATAATCCAAAGATGGCTGAATATCTGATTCGACCAATTACAAGATTTGTAAGAGTACAGAATCTAAAGAAAATGTCCAGGAAATGATGAAACTATTAAAGATAAGTGGGTAGGTAACACCTGTGTAAAGTAACAGATAGCTAAGGCAAAAGCTAGAGTTAATAAGTACCATAGGGGAAAGGGTTTCTGAAGGAATGTGGTGGACTACAAGCTGGAATGGGGAATGCCTTTCCTAGTCAAAGGAGTTAGTGGCTGATCCCATCAAATTGTAGAAGTCAAGCAGCATCTGGAATGGCATAAAGGAGCCTAGGAGTATTTCAGCAAGCATGCAGGGCATGCTAATGGCGCCCTCCCCTCCGCCCCCCTCCTCATTCTCCACTGGTCATTAACGAAACACATCTCTAGATTCCTTTGAATCGACGTCCTCTTTAGAAATAGAACACATCCTTAAGAAGCTTAAACCTTTGTCTCACCCGTCAGATCACATGCCATCCAACCTGCTCCTTACCATTCCAAACATCATTGCTAAGCCACTAGCAGACATCATAAACTGCTCACTAGCTCAAGGACATGTCCCAGACCAACTCAAGCTTGCAATGCTTAAACCTCTTTTAAAAAAACCCAACCTTCCACCGTCAGAACCAGCTAACTTCCGCCCCATAGGCAATTTTCCAATGGTCGCCAAACTAATGGAGAAGGTAGTAAACAAACAACTTTCAGATTACATTGAAGAAAATGACATCCTCGCTCCAACACAATTGGCTTCCATAAGGCCCTAAACACGGAATCATTACTAACCTCGCTCTCAGACGCCATCCTCCTAAACTTGGAAAAAGGACAACTGTACCTACTCGCTCTCCTGGATCTATCCGCAGCATTCGACACCGTGAAACACACAACCTTACTACAGCGACTTACAGATATTGGCATCAAAGGATCTGCTCTCAACTGGTTCAAATCCTTCCTTGAAAACAGGACCTACAAGGTGAGGATTAACAATAATCACACCCAGTCAGATCGAACATGGGGGTACCTCCTCCCTCTCTGCCATCTACTCACAAACCTCAAGCTAACTCACTTTCTATATGCAGACGACATCCAGATCCTCAACCCAATCTCAGAATCTCTTCATAAAACCTGGTCCCACTGGCATACCTGTCTCCTAGCAATTAACAATCTTCTCACCAGCCTCAACCTCGTACTTAACACCAAGACCAAAATCCTTCCAATATCTCAGGACAACAGCATTCTCCTCAACTCCCCAAGTGCTTCCCAACTATCCAAAACATCAATTGATCATGCACCGCATGTGAGAGACTTGGGGGTGCTGCTAGACAACCAACTCAACCTAAAAAAATTCGTAAACAACACCGCCAAGGAATGCTTTTTCAAATTGCAAGTATTAAAAAAACTAAAACCACTCCTTCACTTCCGAGACTTCCGCTTGGTGCTACAATCTATCATCTTACCGAAAGTAGATTACTGCAACTCCCTCCTTCTGGGCCTACCCACCAACACAATTAAACCACTGCAGATGGTCCAGAACGCTACTGCCAGGATTCTCTCTAACACCAAAAATGGGACCATATCACCCCCATCCTTCAGTACCTTCACTGGCTACCAATTAAATTCAGGATCCTCTTCAAAGCCCTCATGATGATACACAAGGCCTTACATAACATCTCCCCCCTCAACTTAACCTTCCAACTACAGCCACACATCTCAAACAGACCCATCAGATGAGCTTACAAGGACATGCTGTATACCTCACTGGCCAAAACCGCTCTAAGGAAGTGTGCCCTCTCCACAGCTGGTCCTCCCCTTTGGAAGTCACTCCCGCCGGACCTCCACCATGAACCCTGCCCCCTGGTTTTCAAAAAGAAACTGAAAACTTGGCTCTTCAGCCAGGCATTCCCGGAGACATAATTCCTGATGCCTCCTTCTTAACAGGCCAGCACACTTTTTCAATTCCCTCCTGTGTTCCAATGGTTACCAACCCCCGTCCTCAATTCATCTCCCTAGGATCATCTAAGAAATCCCATTAGAACTGCCCTTATGATGCCACTGTTTGCTACTCATTGTCATCGCTATTATTATTAATATCATTAGTCATTACTATTTTTACCTTATTTCATTACTATTTTCTTCTCTAGTATTATACCATTATTTTTAACGTTGGGCTACTATCAATGTTACTCTAATTGACATTATTACTAGAGATGTAAATCGGAACCGGAATCGGTTTGGATTCCGGTTCAGATTCACATGTGGGTTTTTTCCCATCAGGCCCATTCGCGTTTTGTTTATCGGCTGCCCAGCCGATAAACAAAAAACCCACCCCAACTCTTTAAAAGTAACCCCTTAGCTTCCCCCACCCTCCCGACCCCCCCAAAACCTTTTTACAGGTACCTGGTGGTCCAGTGGGAGTCCTGGGAGCGATCTCCCGCTCCGGGCCATCCTCCGGCTACCGGGCCGTCCTTTGCCCTTACCTTGTGACAGGGTATCCGTGCCATTGGCCGGATCCTGTCACATGGTAGGAGCACTGGATGGCTGGCGCCATCTTGTGTTCCTACCATGTGACAGGGGCTGACAAATGGCACCGGTAGCCCCTGTGACATAGTAAGGGCAAGGCTATCGGCGCCATTTTGGCTCCTGGCACCCAGCTGTGGTGGGCGAGGCAGAGTGGATGGCCACTGCTTCAAAGCATGGGGAAAAGGCTCCCCTTTGCAACTTCTGTGGACTTCAGAAATCACTCCCGGAGTAGAGGGGTCCTTTAAGCTGTGCTGCTCTTGTTTAGATTTGGGCGGCATGTAACAGACAGGCTATTTCTGGGCTCCAGATGGGGAGGGGTACATCTGTAGGACAGATTGTCATGGATTCCCACTGGAACAGCAGCCAATTTGGGACCACAGTGAACTGAAGAGGAGTTGGGGCCTTCTTGCTGCAGCAGAGAAGGAAACCTGCAGGGCCCGCTAGTTTGTAGGCAGATTTGGTGGCTCCTCCTATGGTTGTCTCCTCCTTTGTATGGGTTGCTATGTCCAAGAAGCCTATGAAGTTCATACTTATTCAGTGCATGGTTTACTCTTTGAAATAAGCAAGGCATATGCTACTGGAGTTGTTGATCAGCCAGGTGAGACATAGTTCATGGCTCTGACTAGGAGATACATCCCCTGCTCTGCCTATCTATGAGATTCTTTGTTGTTTTCCTTCCCCTTCCCCCTTGGTACCTACCCACTTCTGATCCTTCACAGATATTTATTTATCTATCTATCTATTTATTTATTTATTTATTTATTTTTAATTTTTATATACCGATGTTCCTTTGTCCTTTATATACGCTAGCCTTTGACCTCATAGCGCCGGCGCCATTTTGAATACTGGCAATAAGGGCAAAGGTAGTGCCGGCGCCATTTCTATTAACGCACCCGTGGCCCGAGAGTGGAAGATCATACTGGGACCCCCCCACTGGACCCCAGGTAATTTAAGACATTTTGGGGGGTTCGGGAGGGTGGGGGATTTATTTTAAAGGGTCGGGGTGGGTTTTAGGGTTGTTTTAGTGTGCCGGTTTTCTTGCCCTCCCCCAATTTACACGATTAAAAAAAAAACAAAACCGCGACGATCCGATTCCCTCCCCCCCCAGCCAAAATCGATCGTTAAGACGATCGATCACACGATTCACATCTCTAATAATTATACCAAGCCAAGTTCTTATCCTCTCTGACTTGGAAGTGCCTCCAGATCACAGATTTCTTTTGTGATCCATTGTCTACATCCTTGGGGGTGGTTGATGCCAGCACTGGAATAAAGTTGAAGTTGGGTGGACTCTGAGAAATAGTGGCAGGGGCATCTTCATGCTCTCTAACTACACTGTGCCTGCTTTCCCTCACTAACATCACCAGTTCCCTCTCTCTTCTCCATCACTAAAGTGGAGGTTAAGATGCTTGAGCTCAATATCCAAAGCCATTTAGATGGATAATCCATCTCACTCCAAGTTATCCATCTAAATCTTGTTATCCATCTAATGGCATGTTATCCAAGTTATCCATCTAACTCAAAATTAGCCATTTAAATATTGAGTTTTGAGCCAGCAAAGTCTATGAGAGCTAAAGGAATGAAATGAATAAGATATTTTTCATTCGTGGGAAGTACCCCATTCATTTCATTGGCCCCACAAATGAAATGAATGTGTTGCTTTCATTTTGGATATGCCATTTGTTTTAAACAAATTCAAATCCCTATCCAATATAATTAAATTCATCTTATCTCACAAATCTCGTCCAGACACACTGAAAGAAGAGGTAATTAAACCTATTCTGAAAAAAACGGCCTCTGACCCCAAAATACTAGATCACTACTGTCCAGTTTCCAGCTTCCCCTTCTTATCTAAACTAGTTGAAAAAGTGGTCTAACACCAATTGCTGGACTTCCTTGAAGAGGGGAACATCCTACATATTTACCAATTCAACTTCAGGAAAGAATATTGAACTGAATCTGTCCTCATACATCACAAATAGGATTTATCTAAATGAAGAACAAGGGGTGACTCTATCCTTATCTTTATTGATGTCTCCATAGTCTTTAATATAGTTCATCACAATCATTTGATCCAGTGCTTAGGAAACACTGGCATTGCAGGCATTACCCTATGATGGTTTGAATCTTTTCTAACAGAACTTAGATTTGTGGCCATCAAACCATTCGCTCTAGAATCCTCATTGTGGTATGCCTCAGGGCTCTGTTCTTTCCCCAATTCTCTTCAACATCTATGTTTGACTAATTTGTGACCGGATTCAAACTTTCAACATCAAATGCTACTTGTTTGTTGCTGACATCTGACTTAGAACCAATATAGGAGCTGATCAAGCTATCCCAATTTACAATCTCAAAAGTAGTCTTATGGTAATAGCACAATGGCTGTACAACCATAAGCTTAAACTCAACTCATCCAAATCTGAACTCCTCTCGCTGAGCCACCATGGCCATCCTCTACTTGCTCAACCATCCCTATCAAGAATCCCTTTTCAACTCAAAGATTCTGTCTGAAGTCTAGGGTCAACTTGACCCTAACCTATCAGTGATCTCTCATATAACCAAAGTAGTGAAATCCTCCTTCATGCGCCTCTGCCAGATCCAGCAACTATGCAACTACTTCGATCAGTATAACTTGGCTTCTATAATTTGTGATCTTATCACTAATTATTTAGATTACTGTAACTCCCTAGTAAAGGGTATCTCCAAGACTAACTTGAAATGGTTACAACTCGTGTAGAGCACAGTGGCCAAACTCCTGGTAGGTGCTAAATTAGAAGACCACATAAGGCCCGTCCTACATTATTTGCACTGGCTCCCAATTGAAGCTAGGATAAAATACAAGAATCTCTATTTCATCTTCAAATGCATGAATAAACTGGCCCTGGACTATCTCTCACTTCTCCATATTCCTTACATCCCAGCAAGAGAACTCCAGTCCTCATAAGAGGTTCTTCTTGCCTTCCCTCCTTTGAAGTCCACAATACTGACCTGCACAGAGGGCCTTCAGCTGCTTTGCCCACAAGATCTGCAACAAGATCTGTTTCTCATCTTCTTGAACCATGCTACCTCACTTTCCAAAAGAAAGCAAAGATATGGCTATTCAACAAGACTTTCTCTTAGGGGGTCATTTTCGTAGCGTATCACACGTGAAAAGGAACTTTTCACGTGCAATAGGTAGATCAGGGTAGAGCCGGGGGAGAGCTGGCCCCAGAAGACGAGGAGTCAGGGCGTCTTCGGGGAGGACGCGGCAGAAACGTCTCTGGCAGCGAAAAGGTAAGAACCCTTTTCGCTGCCAGTAGTGTGCCAAATAGCACCATCTTTTACGATGGCGCTATTGGGTGCGAAAGCCGGCAGCGATAGCACCACGGAGGTGCGATCACTGCCAGCTTTCGCAGGCCTGCCCCCCTCTTCGCCCCCCGCCCCTCGTTACTGCCAGATTCTCTAAGGTCTGCGACCATAGAGAATCCAGGTTTTTGTTTGTTAAAAATAACCAATCCCCGCCACCCATGACTACCTGTCATGAAGGGCAAACAGAACTATTGCTTGGGATGCTGGTTCTGATAATGTACATGTCAGTTCATTTGAATATATTGTCATCTCAGTTTTCTTGTTTAAAATAACTAATTTCCACCACCCATGGGCACTTGCCTTAGAGAGCATTAACGTTATTGTTCAAGATCCTGATTGTGATA
The DNA here is from genome assembly GCF_901001135.1 of Rhinatrema bivittatum. Classification (NCBI taxonomy): domain Eukaryota; kingdom Metazoa; phylum Chordata; class Amphibia; order Gymnophiona; family Rhinatrematidae; genus Rhinatrema; species Rhinatrema bivittatum. The sequence goes on from NC_042616.1 coordinate 469,898,514, forward strand.
CTGATTTTATACTGTTTGTTACAATAACAAATTTCTGATACTGGCTGTTAAGATAATTAAGTTCTGCCACCCATGAGCACTTGCCTTGGAGGGCATAAGAACATAAGAATATAAGAAAATGTCATACTTGGTCAGAGCAAGGGTCCATCAAGCCCAGCATCCTGTTTCCAACAGTGGCCAATAGGGATGTGAATCGTGTGCCCGATCGTTTTAACGATCGGGATCGGCTAGGGGGAGAAAAAAATCTAATCGGCATAATTTTTTTGGTAAAAAAATTGTTTTTCTGATTAGTGCGCAATAACACGAGTTAGTGTGCACTAACGGAAGGTTATTATGCACTAACGCGAGTTAGTGCACACTATCAAAAATTGTTACTTAATGGTTTAAAAGTAACATTTGAGGAAATGTTCGTTAGCTAGAGGTGCACACTAAGCCGCGCATGCTTGGTGCTGTCCCCCGAGGCCATTTTGCTAGCCAGAAAGAGAAAAAAAGTGCCAGAAGGCTGTAGCAGTGACAGTGCCAGCAGTAGCCACTAGCCAGTAGCCAGTCTAGCCTCAGCCTGCTCTTTAAATTTAACCATTGTAAATATAATAAATTAATAATACAATTTTTTGTTTAGTTTTTCTATAGTATGTTAATGTTTTGAAGCTCAGGTTGCAAGTTTCTTTATTAAATGTTTTGTTTCACTAAAGTAGAATATAGAGAAGTATTTAATTTCATTTTATGTAAAGTTTCTTTAGTTTAATACACAAAGTACTTCATTTTATTTTATTCTACTCTAGTGAAAAAAAGAAGTTTAGTTTAACACAGGAACTGCAAACTTGAGCACAGTGAATGGGGGGGGGGGGGGGGAAGAGGGATGTGAAGGGGGAGACAGCCTCTGCATTCATCAGCTCTGATTTTCTGAAGAAATCTGTCCTTCAGAGACCAGGGAGTGGGACTGCTTGGCTCTTCACCTCCCCCTTTCCCTTCCTTTTGTCAAGCTACCAACCATTTCCATTTCCCATCCCCCATATATTAAACCATCACCTCAGTGGGAACCTTGTAACATCAATAAATAAGAGGGCAGCCAATAGGTATACATATTCATTCCTACCTGACCTTAAATGACCTGAAAAGTGTCAAATTGTATCATTTTCTGTTAATGCGCACTAACAATGGGTAGTGCGCACTAACTTCCTGTTAGCACGCACTAACTCCCGTTAGTGCGCAGTAAGACGATTAACATTTTTTTTACGATAAATCGGGGGAATTTCTATTGTTTCACACTCTTTAACGATTAATGACGATATTAAAAATATCGGACGATAATTTAAATCATTAAACAATGACTCACATCCCTAGTGGCCAATCCAGGCCATAAGAACCTGGCAAGTACCCAAAAACTAAGTCTATTCCATGTTACCATTGCTAATGGCAGTGGCTATTCTCTAAGGGGCGGATTTTAAAACCCCCTGCACGCGTAAATCCAGTAGGATTTACGTGCGCAGGGACCTCGCGCGCCGGTGCGCCTATTTTGCATAGGCCGCCGGCGCGCGTAAAGCCCCGGGATGCGCGTAAGTCCCGGGGCTTTCGAAATGGGGCGTGTCCGGGGGCGTTCCCAAAATGACGCGGCGTTTCGGGGGTGTGCTGCGGCGTTTCGGGGGCAAGCCCGGGGGTGTGGCACCAGCCTGGGGGCGTGGTCGAGGCCTCCGGACCACGCCCCCGGGACCGGAGGACGGAGCGGGGCTGCCCGCAACGCGTGCAAAGTTACGCCTGCTTTCAGCAGGCGTAACTTTGCCGACAAAGGTAAGGGGGGGGGGGTTAGATAGGGCCAGGGGGTGGGTTAGGTAGGGAAAGGGAGAGGAAGGTGGGGGGAGGGCGAAGAAAAGTTCCCTCCGAGGCCACTCCGAAATCGGAGCGGCCTTGGAGGGAACAGGCAGGCCGCGCTTGGCTCGGTGCGCGCAGATTGCACAAATGTGCACTCCCTTGCGCGCGCCGACCCCGGATTTTATAAGATACGCGAGGCTACACATGTATCTTATAAAATTTGGTGTACTTTTGTTCGCGCCACCGGCGCGAACAAAAGTACCCGCACGCGTAGTGTTTGAAAATCCGCCCCTAAGTGAATTTAATAGTAGGTAATGGACTTTTCCTCCAAGTACTTATCCAATCCTTTTTTAAACACAGCTATACTAACTGCACTAACCACATCCTAACTGCACATCCTAACTACACTAACCACATCCTAACTGCACTTACCACATGCCCGTCTGCTTTCAAAAAGAAACTTAAAACATGGCTATTCAGTCAAGCCTTCCCGGCCACGTAATTCTTCCTCACTTGCAACTTCTCTCTCTCTCAAGTAAACTTTCCATGCAGACACCACAACCCAGTTTGTTATCTCCATTGTTTTATCCAGTTCTCATCCCATCCACTCTGAGATGATTTGTATTTAAGTTATTTATAAGGTTTATGTTATGTTATGGCCTGTTTTTATGTTAAAAGCCATCTCTGTTCTTTGTTTCGCCCTGAGCAAATGTTTTTGTTGTATTGTAAACCGTTGTGATATGTATTTTTTATATGAACATCGGTATAGAAAAGCCAAAAATAAACAAATAAATAAATAAATCATCTGGCAACAAATTCCAGAGTTTAATTGTGCGTTAAGTAAAAAAGAACTTTCTCCAATTAGTTTTAAATGTGCCCCATGCTAACTTCATGGAGTCCCCCCTAGTCTTTCTACTATCTGAAAGAGTAAATAACCGATTTACATCTACCCATTCTAGACCTCTCATGATTTTAAACATCTCTATCATATCCCCCCTCAGCCATCTCTTCTCCAAGCTGAAAAGTCTTAACCTCTTTAGTCTTTCCTCATAGGTGAGCTGTTCCATTCCCCTTATCATTTTGGTAGCCCTTCTCTGTCACTTCTCCATCGCAATTATATCTTTTTTGAGATGTGGCGACCAGAATTGTACACATTAGCATTATTATTCAAGATTCTAGTTCTGGTACTGACTTGTTAATCATTTCTAATATATTGTAATCCACTTTGAGACCAGTCTTGGAAAAAGTGGAATATCAAATATTTGGAAATAGATTCCCAAATTACCTTCAAGCCTCATAGTGTAATGGTAACTAAAACTGCCTACTTCAATTTTTGACAACTTCACTGTCTTTGCCCCCTCATAAATAGCAATACCTTTCTAACTGTTGTTCAATCCCTAGTGGTTTTATTCCTTGAGTACTGCAATCCTCATTAGGAATCTCCATCAACCTAAACCACCACCTACAATTGATTCAATCACATAATACCAATCATAAATGACCAAACACTGGTTCCCTGCATTCTTACCATACTAACTTCAAATTTCTAACTTTCCCGTCATGATTCTTAAAGTTCTATCTCCATCCTACCTCACCAATTTCCTTTCCCCAAACACTCTCATTCATTCATTATGTTCCCTGTCACAAGCCCTTCTAATAGTGCCAGCCACCAGAACAATGCACCTTATGACTAGAAGGAAAATAACCTTCACAGGAACAGTGCTAACTCTTGGAATCCTCTACCACCCAACATTAAATTTGCACCAGACCTACTGCCTTTCAGAAGAGTGGTTAAAACCTGTCTGTTTGAAGCAGCCTTCAGTACCACCCTTCAAACAGCAGATACAGTAACCCCTCAAACCCTGCATGACCCTTTAACTCTGGCTCTTCATATGCTTAATGCTCACTGCACTCTACTCAGTACATAATCTATAAACTCCTGTGTAACCAACTACCCACATATTTTAACTACATCCCCAATCCAATAGGACTTGCTTACACTCCTTGGCACACCAACAATAAACCTATTGCACTGTGTGTTTCAAGTAGGACATGACTTAACCCTAATTCAAAAAATGGGCCTGATTCTTGAATTAGTAACATGTAGAAATAACAGTTCCCCATTTAACAAAATTTGCTGTACTTTACACCCTACTTCTTGGATTAACCAAACTATTTTGTAGCATCGCTTTCATTGAACTCTTCCATGATTACTATCCCAGACAGCTTTTATATTATTAATCAATGTAATCTACTATGTTGTACCAGATCTGTTAATCCTACGCTGTAACTCACAACTTTTAAAGTGCAGCCTACTATGTTGCACTAGATTTGTTAATCCAACACTGTAATTCGTTTTGAACTCCCTGGCTGGAAGAACATGTAAGAAATAAACAATGATGATGAAGATGAAGATGATGAGTATATGCCTTCTTCAGTTTATAGCATGTTTGTTATTTACCAAGTTGGCAAATGTATCTGAAATGTTTTCATTCTGAGCTTTATTGAGCCTATTTAATTAAATTGAAACAAGTACTAGCAAGTATTAACACATGCTGTTATATTAAATAGACTATATTAATCTCAGTAGTGCTTTGAGCGATCCACTGGACCGATGAGGCCAGAAACAGAGGAAGCAGTATAGGCAGCAAGGCCACATTTATTAGGAAACACATTTCCAGAAAACAAAGTCAATGAGACTCCTTGCCTTTAGAAAAAAAGCAAATCTTCCATATGGGGCTAGAATCTTGCAAGCTTTTGGGAAGTGTGGCTCACATAAACAAGACACATTAAAAGCTAGAAAGTTATCTCAGTTTTAAAACCTCACAACAAACTTAGCCCTGAACAAACCAGCAAGCCTCTAAATGTATAGTCCCTTCAAAAGTGCCAAGCCAAGGGCTTAGAGAAGAAAACAACTCTAAAACAACTCTGTTTTAGAGTTCTAAGGAACTCTAGAGTTCTAGGAACTCTAAAACAGAGTTCCTACAGAACCTCCTGCTGCCAGCAGAAGAGACCCCAGCCAGGATTTAAACACAGGCACATTCATTAGTAAAAGTGGTCAAGGAAAACCCCACAGGAAACACCATCCCTGTATAAACAAGGTTTGCTTATCTGACTGGCTGAAACAGGCAGCTGTTCTGTAGAAAGCTTTCCATGTTCTGATTCTGATTCTCTCTCTCTTCTCTGAGCCATGGAAAGGATTGTATGGGTTAGTCAGTTGTGGCTGCATGACCAGGTACACTTTCCCTGCTCTACTCCTCCCTACTTGCTTACTTTCTTAGCAGAGATTTGATCCTGTGGTTCAGAAACAACCCTTCCCTACTACTTACTGGTGAGGGAGTGCTTACTCTTTTTTTATTGTAGGCACTTCAAGAATACATTTGCCAATTGATCTTAGTTGACGAGATGGTTTGTAAAGTGTCAGCATTGAACATAGCTGATGGGTAATAGATTAATAGATTAAATACAAAATGAGAATTTTGTATTTAATATGGTATGTCGGTAGTAGGGATGTGAATCATTTTTTGACGATTTAAAATATCGTCCGATATATTTTAAATCGTCAAAAATCGTTAGGGCCACGATACAATACCAATTCCCCCGATTTATCGTCAAAAAATCGTAAATCGGGGGAAGGGGGAGGGCAGGAAAACCGGCACACTAAAACACCCTAAAACCCACCCCGACCATTTAAATTAAATCCCCCACCCTCCCGAACCCCCCCCAAATGCCTTAAATTACCTGGGGGTCCAGTGGCGGTCCAGAACGACCTCCTGCAATGGAATCGTGTTGTCTTCAGCCGGCGCCATTCTGCGCCGCCATTTTGCAAAATGGCGGCGCAAAATGGTGGCGGCCATAGACCAACACGATTCGACTGCAGGAGGTCGTTCCGGACCCCCACTGGACTTTTGGCAAGTCTTGTGGGGGTCAGGAGCCCCCCCCAAGCTGGCCAAAAGTCCCTGGGGGTCCAGCAGGGGTCCGGGAGCGATTTCCTGCCACGAATCGTTTTCCGTACGGAAAATGGCGCCGGCAGGAGATCGACTGCAGGAGGTCGTTCAGCCGGGGTCCGGAACCCCCGCTGAACGACCTCCTGCAGTCGATTTCCTGCCGGGAGAGGCCCCAGGTGGTGCTTATGAATCCCAGCTAGTGATGTCATCAATAGGAGACCCCCCTGAGGTTCCCACCATAGCGTCCTTAAAGGTAGACTCAGTGGTGCATGTGTACATCTAGGATGGCTTGGAGGAGGCATGGAGGTCGGCGGCATCCCAGCCGCCATGAGAATTCTCTGGAGATAGATGGCATGCATCGGCAGCGGTTAGCCACAGCCGCAAGCTTGCCTGGAGAGGAGAGCAGGGCAGCACATGACATGAGTTGGGTCAACCGCGGACGGCCATGGCTGACGGTCATAAAAGTACCCCCCTTCCAAAGGCCCCCTCCCGGGGGTTTGGATTTTTGAGGATGTATGGCATGGAACTGCCTGATAAGATCCTTATCAAGGATATTGGTGGCAGGCTCCCAATTGTTCTCTTCCTGTCCAAAACCCTCCCAAGACAGGAGGTACTCCCTCCTTTTTCAATGTTTCCTCACTTTAAGGACATCTTGAACTTGGAATGTCACGTCTGCCTCTGATGACAGTAGTTGAGGGTCTGATGGTTTCTTAGAGAAGTCAGACAATACCAAGGGTTTCAATAGTGAAATGTGGAAGGTGATGTGGATTTTGAGAAAGGAAGGCAACTGGAGTTTGTAGGTGACCAAACCCAACTGGTGGAGCATCAGAAAAGGACCAATGTACCTGAGAGCAAAGCGAACCAATGGCAGTTTGAGTTGGATAAACTGGGTGCTGAACCACATCTTGTTGCTCGGTTTAAATTGTGGAGCTTCACAATGGTGTGCATCAAAGAATTTCTTTGACCTTTGGGCTGCTTGTTGTAGCAGCTGCTTCGTGGAATTCTACAAGACTTGCCTGACCGACCCCCCAAGACTTACCAAAAGTCCCTGGTGTTCCAGCAGGGTTCCCGGGACCGATCTCCTACTCTTGGGCCATCAGCTGCCAGTAATCAAAATGGCACCGAAGGCCCTTTGCCCTTACCATGTGGCAGGGGCTATGGGTGCCATTCGCTGGCCTCTGTCATATGGTAGGACCAATGGATGGCTGGTGCCAACTTAAAAGATGGCTTGGGCCATCCATTGCTCCTACCATGTGACATGGGCCAACCAATGGCACCGATAGCCCCTGTCACACGGTAAGGGCAAAGGGCCATCTGCACCATTTTGATTACTGGCAGCCGATGGCCCGAGAGGGGGAGATCGCTCCTGGGATCCCTGCTGGATCACTAGGGACTTTCGTTAAGTCTTGGGGGGGAGGGGGGGGTCGAGCAAGGATTGGGGAGTCAGGAAGGTGGGGGGTTGCAATTAATTAAATTTGAAGAGTTGGGGAGGGTTTGGGTTTTTTTGTTTGTTTTCAATGTGCCCTTTCTTCCCCCCTGAAATATGATAAGAAAACCACACAATATTTTGTGGGTTTTCTTATCATTTCAGTGCCCTCCTGAAATGCGATGAAATAGGAAATATTGTCTCTATTTCCTATTTTGTCGCAAATGAATGCACATCCCTAGTATTTTGAGTCTGGGACAGCAGATAAGAAAATCAGTTCTGTTTTAGAAGTATTCAGTTTTAATCTGTTGTGAAATAACCAGGTTTGTATTGTCCTTAAGTACAATTGTAAGAGTGCTAAAGTTTTAGTCCATGGGTCTGAGAAAGGGATTATAAACTGTATATTGTCCACATAAATTTTGAAGTTCAGATCAAGACCATTGAGGAGATGACAAAGTGGCAGAAGGTATATATTAAAGAGGATAGCAGATAATGATGAGCCTTGAGGAAAGCCGGTGTTATTAAAGAGGATGATAGATAACAATGAGCCTTAAGGAACGCCGGTGTTTGTACAGTACCAGTTTGTGTAGGTATTACTTAAACTCACTCTTTGAGAACAATTAGCCAGAAAATATTTGAAACATTGTACAGCAGAACTGGACATACCTATAATTTTAAGATTTGAGAGGAGGATATTGTAATTGAAGCTATCTAATGCGGCTGAAATGTCTAAAAGTACCAAAATATAGTCTGTATTACTATTGAAGCCTCTGATTATCATGTCAAAGGATGATATAAGAAGGGATTTGGTGCTATAATCCCTTTCTAAAGCCATGTTGTTTAGGATGTAAAATATTGTTATCAGCTATGTAATCTGAGAGTTGTTTGAGTACAACAGATTCAATAATTTTAGGGAGTGTAGCAATAGGATGATAGTTTGAAATGAGTAAAGGGTCCTGATTTCTCTTTTTAGGAATTGGTAAGATTGATGTTTGTTTCAGAATAGATGGAAAAGAGTCTTGAGCAAGGGAGGCAATTACTATATCAGATATTGACGGAACAATGTGTTCTTTAATAGGGATGTGCATTCATTTGCGACAAAATAGGAAATAGAGATGATATTTCCTATTTCATCGCGTTTCAGGAGGTCACCGAAACGATAAGAAAACCCACGAAATTTCATGGGGTTTTCTTATTGTATTTTTTTTTGGGGGGGGGAGAGAAAGGTCACATAAAAAAAAAAATCAAACCCAAGCCCTCCTCAACCATTTAAATGTAATTAATTGCAACCCCCCCACCCTCCCGACCCCACAAGACTTGCCTGACCCCCCAAGAAAGTCCCTGGTGGTCCAGGGGGTTCCGGGAGCAAATCCCCCCACTTGGGCCATCAGCTGCCAGTAATAAAAATGGCGTTGATGGCCCTTTGCCCTTACTATGTGGTAGGGGCTATCGGTGCCATTGGTCGGCCCCGTCACATGGTAGGAGCAATGGATGGCCTGTGCCCGACGGCCCGAGAGTGGGAGATCACTCCCGGGATCCCTGCTGGACCACCAGGGACTTTCAGTAAGTCTTGAGGGGGTCGGTCGGGCAAGTTTTGGGGGGGTCGGGAGGGTGGGAGGTTGCAATTAGTTAAATTTGAAGGGTTGGGGTGGGTTTGGGGGTTTTGTTATCTTTTACAACCCCCCGTCTGCCCCTCTGGGTTTCAGGCTTCATTTTGGGTGGGGGGCAGACAAAATAAAATTGGTCCGAACCGCGGGAAAATGAAAATTCCTGCGGCGGGTCGATAATGAAGGCCGAACCAAAAGGTTCGGCCAAATTATATCTCTATTCTTTAATGCTTTTTAGTAAATGTCCAGGGCAGGGATTAAAAGGACTGTTAGAAGCTTTGGATTTTGTTAGTATGTGAGTTATGGTATTAGTATTTTTCAAATCAAAATCAGAAAAGGAACTGTTTGCTTGAGGTAAATTATGTACTGGAATTGGCAGTGAGTCAAAGTTAGATGAAACATTTTCTATTTTTTCTTTGAAATGTTGAGCTATTTTGTAGTAAAAGTAAATGGTGTGATGTGTGGATGAATTTTGAGGTATGGGCATAAGGGATTTTACAATACAAAACAAAGTATATGGGTTTACATTAGCCGCATGGATTTTTGAGGCATTAAACATGTTTTTCTTCTTCCTGACTAGAAAAGAAAAGGGCAAAAACAAGACTTTTAAACTTTAAATTTTTAACTTTATCTATTCTTTTACTGTTTTTACCTCTTTAAAAAAAATGTTTATAGGTAACAGCTTTTTAGTCGGTGAAAACTTTATAACCTTATAGATAGATGTGTGATTTTAGAATTTTATAAGTTTTATTGCTAATAATTATTGCTTTTAGGGAGTTATAATCATGAGAAACTTTATTTTCTTTTCTGTGTTAATTGATGCTCAAAAATGTGAACCGTAGAGATGGACTTTTTGTCTACACAACAGTATATAAAACTGTTTAAATAAAAATAAATAAATAAATAAATGACATTAACTCAAAATAAAAGTATTTTAAAATGCTTAAATATTTTTCTTTTGATTGTTAATCTTCTGGAACACCTTTCACAACTATCTTGTTAACTCTGAGCTCCCCGGGTGGGTGATCCATTTTTAAAAAATGGTTTCCAGAAAGATCAAATTAAAAAATATATATATATATAATTTACCTGGAAATTGCATTTGCTGAGACCCCTAAAGGGTTGACTTTTAAGTACGAAACCAAGTTCTGTGACACTAAAGAATTTTCTGTGGAAGATGCTACATTCTCTGCCTTTATTTAAAATTCACTTTTAGCTTGCGTCCTCCAAAGTTCGGGGCAGGGTACAATATGACATACATAATGAAATAAATAAACTAAAGCACATTGGTACATATATAAAAGCAACAGGATAAGAAACCAATATGAACTTATAATTAAGCAAAATAGAAAAGAAAATGAGGCTTGGTTCACAATGATTTGGATGGGGTGACAGGGGGAGTTTCAACTATCAGGCTGCTCAGTCCACATATATTTAAAGGTAGCTGAAAAGAGGGAAGTTTGGCAAAATGTTGTTTTTGCATTAAGAATAAGAAGTATAATTTTATTTGTTTACACTACTGAGTTAATTGACAGTGTTTCTGATAATAGGTTGGATACCAGTGGGGTTCACTTTATTCTTCACCCTCTATGTGCAAAAATCATAGTGCTATACCTGTAGAACTTGACCTTTAGAAAATCAAGTAACTGATATGTGCACAATATTGAGTCCGTACCCTCTGTATGAACATACGTTTACATGCATAGGGGAGAAGTGTACCTGCAGAAATGCCTTTGAAAAGGTAACAGTCAAGTGTTTCTCCATTCATCAATAAAAATCAATTAGTTAAAGGGCTGGTACCAAACCAAAAAAAGACTGTACCCCGCAATCTATCAGAAGAGAAAATTGAGCCATGTTGTCACTTTCAAGAGATGCTAGGTGTACATGTTATTTGTTATGTTATTTTATATTCCAGCTTTCAGGCTCTTCAGAGTGAGTTACGTTCAGGTATATGATTTTAAACAAGACAACACTGGAATTGTAAGGTGCATTTATTGTGGAACTTGATTATATCCAGTATATAATCTTTTTGTCTACTGCTGGAATTAGATGTTTGTCTTGTGGGGACTGAGGGCAAATGAAAAAAAGACTGTCTTCTTCCTACTAGGAAATAAACTGCAATTGTTGATAAGCAGCCAGTAGCAGCCAGCAGCTTCAATTCTTAAAGAGACACTGTGTAATGCAAAAGCTGCTGTTAATGAAAACTGCAGCAAAAAAAGTCAGAACATAACATCAACAGTTTAATGGCATAGAAGAAAATAGAAATAGAAATGTGGCAGTTAACAACCAAAAATATTCTGTAACAAAGAGAAATAAAGAAAATCAGTCAGATTCCAGCACTGCAGGTGCCAATAAAAGTGATTGTGTTGCTGAGCAACCTCTTTCAGGATCTAAAGTTCACAATCGAGAAGAAATCATTTTACGTAAGAAATATAATAAGGGACAAGAAATGCCAAGCACAACGTTAACAACCAGGAAAAGAGTAAATAAAATCTGATAGAAAATGAACCTAGTATGCAATGCAACCTTTATGGAATTCTTACATTTCAGTATTAAGAGGTGAAATGTTAATTTTCTGACTTTAGGCATCAGGAATAAAAAAAATAAATAAAAATGGCGGTAACCTGCACAGAGAAATAAAACATACATTCCAAAACATGACACAGGCCAAAACAAAAAGGGTATATTTGCAAAGGGGATAACCCCACAGAGCGACAGTTGAAAGCCCAAAACTGCCTTAGTATGACTTCATCAGGACTCAGAGAGAAGCATGGGGAGCTCAACAATGCAAAGACTGTGATAGCCTCGAACAAGCTTGGGACAGATAAGAAAGGAGAGTTGAGAAATCAGTTGGAAGATACAAGAGGGGAGTTGGTGTTAGTTTGAATTTGGGAATTTTATGTGCACATTTATCAAAAGATGGATGAATCTCAATTCAACAGACTGAATTGAGTTTTATTTACTATCAGGTCGATCCAGTAAAGTTAAGTTGAAGATTTCTCATCTGTAACGAGCTTGCTGCGCACAATTCGGACGCGTAAGGCAAACCAGCGATACAGTCTCCAGTTTTGCGCGTCCATAGTGCTTCTTAAACCAGACGCGTAACCCTTCCCGAACCCGGCATGTAAATGAAGGAATTAGCTGTATAATGAAGGAATTAGCTATTCCCCTCCGATACCGTAACGCGCGCCCAGGTTCTCTCATTAGTAACGCACTGTTTTGCCGCGGCCGTAACGTGTTAGTTTACCGCCTCCCCCTAGTAGGAGTTAGGACTGTGAGTCTAGTAATAAATCCATCGACACCGCTTAAGATACTCAAAAACAATAAAACACAATTTTAAAAAAAAGCGATACAGAGATGATCGAGAAAATGTAATGATGTGGGACACATAAAACCTGTCAGAAGAAAAAATAAAAATTTTTAAATACCTGTCGGAGGGCTGCGTGGGTCCAGGCGGCCGGCGGCGGCGGGAGCCGGGTGGTCGCGTGTTAAATCTAGGCCGCGGGCGGGTGGGCGCCTGTTCCGGGCGGCAGCGGCGGCGGGGGGACACGCGTTAGTTTGAGACGGGCGGCGGCATGTTAAATCTAGGCCGGGTCCACACAGGCGTGCATTCACTGCCGGTGGGGGCTGCCTCTCCCGGCAGCCCCCACCGGCAGTGAATGAATTCATTCATCCAGGCGGAGGAGCCGGCTGCTTTCGCCACCGGCTCCTCCGCCTGGATGAATGAATGCGCGCCTGTGCGACCCCTGCGATTCGGCGCTCAAGGCAGTCACATGCCGTGACGTCACGCCTTGAGCGCCGAATTGCAGGGGTCGCACAGGCGCGCATTCATTCATCCAGGCGGAGGAGCCGGTGGCGAAAGCAGCCGGCTCCTCCGCCTGAATGAATGAATGCGCGCCTGTGCGACCCCTGCGATTCGGCGCTCAAGGCAGTCACATGCCGTGACGTCACGCCTTGAGCGCCGAATTGCAGGGGTCGCACAGGCGTGCATTCATTCACTGCCGGTGGGGGCTGCCGGACCCCACCTGCAGTGAATGAATGCGCGCCTGTGCGGACCCGGCCTAGATTTAACACGCGACCGCCCGCCGGCCGTCTCGAGCTAACGCGTGTCCCCCCGCCGCCGCTGCCGCCGCCGCCCGGAACAGGCGCCCACCCACCCGCGGCCTAGATTTAACACGCGACCGCCCGGCTCCCGCCGCCGCCGGCCGCCTGGACCCACGCGGCCGTCTGAAACTAACGCGCGTCCACCCCCCGCCGCCCGGAACAGGCGCCCACCCGCCCGCGGCCTAGATTTAACACGCGACCACCGGCCCCCCGGATCCCGCCGGCCGCCTGGACCCACGCGGCCCTCCGACAGGTATTTAAAAATTTTGATTTTTACACTTCCTGGTACCTGTCATTTCAAATGTCATTTGAAATGACAGGTACCAACGCACCCTGGTTACTGTATAGGCGCTGTATTAAGCGCCTATACAGTAAAATGGGTTACGCGGCCATATCCCTTCCCTACCGCTTTAAAGCCGCGGCATGCATTTGCATGCGATTAGAGGAGAGTATCGGGGAGTTAGTGAAGAGAACTGTGGGTGCGGGGAGGAAGGGTGCGCCTGACACTACCGCACTGTTTCTACCGCGGCCTTACTGGATCGACCTGTGTGTTTCTCATCTTTATGTGCTTGTCATTGGTAACTTTAAAGAGAACTGTAGAGATAAAAGTCTTTGTGGTCGCCTCCATGTTTCTCTGAAGTTCTTGAATTTCTGTGTAAGAATTAAGGGATGATATATTAATTATCTGGCTTTATTTTCTACCCCCTTTGCCCCAATCACCCACCTCATTGTTGTGGGCATGGACCCTTAGGCTGAGGTGGAGTTGGCACAACCTGCAGGGAGGAGCCCTTCAGGTCCCCACCATTGACTGGCAAAACTGGTTGTGGCAGAGGCCCAACAGGAGCTTCACCTATACCAGCCCATATTCCCCTTAGGTTGAGCCCTTGGGTGCCGGGGCCGGCAGGACTTAAGTGCGGGCCTCTGCTGTTGAGGTGAAGATCCATAGAGGAAGTTGAGTCACAGGCCAGGATTCCATGCAGATAGATTCATTTTCAATCAGGCAGCAGTCAAGGCAGGCAGCGATCAACAGGGTCAGAGTTCAGGCATGGTCAGTAGCAGGTAGAGTTCAATGAGTCATAATTCAGGCAGTGGCCAGTGGCAGGCGGAGTTCAATGTCGGAGTTCAGGCAGTGGTCATTGGCAGATGTATTTCAGTCAGAGTCAAGATGCCAAGCCTGCATCAAGCCAGAGATCCATTTGAGGGAAAAGCAAGGCAGAAAGGCAGGCAGGGAGATGAGGAACAGTAAAGGTGGAGGAAGACACTGAAGATTGAAGACAAGGGACTGAAGACTGACCACAAGAAGATGTTGAAGAACTAAAGACTGATCAGGAGGGAACAAGAAGAACAGAAGACAAGGAACTCAAAGAGCATGGACCAATACTGATGAGACAAGGACCAGGAATACAGGAACAAAGAGCAAACCAGGAATGCAGGAACACATAGAGGCATGCACTACCAGGAGTTAGTTGATGAATTGCCAAGGCAAGGACAGTTATAGAAGTGGCCTTATATAGGGCTGATGATGTCATCCTTAGGTGCTGCAGGTGGATTCCTGCTGCAATTATTTTAAGAGAAGGCGGGTCGGGCATATGCCAAGGGGAGGTCCAAGGGGGTAGAGGTGTCAGGGAGAGGCAGCACCTGATGACCTGCGACCTGTCTGGAAGAGGAGCTGTACCATCAACTACCGAAACAGGGGGAATGCAGAGGTTGGCTGCACATTCCCTCTTAAGATCCTTATTCCTTGCAATTATTTGCAATTAATGCCACCTGTAGCCCATCTGGTTTAGTTCTTCCCACTCATAATCTTGCCATTTTAACTCAAAGTTTTTTTTTATTTTGTCAGTTTTCCCTGTCAATCTGACTTGACTAGATTGTAATATCCATGAGCAGGGACTGTTTCTCACGTGTACAGTATATCTTCTAGTGCTATATATATATAGGGACCTTCAATTTCAGTTTTTATTTGTTTTTAATTTTTCCTGGGAATTTATCAGGGTTGATTATGACAAGAACAAAAACAGAAGAAAATCATTGGAAAAATGTGATACATTATTTTTCTGGGTAAATATCAGAGTTTATTTTGGTGGACAGAAGTCAGTACAATAAAAAGAATATTAAGCAGATTCTCCCACTCAGCATCATCCATATCTCTACCCCCATCCCCTATGTAGCATGACCCTTTTTTTCCCCCTCAATTCTGAGATTCTCCCTATCTGCCCACCAATTCAACAGCAATTATCCTTATTAGTGGTGGCTCCAAATATCTCCTCTCTCCTTTGGCAGCAGCTTGCTGAGGTTCCCTTGCCCTGCAGCACTACATTTCTATTTTTGTAAGTCTAGGGAGCCTGCTGGGAATAGCTTCTGGTGGGCATGGCCCACTTCAAATATTGCACTGAAGGTACCAAGCAGCAGGCACTTTGGCTGCCTGAAGAAAGATGAGCTAGGACTTCAAACAGCACATCAGTGTCATTGGGGGGTGAGCTCTTTGACTGGTGAGGGATGTGACTTGAAATACTGCAGGTGCTTTTGCTCTCACTGGCTTCCAGCAGATGCTGGGGGCCTTGGCACTACATTTGCAGCTCTGGAGATGCTCTATAATCAGCTTAAAATGAAGGTGAAAATAAGTTTAAACCAATTAGCACTTTTGGAAAAATCTGAGAATGTATGGGTGAAAATCAGTTTAAACTAAAAAAGGACTCTCTGTCTATATACAACCATTAGCAGTAGTAAAAATCAAGTGAAGTTACTGATCCTCTTGATCAAATGAAGGAAAATTATAAAATACAGAATTTTCAAAAAACTGGAAATGTGTAGTGAGAAACCAGATTCTGAAGGGGATACTATTACAGGGAAAAAAAAGATTAGCAGGAAAATCAACAGGCAGAAACCTTCAGTGCCATGATCAATAAGAGTGAAGATGATCGGCTCATGAATGATGAAATCTAGGGATGTGCAATCATTTAGGATGAATTAGGCAATTTCAATGAAATTTCCTAATCCGTCCTGATTCAGGGAACCCAAAAACTGAACCAAATTTTCCCAAAATTTTGGGAAAATTTGGTTTTCAGGTTAGTGCTAAGTTAATGCGTGCTAACTCCCATTAGCACGCACTAACGTTAAAATATTAGCACGCACATGTATAACTTGATAGACTTTATTGGGTTTTTTTTCTTGTAATGACATTGAATTTTCTGTAAGGAGTTTTCCCGGTAATAAGTTTTGAAAAACTTGAAAAATAAAGAATTGAAAAAATATATATATTAGCGCGCACTAACTCCCTTTAGTGCGCACTAACCTGAAATTCCGGTTCCCTGAATTTCAAAGGCCAGAACCCCAGGAAATATGAAATTTCCTGCACCGGGCTGAAAACGAAGCCTGAACCAAAAGGTTTTGGCTTTGCAAATCTCTAATGAAATCATGTTTTTCTTAGCTAAAATTTACATAAGAACATAAAAACATAAAGACTTGCCATTCTGGATCAGACCAAGGGTCCATCAAGCCAATTATCCTGTTTCGAATAGTGGCCAATCCAGGTCACAGCTACCTGGAAGGATTTCAAGGGGTAGATAGATTCCAAGATGCTTATTCAGGGGCAGATTTTTAAAAAGTACACCCGCGCGTACTTTTGTTCATGCAACCGGTGCAAACAAGAGTACGTTGGATTTTAATAGATACGCACATAGCCGCGCCTATCTTTTAAAATCTGGGGTTGGCACACGCAAGGCTGCGCAAAATTGGCAGCCTGCGCGCGCTGAGCCGCGCAACATGCCTCCATTCCCTCCACCCCCCACACCTTCCCCTCCCTTCCGCTACCTAACTCACCCCCCAGCTCTATCTAACCCCCCCCCCCTATCTTTGTTTGAAAAGTTATGCCTGCCCCGGGTCGAGTGATGGTGTGCCTGTGCTGGTGGGCTGCAGGTACGCCATCACCCGACCTGCGGGCTGGTCTGGATGCCTCGGCCAAGCCCCTCGAATGCCCCTGGGCTGGCACCACGCCCCCGAACATGCCCCCTTGAATGCCCCCGAATGTTGCACTAGCCTTTGCCCTCACTATGTCACAGGGGCTGAAGGTCGGTGACATAGTGAGGGCAAAGGTAGCGCCAGTGCCATTTTGAATACTGGCAATACGGCCCAAGTGCAGGAGTCGCTCCCGGACCCCCACTGGACTTTTGGCAAGTCTTGTGGGGGTCAGGAGGCCCCCCCAAGCTGGCCAAAAGTCCCTGGGGGTCCAGCGGTGGTCCGGGAGCGATCTCCTGCACTCGTGCCGTTGGGTGCCAGGAACCAAAATGGCGCAGATAGCCTTGCCCCGGATGATGATGTCAGCGGTGCTCCGGTATATAACCCCAGGCCCTGCTTCCTCAGATTGCCTTTGCAGCAGGTCACCTCGCTAGTCGAGTACTCAATGCTTTATCTGTTCCTGGTTTCTGATCCTAAATGTCTTCATTCCTGCTTCCTCGTTCCTGTGTTCCTGTACCTTCATCTACCTATCAGATTGCTGACCTGGTTTGACCTCTGCATCATCTGACTACTCCGTTGCCTCTCTCCAGCCCTGGATCTCTGTATCGCCTGGCTACTCCGTTGACTCTCTCCAGCCCCGGACCTCTGCATTGCCTGACTACTCCGTTGATTTTCTCCTCATCCAGACCTCAGCCTTGCTTGCCACTACTTCTAGATTACCGCCAGCCTTGAACCCAGCTTGCTCAACAACGCTTCTTCAGTCTTTGTCCTAGACGTGGCTTATTCAGGCTTCAGCCTGCTCTTGCTCGGGCACCCCCTGTCTGACTGTGTTCCTATTGGTGCCCGGGTCTCCGGGACTCCGTCTCATCCAGTACAGACTGATACCTACACCTGTTGCTGCCTCAGGGCTGACCTCGATCCACCCATCGACGACCACCGATGGAGGCCACCTAAGTCCAGGCAGCCCCGGCACCCAAAGGCTCAACCCGTGGAGAACAAGTGCTGGTATTGGTGAAGGGCGAGCCGTCCTCTGTCCCTCAGCTTTCTCTGCATTCAAACGGTGGGACCATTAGGATCCCTCCTATGAGTAGCTTCAAACCCCACCTTGGCCCAAGGGTCCACCTCTGGCACAACAGTATAGGACAATAAATGATGGGGAGGACCCTCTTAGACTTGTTCAGCTGTCAAACACCAGATGGCTCTCTATGTATAATTGCCTCAAACTTGTTCTATCTCGGTAGGATGAATTAAAACTTCCCTTTAACTTGTGCAAATTCAAGAAGAGATGTTATGATCCTGAAATTTTGTCAAACATGTACAATGATATTTTCATTAATTTATACCTGCATTTTTTGACACCAATACTGCAGCAGTTTAAAAGAATTAACAAACTATTTCAACTGGAATCTGGTTATCAGTGATGCAAGACAACCTGCTGTCATTCTTTCACTCAATATTGTAATAATTCGTGATCAGTGCATTTGTACCATCATCTGAAGAGGATATTATTGCTTTGAATCTGTCTTATGCTTGTATATTCCTGCCTATATTGGCAGTTTTCCATCTCTTGCTTCAAGAGCCGAAACTTGATCAAACCAAAGTGACGGATGTAAAGAATTACTCCATGGGGTTCCTGATTGAGGCCACAAAGCAAACAATGAACGGACTCCCAGAGAACATAAACCTGTGGTGATTAAGTCATCTTTCAGCCCTTCTGTAATACTATCTCAAGTGAAACATCCGCTTTATGTTCTGGAACTTGTTAAATTATTCAAAGGTGATGTAGGGCTGCTAGAAATTCAGTATAAACCAATCAGCTTGGTGCAGTGGAAGATGACAGATGACACAAACCCGGAAGCTCTTTGGATTGAAATTCACAACTACAGAGATGCTAGTGGTGAACGTGCTTATGGGAATTTAGCATTATTTACACTGTTGCTCTTATCACTGCCTCTGAGTAATGCAGATGTTCAGAGAGTTTTCTCTCAAGTAAATGTAATTAAGTCCAAGCCAAGAAACCATATGGCCAATGCAGCTCTTTCAGCAATATTGCAAGTGCATTATGGAATGAGAAGCTGGGTATTTGCTGTATCAAATTCTTGCCAGCCAATAATATGTTGAAGCAATTCAATGAAAATATTTAACATGATGATGCTGAAGATGAAGAAGTACTGGCTGTTGTCATTAACTGTCAGATTTTTTTTTAGTTATCTGTGAGAGCTGCGACAATTATTTCCTCCATTTCCTAGCATGTAGACAGATGGACTCAGGACCATGGGTTTATGCTCCCCTGCCAGCAGATGGACATGGAGCAAGTTGACATCACTGTATATATAACCCTGCAGTGAACCCAGCCTGCCAGTATTCTGTCTCCAGCAGATGGTGAAAGTGCATCTCTCTATGGGGATTTATTTGAGCTTTTTCGAAGGAAAAATTTGAAATTCTAAATTCAGGAACAGAAAGCCCCGTTCTCCAGCAGTGATATCTAAAGGTCCCTCCCCAGTTGACAATTCCTGAGGTGATTTCCATGGTCCCTCAGAGGTTTGCCTTGGTCCAGTAGCTGGGTTTCCCAGGGTGGACCTAGCTGCTAGTTCAGCTGAAAGGCAGCAGGTGCAGGAGGCCGAGTGCAGCGGTGCGGCAGATGCCCTCTCTCCCCTCAGCTGGAGACCATCTCTGTACTCAGCCAGTAAGCACTGAGCTCAGGTAAGTGTTAAAAAAAAAGGAGAAAGTTTTATCTGAAATCAGAGACAGCTATAGGGGTTTCAGGACTTCCTCTGGTTTCTATTCTTGGCATGCCGTACCAACATTCATTCCTGCTCCCATTGGGGTTTGGGAACTGGGCAGCTTGGTGGGTTGAGTGGCCCCCGGTGGGCTAGGCCACGCACTTAGGCTTTTTTCTTGCACGCCATGTGGTAGGCCATGGTGGCCGTTTTCACATGCTCTTGTGCATTTTCTTCTGCCCCCTATAGGCCATCAGTGAGAACAGTGTGTCAGCTCTGTGCATGCGTTGTGCACTCGGTTTTTGTGTGTGCTTTTTATGAACACAAACTTTGAATGCACTTAACTTGGTGCACAGGTTGTATATGCGCCTTGCCGCGCTTTCTTCTAGGTGCTTATTTTTTCAGTGCATTTCATTTTTAAGCATGAACTGTTCTGACGCATGTTTACTGGAGCGATGGTGCCAGTAAGCAAGAAGCCTAAGCATCTTCCTATTTGTGCTGTTTGTCGTATTTGGGCTTCTCAGCTTGACCTAGTTTCTAACCTGTGTCAGCGCTGCTCAGATGCTCAGGGAGAGTTATCTTCCTTGGATTTTGCTAATATTGGCTCTTCCCATTCTGATGATGGGTTGTCACGACCTTGACTGGGGGGACACCAGATCTTGGTTCTCCCTGACTGGATCCTCTTCTGGTGAGGACTGTTCTGAGGGACCAGCTCCAGTTCACTCTGGGTTTCGTCTGTATCCAGCTTTTTTTATCAAGGCTTACAAGTCTTTCTTCAGGCGCAGTCCTTCATTTCCCCCATTTCTGTCTGGTCGGACTCTCATCCGGTGACTCCTCCCTCTTCCAGTTCTATGCCTAAGGTTCTCCCTGACTATCTCTGTGTATTCCCAACAGGAATCTGGATGACATTAAAGATGAGATTAATCCGGATTCCCTGGAAGATGGGGAAATTCCTCCCGGGCTGGAACCATATCGAACCATGCTACAGTTCTTTCATGAAGATGAACTGCAAACCCTGATTTCCAAGACCTTGAAACAGCTGGGTATTCCTGGTTCAGATGCTTTGTCAGAGCCAAGGAAGAATCCCATTTTGGTTTCCTTATGTAAAGCCACTTGATTTTTACCAGTGATGGATGCCATCCAGGAATTTATCTGCAATGAGATGCCTTATTGCAGGACTCCCAGTCTTTGGAGTATCTGGGGGTCCAGTTTGACATGGGACAGAACAGAGTTGTCCTACTGGAAGTGCGGATCCAGAGATTGATGTCTCAATTGCATCAGTTGATGAACACCATACACCTGATGGTGTGGTCCTATCTACAGGTACTTGGTTTGATGGCAGCTACCCTGGAAATGGTGCCATGGGCAAGGGTGCATATCCGTCTTCTTCAGCTCTCTCTGCTATCTTGTTGGAACCAGCAGTCTCAGGATTATATGGTTCGGCTCCACTTGCAAATGTAAATCTGCTCTCGCCTCCAGAGGTGGTTGCAGGAGGATCATCTAAGAAAGGGAGTTCCATTTTCCTCTCCAGTCTAGGTTGTACTCATGACAGATGTGAGTCTCCAAGGTTGGGGACTCACTGTGTGTAGTTAATGCCACAGAGGCAATGGAATGCTGAAGAGTCTCGCTGGAACATCGATTGCCTGGAGGGCCAGGCAGACAGCTGACATACATGAAGTTCAGCCACAGGTTGCGGAATCAAGTGGTTCATGTGATGTCAGACAACACAACAATGGTGGCCTATATCAATCACCACGGAGGAACCAAGAGCCAGCAAGTGTCACAGAAAATAGACCAGCTGATGAAATGGGCAGAAGGTCATCTGCAGATGATCTCGGCCTCTTACATTGCAGGAAAAGACAATGTAAGAGCAGACTTTCTCAGCAGGGAGAGTGGGTGTTGTCAGCTGAGGCATTTCAGTGATTGTGGTTCACTAGGGCCTTCCATTCCTAGACCTGCTGGGTATTTCTCAAAATTTGAAGGTTCCTCACTTCTATGGTCCCTGGGAATAGACGTTCCTGGGAACGTCCCTGGGAATAGACGTTCTCATACAGGTCTGCCCAGAAAACAGATTGCTTTATGCCATTTCTCTGTGGCTCTTACTGGCCAAGATAATTCACAAGATCAAAGGTCACAGGAGGCTAGTACTCCTGGTGGTGCCAGACTGGCCCAGGCATCCATGGTATGTGGATTTGTGACAACTCCTGGTGGAGGCCCCCCTTTGTCTTTTGCCGCATATGGATCTGCTTCAGCGGGGACTGGTTCTTCATGAGGATCGACTCAATTCTGTCTTACGGTTTGGCCCTTGAGAGGGCTCACTTGTTAAAGCGTGGTTATTCCTTTGCAATGATTGCCACTTTACTCAGCACTCGCAAGTTCTCCACTTCCTTGGCTTATGTGCGGATTTGGAGAGTTTTTGAGGCCTGGTATGAGGAGTGGGGTGTTCTTCCTTGTTCAATTAAGATCCCTCTCAATCTGGATTTTTTGCAGAATGGGTTGAATAAAGGCTTGGCCCTTAATTCCTTGAAAGTGCAGGTTGCAGATCTTACCTGTTTCAGAGGCCTGATGAATGGTATTTCCTTGTCATCTCATTCTGATGTGGTCCATTTTTTGAAGGGAATTAAGCACCTTTGGCCTCCCTTGAGGTTACCGGTACCATTGTGGAGTCTTAATTTGGTGCTGGACTTTTTGGTGGGCCCTATGTTCTGACCACTGCATAGCCTTTCCTTACGGTTGTTGACTTTGAAGACTGTGTTCCTGGTGGATGTTATATGATCTGCGCATCGGATTTCTAAACAGCAGTCTTTGTCTTACCGGGAGCTGTTTCTTTGGGTGATTCTGGGGGCTTTTCAGCTGCATACTGTTCCATCCTTTTTGCCCAAGTTAGTCTTGGACTTTCATTTGAATCAGCCGATCTCCTTGCCATCCCTGGATAAGGTCAGGCATATGGAGAAGTTTCACATTTTGTGCTCCTTGTCGGTGCCATTTTGAATACTGGCAACCGATGGCTGGAGTGCAGGAGGTCGCTCCCGGAACCCCGCTGGACTTTTTGAAAGTCTTGTGGGGGTTATGAGGGTCCCCCAAGACTTGCCAAAAGTCCTTGGTGGTCCAGTGAGGGTCCATGAGCGATCTCCTGCACTCGGGCCGTCGGCTGCCAGTAATAAAATTGGCGCCGATAGCCTTTGCCCTTACTATGTCACAGGGGCTACCGGTGCCATTGGTCAGCCCCTGTCACATGGTAGGAGCACAAGATGGCG
This sequence comes from Rhinatrema bivittatum, assembly GCF_901001135.1. NCBI lineage: Eukaryota > Metazoa > Chordata > Amphibia > Gymnophiona > Rhinatrematidae > Rhinatrema > Rhinatrema bivittatum. The sequence continues at coordinate 469,921,341 of NC_042616.1, forward strand.
CCGGCCATCCAGTGCTCCTACCATGTGACAGGATCCGGCCAATGGCACGGATACCCTGTCACATGGTAAGGGCAAAGGGCCATTGGTGCCATTTTGATTAGTGGCTGCCGGCGGCCCGGAAGCGGGGGGATGGCCCGGAGTGGGAAATCACCGGAGATCACTCCCGGGACCCCCACTGGACCACCAGGTACCTGTAAAATGTTTTTGGGGGTTCGGGAGGGTGGGGGAAGCTAAGGGGTTACTTTTAAAGGGTCGGGGTGGATTTAGGGGTTATTTTTGTGTGCTGTTTTTCCCGCCCTCCCCCAAAACGATAAGGGAAAGCCCACGATCAATATTGTGGGGTTTTCCTATCGTTTTGGGGGAGCCCCCGATTTCTGACGATTTTGAAAATATTGACGATATTTTCAATTGTCCGAAGCCCGATTCACATCCCTAGTCATTAGCAAATATAAAATAAATTAATAGATTAAAAGTACTTCAGAATAGCTTTATATCCCTACTCTCTTAGAAATTTAAACTCAATAACAAATCAACAAAATTATGATGCATATAGCAGTCCAGCAGTAAGAGGGAGGCTTCACAATCTTTTGCACTGAGTGCCTCATGTATGATTATTACCCAGTGACGAGAGATTGTATACTATATGTACACTAGGTTAAAAGAGCTCCTAGCTCTCTGAGAACAAGTCTGATCACTAGAGGCTAAAGTGACAGACCTAGAAGAGCTAAGGGAGACAGAGAGCTCTATGGAAGAGACCTTCAGGGACATAGTAGAACAATCTCATCTCCAATCTGGCAGCCCATGTGCCACCTTGGAGGAGAAAGGTCACCTGTAAGGAGATCATCACCTTGGTGAGGCAGGAAGCAATCCTTTAGCTAGGACCTACCCTCAAGGTGATGTAGTATCCACTTGTATTAAGGATATATCTCCGGGGTTCATACCCAGGAGGAAAGGGTTAGACAGCTATTGTAGTTGGTAATTTTATTATTAGAAAGATAGATAGCTATGTTTGTGGTGGACATGAGGATTGCTTAGTAACTTGCCTGTCTAGTAGGGATGTGAATCGTGTGCCCGATCGTTTTAACGATCGGGTTTGGCTGGGGGTGGGGGGGGGGGGGGGGGAATATGATCGTTAGAGATGTGAATTGAAATCGGTTCAGATTCCAATTCACATCACTAATTGTTTTTAGTGAGGCCCGCACCGATAAAAAAAAACCCCACCCCGACCTTTTAAAATTACCCCCTTAGCCTCCCCCACTCTCCCGACCCCTCCGTAAAACCTTTTACACATACCTGGTGGTACAGGGGGGCCGCGAGGAACGATCTCCCATTCCTGGGCCATCAGCTGTGTTAATAAAAATGGCGCCGAGGCCCTTTGCCCTTACCATGTGACAGGGCAAAGGTAGCGCCAGCGCCATTTTGAATATTGGCAATACGGCCTGAATGCAGGAGATCACTGCCGGACCCCCGCTGGACCCCCAGGGACATTAGGCCAGCTTGGGGGGGCCTCCTGACCCCCACAAGACTTGCCAAAAGTCCAGCGGGGGTCCGGGAGCGACCTCCTGCACTCGGGCCGTATTGCCAGTAGTCAAAATGGCGCTGGCGCTACCTTTGCCCTCACTATGTCACAGGGGCCGACCGTTGGCCGACCGTTGGCCCCTATGACATAGTGAGGGCAAAGGTAACACCGGGGCCATTTTGAATATTGGCAATACGGCCATCCAGTGCTCCTACCATGTGACAGGGGCCGGCCAATGGCATGGATACCCTGTCACATGGTAAGGGCAAAGGACCATTGGCGCCATCTTTATGAGTGGCAGCCGATGGCCCGAGAGCGGGAGATCGCTCCCCGTGCCCCCCCTGGACCACCAGGTAATTTTAAAAGGTTTGGGGGGGGGGGGTCAGGAGAGTGGGGGAGGCTAAGGGGGTCGGTTTAAAGGGTTGGGTGGGTTTTTTTTTATCGGGCCATTGGCACCATTTATATTAGTGGCAGCCAAAATGGCGCCGATGCCCGAGAGCGGGAGATCGCGCCGGGCCCCCCCCCCCCCCACTGGACCACCAGGTAATTTATCATTTTGAGGGGGTTTGGGAGGCTGGGGGAGGGTAAGGGATTGGTTTTAAAGGGTCGGGGTGGGTTTAGGGGTTGTTTTGGTGTGCCTGTTTTCCAGCCCTCCCCCCAAATAATTCCCATGCCCGATTTAACGATTTTTGACGATAAATCGGAGGAATTTGTATTGTATAGCGACTCTAATGATTTTTGACGATTTAAAAAATATCTGACGATTTTTTTAGATCGTCAAAAAACGATTCACATCCCTACTGTCTAGTGTAAAGTTAGCAGACCTAACACATCACAAAGATAGGATTTTAGATAGTGCTGAAGAGGAGCCAATGGTCTTGGTATATGTGAGTACCAATGACATAAGAATGTGCAGGAGGGAGTTTCTGGAAGTCAACTTTAGATTTTTAGATAAAAAGTTGAACCTTCAGGGTAGCGTTCTCAGAAATGCTTCCCATTGCATGTGCATAACCCCAGAGGCAGACAGAGCTCCAGAGTCTCAATGCGTGGTTGAGACGATAGTGCAGAGAAGAAGATTTTAGGTTTGTTAGAAACTGGGCATCATTTTGGGGAAGAGGGGCCTTTTCCAAAAGGATGGGTTTCCCCTTAAATAGATTGGAACTAGGCTACTAGCAGTAACCTTTAAGAATGAGATAGCATATCTTTTTAACTAGATGATGGGAGAAAGCCAACAGTCAATCAGAAGCACATGCTACAAAGCAATGATTCTTTGAAGGATTCTAAGAAACAGGGAAATCAGAGCATCCTAGTTGAGAGGTTGCAATAAATGCTAAAGCGGACCAGCTGTCTTTAATAAAGAACAGACATAGCATATAGATTCCAAATTACCCCTGTCAACTGATAAGCAAGTCGTTAATACAAACAAAAATCATACTTTGAAATATCTGCAGAAGTCTAAAAAATAATACAGGAGAGTTAGTGTATAGCACTGGATGAAGAGGTAGATATAAATGGCATCTAAGAGATTTGGTAGAAGGAGAATAACTAATGAGATACTGTGATATCAGGGTTCAAATTATATTGGAATGATAGGATGGATCAAATTGATGTAGGGGTGGCACTATATATTAAAGAGGCTATTGAATCAAACAGGATAAAAGTTCTGCAGGAATCAAAATACAATGTTGAATCTGTATGGATAGAAATTATAAGTGAAAAGAAGAATCAAATAGCAGTGGGAGTGTGTTTTCATCCACCTGGCCAAAATGAACAAACAATGAAATGCAATAGAAATTAGGGAAGATAAGAAAATAAGCAGCATAGTAATAATAGGTGATTTCAATTACCCCAGAATTAACGGGGTGACTGTCATATCACGTCATGCTATAGAGGTAAATTTCATAGATAAAACAAATGACTGCTTAATGAAGCAGTTGCTACAAGAGCCAACAAGAGGGGAAACTCTTTTAGACCTAATCCTTAGTGGAATACAGGATTTGGTGTGAGAAACAAAAATGTCGAAGTCACTTGGAAATAGTGATCATAACATGATCAAATTTGACTTAATAACTGGAGGGAGGACTCTAAAGAAATCTTATGTGACAGTATTTAACTTTTAAAAGGGTTACTATGATAAAATGAGGAAAATAAGAAAATTCTGAAAGGAGCAGCTGCAAAGGTTAAGAATTTACATCAGTCATGGGCATTGTTTAAAAATACCATCTTGGAAGCCGAGATCAAATGTATTGCACACATTAGAAAAGGTGGAAGGAAGGCTAAATACTACCAGCATGGTTAAAATGTGAGGTAATAGAGGCTATAATAACTAAAAGAACATCTTTTAAGAAATAGAAAAGGAATCAAAATGAAAAAAACCCCAAAAAACAGGAAACAGCATAAGCACTGGCATGTTGGATGCAAAGTATCAATAAGCAAGGCAAAGAGAGAGTAACCTTGTGGTTAGAGCAGCAGACTGAACCAGGGACACCAGGGTTCAAATCTTCTGCTGCGCCTTGTGACCTTGGGTAAGTTACTTTATCCTGTGTTGCCTCAGGTATAACCTTACATTGTGAGTCCTCTAGAGACATAGAAATAACTACAGTACTTGTAATCCACTTTGGAAAGCTGAACATAAATACAATTTGAAAAAAAAAGGTTGCTATGGAAGCAAAAACTCATAATAAAAAATTTTCAAGCATATTTGAAGTAAAAACCTGTGAGGGAGTGTTGGAACATTAAATGATCATGGAGTAAAAACGGCACTTAGGGAGGACAAAGCCATGCCAGAGAGACTAAATTAATTCTTTGCTTTGGTTTTCACTGAGGAAGATGTAAGAGAGATACCCATGCCAGAAATGATATTTGAAGGGGGTGATTTGGAAGAATTGAAACAAATCTCAGTGAACCTGGAAGATTTACTAGGGCAAATTGACAAACTAAAGAATAGCAAATCACCTAGACTAGATGGTATGCATCCCAGAGTGCTGAAATAAATTAAAAATGAAATTACTGACCTGCTATTAGTAATTTGTAAACTATGAGTAAAATTGTCTATGGTACTTCAGAACATGGCCTTGGGGTTATCTTTGATACCTCTCACTCTTTCTCCACACATATATAAAATAATGCTAAAGCATGTTATTTCTTTCTCTGTAGAATTGCTAAAAATCATCCATTTCTTTATGGGCATGTTACCTAACACTCATCAACTCTGTTAGGAAATGAACCTGTGTTCCCGCGCTATCGCCGTCCAATCCCCACAATCGGGGCCATCCCCTGCGTGGTCTTGCGCCGCAACTGCAGCGTTCAAGCCAACACTGCCTTGCTCCTCCCTCTTTCACCAGCATCAGTCCTGGTAATCCCAACACCTTGCATGGGTAACTACGGCATTTAACCTGACAGTCCAGCACAGGTCCTTGCGTCAGCTACAGACTCGCTTGTGCTGGTGCTGTTTTCGGAGTTCATTTCTTGTCGCTGTTTGGGATTGTGTCTTTGGATTATCCTTGTCTGATGCCTGCCTACTACTTGGATTGTGTTTTGGATTACTCTTGTCTGCTGCCGGCCTACTACCTGGATTGTATTTTGGATTACCCTTGTCTGCTGCCTACCTACTACTTGGATTGTGTTTTGGATTACCCTTCTCTGCTGCTTGTCTCCTATCCAGACTGTCTTTGGATTACTCTTGTCTGCCGCCTGCCTTATACCTGGACCAATTTCTGGATTGCGACCAGCCTAGGATGCTTTATCCTGCCGCCTACTCTGAGTATATCGGTTTGTCATTGGGCCCGCCAGATCTACCCCTCTTTCAGGGCCACTGCAGGTAAGACTTTTGAACTACCATTGGTTCCACATAATCCTAACACACTCTCTTATCACCTCCTACTTAGACTTCTACAACATGCTTTTCAAAGGCCTCCCACTGAACCATCTTTCTCCTCTGCAATCTATTAAAAAATTCAACTACATGACTTGTCTTCACGCAATGGAGCTTCTCTTCTTGCCACTACATTGGCTCCCAATCTGTTTTCACATAAAGTTCCTCTACTTACCCAACTGCAAATGCATTCATTCTGAAGGCCCTCATTTCCTATCTTGTCTTCTTTCACCTTTTACCCTTTCTTATGAACTTCATGTATTTGGCAAGTTACTTTTATCTGTGCCATTCTATTCCACCAACAATTCCCAATTCTGTGATTTCCACCTTACTGGGCCATGTTCCTGAATTGTTGCGTCATGCTCCCTTTCTGGCCATATTCAAACCAATTCTAAAAAAATAAACTTTGTGAGACTGCATTTACATCCTATCCATTTCTCTACTATTAATACTCTTCCATAGACTCTTCTTTGTCATATATGTTTGTCTTGACTAGACTGTAACCTGCATGGATCAGGGATGGCATTTTATGTGTGTTTATATAGTTGTGTGTATGTCTAGTAGCAATTTAGAAATGCTAAATAATAGTAGTAATGGTAATGTGATATATGTCATTATCTAGGGATTGTAATTATCCCACTGGAATTGCAATGAAACTATTGCTCTTTGGTATTGTGATTTATTATTTTATTTATATTGGAATTTATATCTATATGATTAAAAATGTTAAATAGTTTGTACCAAATTGCTAATCTCAGCAACCACTTAACCAATTGCGTTCAAATTTGGACACAAGTTTCACCTCACATACCGCAAGGATCTTCTACACTTACGTTACATATATGTCACACCGGGGGCTGGTAAAAAAGTTTTAAAATTTGGTTCCACAAAACAGCGACATCTGGTGGACGTAAACAGAAACTCTTACACCTTGCACAAACGCTCACACCCCATACACACGTGACCAATGTTTGCGATTCACATACCCTCCGAGCAGACTCAAATCAACCCTCCTCACACCCCCCCCCCCACACACATGCCAATTGCACTTATTTCACACACCCTCAAAAAACACACAAAAACCCACTAAATGCCAGCATGCTACACCGGGAGGCCACTCACATGCCACATGTTTTCAATTCCCACACCCTACGAACTCACACACAAACACCCTCCTCACACCCCTCACGCACATGACTTTTCTACTTACTGCCCTCAACCTCCGAACGCATGGAAAACTGCAGAATAGTTCGGGCTGCTCCAGCGGGAGGGGGAAACACCGCTCCGGGATACATCGCATACACTATGGCTGTCGGCTGCCAACAATCAAAATGGTGCAGACGGCTCTTTCCCTTACTAGGACACTCGGGAACGTCAATAGCGGCAGTAGCCCATGTGACATAGTAAGGGCGAGGGCCCGTCGACGCCATTTTCTGAACTGGCAACTGGTGCACCTTCGCCCTTACTATCTGAGCGAGACAACTGCTCCCATTGCTCCACCTCGAGGGCCAGGCGCCAATACTTCCATGCCGGAATGAACGCCCGCTCCACCGACTACCATTTTTGAAAGGTATCGTCGGGCCTGCGGGGGGGGGGGGGGGGGGGCATGGGGATGTTCTTGCGTCCATGTTCGGAGGGTGGGGGGGCCAGGGGGCAGTCGCGAGATTCTGCAACTCTTGTGGGTTAGTCTATTTTGCCGGCCTGGTGGGGGGGAAGGGAGGGTGGGGGACGCTTATATAAACACAACGTTTCCTTGGGGATTACTTTGGGGTGCAAAGGGGGAGGGCACACACAAACACATACACAAAATGTGCACCATCTCCGAAAGGTTACAAAACAGCCCTCACCAGGTGGGGAGTCACTGAGGTGACAGTGAGGGGAGGGAGAATGAGGAGCGAGGTAACTGTCAGGGGAGGAAGAATGAGGGGAGAGGTGAGTGTGAGGGGACAGAGTTGGAGTGGGGACAGGGGAGGGAAGGGGGGGGGAATGACCAATGGGGAAGAGGATAAGTGACTGAGCTAAATGAGAAAGGGGAAGGGGCAGGGACAGCAAATAATCTGACTCAGCCACTGCAACGCGTGGCAGGGGTCCGCTAGTTTATGATATTTAGTATTGTTATTTGGTTTTAAACCATTCTCCTAGCTTTCTAGTTGTATGTATTCATTCAGGGATATTCTACCGTATGTAACAAGACATTAGTGTTTCAGTACTGTTTCTATTAAAATTCCAGTTTAAAGCCTTTTAAGATCATTGTTTTGAAATCTGTATTACCAGTTTAGTTCATTGGTATCTGCCTCTACTCCATTAGGGGTGTGCATTCGTTTTCACCGTATTGGCGATCCACAACGTATATTGCACTATTCGTAGTATTCATGGGGAAGCAAAACGTATCGCGATTCCCCACGAATACACAAATCTTCGCCGAATTATACGGCCACCTAAATAAAAATTTAAACAAACCCCCCACCCTCCTGAACCCCCCAAGACTTACCAAAACTCCCTGGTGGTCCAGCGAGGGGTCCAGGAGCTATCCCCTGCACTCACACCCTCGGTGCCGGTTTCATCATGGTGCTGATAGCCTTTGTCACAGGGGTTACCGGTGCCATTGGTCAGCCCCTGTCACATGGCCATCGGCGGCATCTTGTGCTCCTACCATGTGACAGGGGCTGACCAATGGCACCGGTAACCCCTGTGACATAATATGGGCAAAGGCTATCGGCACCATTTTGAGTACTGGCATCAGATGGCCGGAGTGCAGGAGGTTGCTCCGGGACCCCCGTTTGACCCCCAGGGACTTTTGGCCAGCTTGGGGGGGGGCCTCCTGACCCCCACAAGACTTGCCAAAAGTCCAGCGGGGGTCCGGGAGCGACTACCTGCATGCCGGCCGGCCGATGCCAGTACTCAAAATGGCGCCGATCGCCTTTGCCCTCACTATGTCACAGGTACCGATGGTCGGCCCCTGTGACATAGTGAGGGCAAAGGCGATCTGCTGCCAGTATTCAAAATGGCGCCTATAGCCTTTGGCCATACTATGTCACAAGGGCTACCGGTGCCATTGGTCAGCCCCTGTCACATGGTAGGAGCACAAGATGGTGCCGATGACCATGTGACAGGGGCTGACCAATGGCACCGGTAGCCCCTGTGACAAAGGCTATCAGCGCCATGATGAAACCGGCACCGATGGTGTGAGAGTGCAGGGGATGGCTCCTGGACTCCCCGCTGGACCACCAGGGAGTTTTGGTAAGTTTTGGGGGTGGGGGGTTGTAGTTAATTTTAATTTTAGCTGGGACACAAATAGAAATCCCCGTATTAATGCATCGGGGCACCATACGGTCGAATGCAATGTATCTGCTTCCCGACGAATCCAAATCATGAATGCAACGTATGGCGTCCCTCTGCACATCCCTATACTCCATTGGTCACTGCTCCCTCAATGTTGCACATGCTTCTCCCTAGGGTACTCCTTGCTTCTCATTCTCTTCTCTAATATGCCATTAGCTGCTAGCACTGCCTCTCTAAGAAGGGTTAATTAGATCATTGAATTTGTTCTAGATTGTTTATATTAAAAATACCAATTTCAGGAAATTATAACCTGCTTTCATTTTGAAGGGGTAATTTTCAAAACACATTTCCATGCTTAAAACCTGTTTTACATACAGAAATGTTTTTTTTTAAAGAAGAGTAATTTTGTAACATTAACTTATGTGGTAAATACGCGCATAAGTTATTTTATTTTCAAAGGGAACACACGTGCATTCATTCACCTTGAAAATTATCCCGCCATGAGAGTACTTGTGCAAGATATACCTGTTATCCAGAGCATATAAATGTCCCATGCAAACATCCTCACATGCCTTTAAAAACTGAAATATATGCACATGACAATGAGGCCCCAGCCCTGCTCCTGGGACTGCCTCTGCATTGTCTGGTTAAACATGCACTCAAACATGATACATAGCCATCAGTTTACCCACACATCAAGTGGGCGACTTTATAAAACACCATTTCTGTGCATGCAACCATGTTTTACATGTGAAAATTACCCCAATATTGTCTTGCTAATGTGCAGGTAGACTTAAGCATATACAGTATGTCATGTTCACACGTAAGTATACCCAGACTGTCTGGCTGCATTCCTGGGGGGTGGAGTTACATACATACATTTTTATTTTTAAAAGTTTGTGCTTAAGTTCACATGGGAAATTGATGTCCTCCAGATGGCAGGTGTAACTCACACAGGTACTGTTGGTGGGATAATTTTGAATGCAAATGCATGCATTCCGATTCTCTTTGAAAACTGGTATAACTTATACACAAATTTGCCACATAGTTTACCTGCAATGTTACAAAAATACCTTCCCTATGTATTCTTAAGTTTGTCTTATAAACATTCCAAAATAATTGATATTTCTCTGTAATTGATTGATTTTGTTACTGCTTTCTTAATAAGAGATACATTTCAACCCTTATAATGAAAGACAAATCTTATCTGTATTTTGCTTGGTAGTTATGGAAGGATGTCTAAAAGAAGCATCTTTTTTACATTTTGTAATACATATTCTACTGTTTGCTCATACTGTCAGATATTTGTGAATATAACTTTCATATCCATAGTCACCCTACTTTAATTTAGCATATATTTTTCAATGGGACATTCAGACTCTGCCAAAAACACTGACAACATTTGTCTTGAAGTGGCGTAACCAAGATGGCCGACCGAGAGGCTGCTGTAACCAGATGCTCTGACTGCTTCTGATTTCTTCGGTCTTGTTTTGTCTTTTGGAAAATGGCCCACAAAAGAAAAGGTAGGGTGAGGGTATTTCCTTCCGAACCCACCCTACCTTCAGATCAGAGGCTAATACGGTAATATGCGACTTCATTGGGGCAGGCTGTGGCTCCCGCGGGCAGAGTGGCTGGAAGAGAGCCCTTTTTGATGGGAGAGATATCATTAAGCCCGCCAAACCCAAGACAACTGCTGCAAGCTTCCTCCCTGGAGACTCCTGGATCTACTGGTGAACCTTGAGGAAACTCGGTTGGAGTTGGCCAGTTGGAGGGAGCCGAGGGAGTTAGCTCTGGGGAAGCGACGACATCAATCCCAAAAAGGCTGAGTGGAGATGAGGTTGGAAGTGTGCTGGAGGCAGCTGAGAGGATTGATTTGATTTCTGGAGCCAGTGGGGTGAGTCTAATCGCTCACAGGATTGAAAAACCTGCAGTTGTGACATTAGACTCCCTATGGGAGCTCATGGCTGGAATGGATATTAAATTACAAGAGCAATCTCATAAGTTACATGGGGTTTCTGTGAAATTGGATATCATAGCTCAAGGTCACCAAGAGATATTACAAGAACAAGGATCTGCTATCCAAAGAATAGAAGTGGAGGTTAAAGATTTAAAAGAAGTTTCAGCAGCTTTCTCTAGGGAAAGGCTTGCAACATTGCGCAAAATGGAGTTTCTTGAAAACTCGTTAGGCACTTGAACCATCGCATATTAAATTTTCCGGTGATTAAGGATGAACTGAGCCTTGTAACATTAAAGAAATACCTGGGAGACTTCTTGAAAATCCCCCAGGAGAAAATTCCTGTGATAAAAAAGATATTACATTTATCTCAAAGGCAAAGTACTCCTAGAATCAGTGTATTGGATAACATGGCTAACCTGACGCAGTACTTGGAAGCATCAGAAACAGAGGACACAGGAAGAGAGACACTTCTAGTGACTTTGTTTTCAGAAGATATACATTTGATAATGCATAATTACTATAAGAATTTAAGGGTACCTTTTTGTGGGGACTTGGTAAGGATATTTCCTGACTTTGCCAAGGCTACCCAGTTGCGGCAGAAAGCCTTTCTACAGATGAAACCCGAAGTGTTATCTCTGGGTGCAAGCTTTATTGTGAAATATCCCTGTAAGTGTGTTGTATGTTGGCATGGGTTTACTTATATTTTCTTTGATACACCACAGTTGAGAGATTTCTTAAGTGCTAGATATCCAATAACAGCTGAAACATCAAATGAGGGATAATAGTTATTAATGTAAACTCTCGGTTGACCACCATTTGATTAGAATTTTCCTATAGTTTTAACTCCTCTGTATTTCTTTATGCCCCCTCCCCCCCTCCACCAATATTTTCCTCTTTAATGATATAGGGGCGGATTTTCAGAGCCCTGCTCGCGTAAATCCGCCCAAAACCGGGCGGATTTACGCGAGCAGGGCCCTGCGCGCCGGGAAGCCTATTTTACATAGGCCTCCCGGCGCGCGCAGAGCCCCGGGACTCGCGTAAGTCCCGGGGTTCTCGGAGGGGGGCGTGTCGGGGGGCGGGCCCGGGCGTCGCGGCGTTCCGGGGGCGTGTCGGCAGCGTTTTGGGGGCGGGTACGGGGCGTGGCTACGGCCCGGGGGCGTGGCCGCGCCCTCCGTACCCGCCCCCAGGTCGCGGCCCGGCGCGCAGCAGGCCCGCTGGCGGGCGGGGATTTACGTCTCCCTCCGGGAGGCGTAAATCCCCCGACAAAGGTAAGGGGGGGGTGTAGACAGGGCCGGGCGGGTGGGTTAGGTAGGGGAAGGGAGGGGAAGGTGAGGGGAGGGCAAAGGAAAGTTCCCTCCAAGGCCGCTCCGATTTCGGAGCGGCCTTGGAGGGAACGGGGGGAGGCAGCGCGGCTCGGCGCGCGCAGGCTATACAAAATCGATAGCCTTGCGCGCGCCGATCCAGGATTTTAGTGGATACGCGCGGCTCCGCGCGTATCTACTAAAATCCAGCGTACTTTTGCTTGAGTCTGATGCGCAAGCAAAAGTAGGCTGATCGCGCTTCTTTTAAAATCTACCCCATAGTGCATAAAACGAGTAAGGTGAAAATGTCCCTGTATTGAGAATGTCAATCAATATATCTATGTTGTATTTTCCTTATTTCAATTGTAAGGCACTTAAATTTCTTTAAGACAAAGAATGTATTTGTTTTTTTAATTTTGAAAATCTAAGAAAGAGTAAATTAAAAAAGATTGTCTTGAAGCAGTGTTTTGAACAAATACAGAAAGTCAGGCACATTGATCTTCAAATAAGAGATAAGTAGACATCTGCTGCCAATGTAATTTGTAATTCTGATGTTTCTTCTCAGTCCTTCAAAGTTAGCATTTCTTCTTTCTCTTCATCAAAGCACTGATTGATTGCATAGAGAGTGTCATTGTACTGTGTGGCTGTATTGATGCATAAGAACAGAGGGACTTAGAAGAATACCTGCTTAGGGAATAGTCCTGCTATACTAAGTGCATGTCTAAATCCAGAAAAAAAAAGGATTTTCCACAGTATATTTACAAAGGAGCTATTAAGTTTAAAATGTTTCACATTAAATTTAGGAAATAGCAAAAAGGAGAGTAACTGAATAAAACCCATTGAGTCTAACCATCAAACCTATCCACAGCACAGCATTTGTGCATAAGTGAATGTGTAGAGATTAATACGAGTATTTTATAAAGTGTGCATTTCTGCTCTGAAAGCATATGTGTATGTTTTAGTATGCACATACATTTCCAATGCAAGAAAATGCATACTTTCTCTACCCATTTTATAAAGATATGTATCTGTTTCTTATAGATGAAATAATCATGACAGTACACGAATAAACACTGAGAATTAAACACAGAGGCAGGCATTTTACAAAGTATCAGGCCGGCATTTGGACGCGCATTTTGGACGCACTAACTTTACCTCTTATTCAGTAAGGGGTAATAGCGCGTCCAAAATGTGCATCCAACTCCCCCAAACCTAATAGCGCCCGCAACTTGCAAATGCATATTGATGGCCCTATTAGTTATTCCCGAGCGATACAGAAAGTAAAATGTGCAGCCAAGCCACACATTTTACTTTCAGAAATTAGCGCCTACCCAAAGGTAGGCGCTAATTTCTCCGGGCACCGGGAAAGTGCTCAGAAAAAGCAGTAAAAACTTCTTTTCTGTGCACCCTCCAACTTAATATCATGGTGATATTAAGTCAGAGGTCCCAAAAGTTTAAAAAAGTAAAAAAGTAAAACATTTAAAATGGGCCCGCGGCTGGCAGTTCGAAAACCGGATGCTCAGTTTTGCTGGCGTCCGGTTTCTGAACCCATGGCTGTCAGCGGGCTCGAGAACTGATACCGGCAAAATTGAGCGTCGGCTGTCAAACCCGCTGACAGCCGCCGCTTCCGTCAAAAAAGGCGCTAGGGACACGGTAGTGTCCCTAGCGCCTCCTTTGACTGCCGGCCTAATTTAAATAAATTAAAATACTGTATCGCGCGCACAGGAGAGTGCGCTCTCCCGAGATTTTACTGTATTAGCCCGATGTTTGTTCACCATTTTGCAAATACTTACTGCGCATGTACTTGGAATCACCAGCTCGCTGATACCTCCAACGTTAACCCAGTCTTTCTCCAGTTCTCTTAGAGCCTCTAGCACTTCACCAAGACCTTCTACCCAAAAACTGCAGACAAGTCTTATCTTACTTGTGCAAGTCAATTAGCAGGTGTAAACATGTATAAATAATTTTGGTAGTGCATATACATTTATCTATATAAAGAAAAATGCAAATGTTTGTTCAAAATCTTAAATCTCTGAAGGTTCTTCACCGATTGCTTTGAGATTTTGACACAACATTGCATTTGAATAACCGTGTGTTTTTATATACCTATATTATATAGATGTCATACCTGTGACAGGTAAAAACATGCTTTTTTGGAAAAACAGCGCCATCTGTTGGATGTACAAGCAACATATGCTATCTACAATATAAATGGGCTCTGGCCGATGGCCCACAAATGCGCAGTACAGAGCAGCTCTACCGTGCATGTGCAGACCATTGAGCTCTGCACTATGTGCTGGGTGTCACAGAGGGGAGGAAGAAAGGGCAGATGAGTCGCCGCTCTGAGAAATGGCTCAGCCCATTACTCCCCTGCTGGGGAAGGGGGGAGGGAGTAGGGATTGCCAGACAGTTACACACAGGAGGAGGAAAGGGTAGAAGAGTCGCTGAGCCAGTCCGTCCACCGCCGGGGAAGGGGGGGAGGGAGTTGGGACGGCAGGAGCAGAGCAAATGCAGTAGAAAGCGGCTGTGAAGAGATCACAAGCAGCTGCAGCCTGCAGCAGCCAAAGCGCAAAGAGCTGAACAGAGAACAGCTCGCCCTACTCCCCCACCCCCTGAGTCCCGCAGATAAGGAGAAGCCAAGTAAATATCCCACAACTGCGAGGGGGGGGAGGGGGAAGGCAGTGCTGTCAACCTGCCCGTGGGTCTCAGCCGCCACGGGAAGAGTTTACATGGGCATCGCTCCACCCCCACTCCCAGCAAAGCACTGTAACAAAAGTGAAAGCCAGAGCCCTTCTCCCTCCTCCCTCTTAAGCCCCCGATCGGATTTCTTAAAGGCGCATGTCTCCCAGAAAGAGCAAAGTAAGCTAGGCAACGTGTCCCAAATCTGTTGCAGTGCCTGCCACCTGCCCTTTGTGAGGGGGGGGGACGGAGTGTTTTCCTCACTCTCCTAGACACAACTGGCGTGGGAACTTTGCAAGCTCTTGCGAGTGCAGAGCAAAGACTTAGGTGGGGAGGGGACAAAAACCTTGCCCGTTTTAACTGTATGAGAGAGTAGTGTGGTAATGTGTGATGAAGGTGAGTGTGAGTGCCAGAGAGAGAGAGAGAGGGAGACTATGTGAGGGATTGTGTATGTGTTTGAGAGGGATTGGGCGTGCGTGTGTGATGGACAGAGGGAGAGTGTATGTGCAAGAGAGAGAGAGAGAGGAAGCCTATGTAGGGGGCTGTATGAGAGAGAGATTCTCTACCCCCCCCCCCCAGCTCTCCACTTATAGGTTACGGTGGAAGGGGTTCAGTGTAGAGGGGAATGGGAGAGCAAAAGAGTTGGGGCCTGTAAGGATAGAGTGAAAGGGGTCTGAGCCTGTCCCTCTGCCACCGGGGAAGGGGGGAGGGAGTTGGGATGGCAGGACCATTACACCTCACGAGATCCCCCTCGGCCACCGCTGCAGCTCCTACGACTGCCGCCGCCTCTGGCCCTTTGTGGTGCTGGGGGGGGAGGAGCGGAGCAGAGCAAAGACGTAGGAGGAGAGGGGACAAAAATCTCTCCTGTTTTAATGGGCTTAACAGCTTGGACTAAATATTTTACGATTCCATTTCAATGTTTCCGATTGCATTGTTAAATTGAATTTTCATAGATTTCGATTTATTTTCATTTTGATTTAATTATTTCATGTGACATTGCATTGAAATTGAGCTGTGTCGTTTACCATACCGTTCATTTAGTGAGTATAGTTTATGTTTTTTCTTTTTTCATTCTTTTTCATTTCTAGAATTATGCGGTTTACATCTAGACACAAATTGCTTATCACATGGACAATTATATGTTGCGTGTTCTAGAGTCGGCAAACCAGACAATCTCTATATCTGCACAGACAATGGAACAACAAAAAATATTGTATAGCCACAAGCATTGTGAAATTAAACATATTGAAAACGTGTGCTTTGTCTTTTCTCAATGTTTAGAAAGTAGCTTGTATGTGCAAACATGCTATTTGCAAAGGTTTAGTTATTTTTACATATAGGAGACATACATAAAAGTTTATTCTTATGTGATTGATTTGTATTTAAGCAGTATAACTATACCAAAAAATTACATTTCCTATCGTGTAGCAGATGGACTCAGGACCAATGGGTATAGTGTAGTCCTGATAGCAGATGGGAGATGGAATCAGATTTCAACGCTGATGTCAGCCTACAAATACCCATGCAGGAAGTTTAGCTCTTCAGTATTTCTCCATCTCCTAAGCAGATAAGGACACATCCATACACTAGAATAGTGTTAGCAATTCTAAAACAAAGAAGAAAGAAAAGTTACCTCAAGAAGATGATCCCTGCTCTCCTGCGGTGATACCTAAGGGTCCCTCTCCCAGTCGAGTATTCCTGAGGTGATTTCTGAAATCCCTCAGAGGTAAGCCTTGGTCTGGTAGCCGACTCCTGGCGTGGACTTAGCCCCTAAGGTGGCTTAGAGGCAGTGGGTGTTGAATCGAGCGCAGCCGGAGACCACCCAGCACGAGATCGGGAAACGCCGAGACCAGGTAAGGTAGAAAACATTTTCTAAGTCTCCAGTCTCCGAGGCTTGAATTGCTGCACAGATCGTCCCTTCCAGCATCTGTAAAATCGGGTTGAGCAGCCCCGTCCGGGCTAGACCCCGATCCGGTGCGAGGGTCCACACACGTGGAGACCCTCCGGGGGGGGGGTGGGGGGTCACCATCGCCATTTCCCCCCCTTGATCGCCATATTGTCTGCACAACTGAGCCATGCGCACAGCGGCGAGCTGGGCGCACAACCGACTTGTGCGCACTGCGGCATGCGCATCTGTGCTGTGTGTACAGCGATGTGCACAATGGTGCCGGGCACATAGTGGCCTGCATAAATGGCCCGAGAGCATAAATAGGTCAGTGAGCACAGTGGCACGCACATCTCGCCCAGGTGCACAAAGTGGTAGCCTGCGCGTGCACCCCGCATGCACATCACCGGCACAACTGGAACGCACAACTAAGCCTCCCTATGTGCACAGATAAGTTTGAGCCACTCCACGTGCACAAATCATGGCACCGCCAGCCAAGAAAGCCAAGGGACAAGCCCTCTGCCTAGCCTGCCACCTGAGTGCTGCGCAACCTGAAGTGGCCTCCACCCTATGCCTGAAGAAACAGCAAGGAAGGCTGTCTAACAAAGCCGTGAGGGCAACAAAACAGAATTAGCAGCCAATGTCCAGAAAATTGGATAATCTTTATTGCGAGGTGACACGAGTGTGTAAAGAGTGCCCAACTCTGGCCGAGTTTCGCCCTCTTACAGTGGGGCTACATCAGGGGCTACAACATACAAATAACACACATAAATAAATAATAAAAATCATAAAAACATAATTAATAAAAACGAATAAAATGGTAACATAAAAATGTGGTGTGGCAAACAGAATATATCGAATTGCATGTAATCAAAACAACAAAAAATATGTCCTTTACCTCAACTCAAATCGTGCATTAGATGAAAGAATCTAAGTCTTAAAAAAGACTATATTGGGTATTCTGCAATATAAAGTGATAAATCAAATAAGACTAAGGGCCTCATTTTCCAATATCAAGTCACAAATCACTGTGCACCACAATATGAGAGAGAGAGAGAGAGAGAGAGAGAGAGAGAGAGAGAGAGAGAGAGAGAGAGAGAGAGAGAGAGAGAGACTATAATGCCTATGCCCTAGACAGGTATTTGTATCCCTATGGGAGGGCCACCTAGTAACTCGAGGTGGGGATTAGGTATGAGCGTAGGGGGTTGTGGGCCACTTTCACATTCAACATGAGACCTACGGAAAGAACAGTGGTCTCTAGTGAAGATTTGCTGGCCGTCGGAGTGAGGAAACTCACTCCAAGAAGAGATTTGGGCAACGTTCTCTCAACCTAGCTTGTTGTTGCCCAGGTAGAGTGTCCATCAAACTAGGTTGAGAGAACGTTGCCCAAATCTTTTCTTGGAGTGAGTGTCCTCACTCCGACGGCCAGCAAATCTTCACTAGAGACCACTGTTCTTTCCGTAGGTCTCATGTTGAATGTGAAAGTGGCCCACAACCCCCTACGCTCATACCTAATCCCCACCTCGAGTTACTAGGTGGCCCTCCCATAGGGATACAAATACCTGTCTAGGGCACAGGCATTATAGTCTCTCTCTCTCTCTCTTCATGGGATACTGAAACGGGCTGTCTGAGAATATCATGGACCACAATACTGCTTTACCAGCCTGTATCAAAAATGAAAGGGTTGTAGCTATTGGCCACATTAGGAGCCATACTACCACTACAGCCATTTCACCAAAACAGAGAGACATTTAGATAACTTGCACTTCAAATTTATAAAGGGCATATTATTTAGTCATTTTTGTATTTTATCTTTGTTACAATTATCTGTAGCCAAAATTTTTTTTCCAATACTAAACATTTTTTACATATACAAAGAGTAGTAAATTTATATTTATTTATTTATTTATTTATTTATAGATTCTTTTATACCGCGGTACGTATAGACATACATCACCTCAGTTTACAGTGAAACAATAAATTAGCAACAGGCTTTACATGTAACAGTTTAAAAAAACAGTAAAACATTTAACAGCAACAAGCTTTACAGAAACAAGGGTTTTAAAGATAATATGCATACATCATTAAATATCAAACAATAAAATATAAATAACCATGTATTCGCAGGAGCAAATTAACTGTCAGCAGCGAGACCAATGTCACATTGAATACAATAGCCTAAATTGAGTAACAGTGGGGGGTATGGAATAGCAGAATGTAAATACAAAATGCGAGGAAAAGAACTTGGAGCCAGTGAGGAATAATAAGGGATAGCTGAATTTTTAGGTTAGATGAGATTCATAGAGTGAATGCTTGTTCAAACAACCATGTTTTAAGGTTTTGTTTGAAGGTTTTGTGACAGGATTCAAGACGCAGGTCCAACGGCATGTTGTTCCAGATTTTGATACCCGCTATGGAGAATGATCGGTCTATGGTGGAAACGTGTTTGATGTGTTTTAGTGGATGGACAGCTAATTTCGCTTGGTGAATAGAGCGATCAAAGGAACCATAACTGATTTAAATTTATAAATTTATAGATTTATAGATTTATAGATTTATAAATTTGAAGCACAAGTTATCTAAATGTCTCTGCATTTTGGAATCATCAAAGGGCATATTATTTAGTCGTTTTTGTATTTTATCTTTGTTACAATTATCTGTAGCCAAAATTTTTTTTCCAATACTAAAAATTTTTTACATATACAAAGAGTAGTTTTTTTCACCTGTGTCTACAAGAGATTCTTGCACACTTAATTAATTCACAATCATCCACATAGTGTTTGGCACATTTTTGTAATAATGTAGTTACAACTTATAGTTAATATTTTTCTTTGTTAATCACATTTTCACGGCACATTAGGAGTTTTCACAATGAGCTATCTCACTTTGGATTTATTTTTAATGGCATTACTAGATCATTTTTTTCATTTTTTTCCAAAACATATAGCCGAGTCTCCCTTTTTTAACTTTGTTTTTTAACAAATTTGTTTCCAAAAGATATCGGTATATTCATTACCTTGTATTGATGAATACATGAAAAAACAGTGATATCGCTGCCAACAAGCTTTTTTCAAGCCAATCCAATAGTGAGTACACATTGTTAATTGCTACACATTCCTAAATTAATGTGACAGTTTTGCTTGCTAATATATTCATTTTTTATCATGCCAGCTCATTTAGTCTTATTTTTTAGATATTTGATTTATCACTTTATATTGCAGAATACCCAATATAGTCTTTTTTAAGGGATTCTTTCATCTAATACACGAATTGAGTTGAGGTAAAGGACATATTTTTTGTTGTTTTGATTACATGCAATTCGATATATTCTGTTTGTCACTCCACATTTTTATGTTACCATTTTATTCGTTTTTATTAATTATGTTTTTATGATTTTTATTATGTATTTATGTGTGTTATTTGTATGTTGTAGCCCCTGATGTAGCCCCACTGTAAGAGGGCGAAACTCGGCCAGAGTTGGGCACTCTTTACACACTCGTGTCACCTCGCAATAAAGATTATCCAATTTTCTGGACATTGGCTGCTAACTCCGCCCTATGCCTACAGTGCAAAGAGACTAAGGGGGAACCTAAGCAAGGCCCTCCACAGCCAGTAGAGGGATCTGGATCCACTGATGATATTACCCCAGACCTCTGATTCTCTGACTTGGCGTGTACTCAGGGGGGCATTTCGGGGGCCTCCAATGGATTCAATAAGGACCCAGGGACCTTTTCCTGGGTGGAATTCTTCAAAGGGCTGAAAACCTTTGTCCAGGCACAATCGGTACCACCTGCAACACAGACCCAGTCTCCACCAGAAGCACAAGACCTTCCAAGTGCCTCTTGCACCCAGTCGCGCCCCATCCAGGCAAAAGCCTCCCCTTAGGTGACACAGACACCTCGGGGGAAGAGTCTGACTCCCTGGAGGAAGGCGAAATCCCTCCAGGGATGGAACCATACCGAACCATGATGCAATTCTTCTCCAAAGACGAGTTACTAGCTCTCTTGTCTCTGACCCTGAAGACGCTGGCCATTCCAGGCACGAGTACTACAGAGGAGCCAAAGACGAACCCAGTTTTGGTCAGTTTCTGTCAGGCCTCATGCTATTTCCCAATGCTGCAGGCTGTACAACAACTGATTGACCTGGAATGGAATGCCACGGAGGCCAGCTTCAAAGGAGGATGGGCCCTAGAAGCCCTATACCCCCTGTAACCCACAGCCAAAGAACTACGGTTCCCAAAAGTGGACACCATGGTCTGCGCTATCTCAAAGCGCACTACCATTCCAGTCGAAGGAGGAGCTGCACTCAAGGATGCCCAGGACAGATGTCAGGAATCCATCCTTAAACAGTCATTTGATGTCGCAGCAATGACCCTGCAGATCGCTTCCTGCTGTGCCGTTGTGACACATGCCTGCTTGCTTCTCTCCAGGGACGCAACCACTTCCACCGAAACATTAGAACTGGCGATATCTTTCCTCACGGATGCGACCTCTGACCTGGTGCGCACCTCATCCAGGGGCATCTCCTCCATAGTAGCAGTCAGAAGGCAACTATGGCTCTGAAATTGGTCAGCTGATGCGACCTCCAAGACGAACCTCACAAGAATGCCTTTTAAAGGATCCCTCCTGTTCAGAAGTGAACTGGAGAAATTAGCCAACAAATGGGGTGAATCCCCAGTACCTAGGTTACCGGAGGACAGGAACAAAGAAACCAGTGTTCCTCTCCCCATAGAACCAAGGGCAGAGGAGCCCAGGGTTTAAGACCATACAAAAACACATACCAAGCACCTCACCCCGCAGGCAGAGCCCAGTCCTTTTGGAACAGACACAACAAGAGGGGAGCTGGCTCAGGTACAGGCCCTGGCCACACCCCACAATGAGAATCAACAGACCCATCCACAGGAAGAAGTCATAGGGGGCAGACTTACTCTCTTCTAGCAAAGATGGGTCGAGATAATGTCGGACAAGTGGGTCCTAACCATCATTCGAGAGAGATACTATCTGGACTGCCACAGCATCCCTCCAGACAAATTAATGAGATCACCGTGCCACTCCATCTGCAAGAGGACGGCAGTGGAAACCAAACTGACAAAACTAATCAGCCTAAAGGCGATAACTTTGGTGCCCACTCATCAACAAAATACTGGTCACTATTCTATCTATTTTATCATCCCCAAGAAGGAGGGGACATTCAGGCCCATCCTGGACCTCAAGACCATCAATCGCTACCTGAGGGTACCTCACTTCCACATGGAAACCCTACGCTCAGTCATAGGGCAATACAACCGGGAGAATTCCTGACTTCACTGGATCTATTTGAAGCCTATCTCCACATCCCGGTCCACAACAACCATCAGCGCTTCCTACGCTTCACGATACTGAACCATCACTACCAGTTCCGAGCGCTATCCTTCGGGCTAGCCACCGCCCCTCAAACCTTCACCAAAATCATGGTGGAAGTGGTGGCAACACTAAGGAAAGAAGGAATCCTCGTACATCCTTACCTGGACGATTGGCTGATCAGGGCAAAATCTCCAGAGAAAAGTCACCAGGTGACCACCAGAGTCAAGAATCTACTGCAGAATCTCGGGTGGGTTGTCAACACAGCAAAGAGCTGCTGACAGCCCTCCCAGTCGCTAGATTACCTGGGAGTCCGGTTCGATACCAAGCAAGACAAGGTTGTCCTCCCCCCTCCAAGGAGAAGGAAACTGATGGGTCAACTGTGAAAAACTGCTGAACTATGCTCACCCCAAGGTATGGGTCTACCTCCAAGTCCTCACCTCATGACATCAACCCTGGAAGTCATTCCATGGGCAAGGGCCCACATGTGCCCACTACAACGTTCCCTATTGTCACTATGGGATCCGACATCCCAGAAATACTCCATGCACCTCCAGCTACCAGTAGAGGTTTGAACTCATCTCCAATGGTGGCTACAGGAGGACCACATGAGCAAAGGAATAAGGCTATCCTCACTAAAATGGATCTTGCTCACCATGGATGCGAGCCTGCGAGGGTGGGGAGCCCCTTGTCAGGAACTGATGGCACAGGGACAATGGGATAAGGAAGAGTCAGGATAGAACATAAACTGACCGACAGGAAGCCCGAACAGTCAGACTAGCCTGCCTATGATTCGGCCACAGACTACGGGGAGAATCTGTCAGAGTCATGTTGGACAGCATCACAACAGTTGCATACATCAACCACCAGGGAGGAACCAGAAGCCAACAGGTGTCCCTGGAAATAGACCCCCTCATGGCATGGCGGAAGCAAACCTGTAAGAAATCTCAGCCGCCCACGTTGTGGGAAAAGACAACATCTCTGCGGACTACCTCAGCAGAGAGAGACTAGACCCAGGGGAATGGATGCTGTTGACCACAGCCTTCCAGTTGATAATAAACCACTAGGGGACCCCAGCCATGGATCTACTGGCAACCAGATCCAATGTTCGGGTTCCCGAGTTCTTCAGCTGCAGACGAGAGCCATAATCTCAGGGAATCAATGCCCTCGTCTAGACCTGGCCACAGAAAGACCTGCTGTAAGCCTTTCCCCCATGGCCACTACTGGGCGGGATCATCCACAAGGGACTAGTACTTCTAGTGGCCCCAGACTGGCCAAGAAGGCCATGGTATGCACACATACGAAGACTTCTTGCGGGGAACCCTCTGTGCCTACCTCCACACAGGGACCTTCTCCGGCAAGGACCGATCCTCCACGAAGACCCAACTCGATTCTCTCTTACGGTTTGGCCATTGAGAGGACTCACTTGAAGAAGAGTGGACACTCTAAGGCAGTGATTGACACCTTGCTCCAAGCATGCAAGTTCTCCACGTCTCTAGCTTACATACGAATATGGAGAGTATTCGAAGCCTGGTGTGAGGACTGCAAGATCCTTCCACGGACAGTCAAAATCCCCATGATCCTGGAATTTCTGCAGGACGGATCGAAGAAGGGGTTGTCTCTCAACTCCCTCAAGGTTCAGGTGGCCGTGCTGGCCTGTTTTAGAGCCAAAGTGGACAGCATCAGTCTATCAACCCATCCAGATGTTTCCCGCTTCCTGAGAGGGGTCAAACAAATCCGACCACCATTAAAGTGGCCGGTGTCCCTATAGAATCTCAATCTAGTTCTAGACTTCCTAGCGGGAGCTTCCTTCAGACCAATACGTGGTCTGTCACTACGACTCCTGACCTTGAAGACTGCATTGCTAGTGGCAATATGTTCAGCCCGTAGCATCTTCAAACTTCAAGTGCTATCCTGCCGGGAACAGTTCCTCAGATTCACACCAGGATCCATACAGCTACACACTGTCCCCTCCTTTCTCCCGAAGGTGGTTTCTCAATTTCATCTAAACCAAACCATCCCGCTGCCATCTCCAGATGAACATAAGGACTTGGAAGTCTCACGCCTTCTTCGCCATCTAAACATCAGCAGACTCCTAGTCCAATACCTGGAAAGGTCGGAATCTGTACGAAAGACGGACCACCTATTCGTCCTTCACAGCGGGAAGAAACAGGGGGAAGCAGTCTCATGGGCAACCATAGCCCACTGGATCAAAGAAGTAATCAAGGCAGCCTACGTAGAGGCAGGGAAACCTCCACCTCTACAAGTCAAGGCCCATTCTACAAGAGCCTAGGCAATGTCCTGGGGATAAACCAAGATGCTGTCACCTGCCGAGATCTGTCGGGTGGCGACGTGGTCTTCCATACATACCTTCTCCAGGTTCTACCACCTGGACGCCCAGGCCCGGGAGGACACAACATTTGCAAGGGCAGTACTAAGTGGACCACGGGCAGCCTCCCACCCGGTTCAGGAGTAGCTTTTGTACATCCCATTGGTCCTGAGTCCATCTGCTACACGATAGGAAATGGAGAAATTACTTACCTGATAATTTTGTTTTCCTTAGTGTAGACAGATGGACTCAGCATCACATGCACGGCTCTCCCAGAATCCGGAAAACCCGGGTGGAAAATCCCGAGAAGCACGGGTAAGCCAGGTATTAGGGATGTGAATCGTGTCCTCGATCGTCTTAACGATCGATTTCGGCTGGGAGGGGGAGGGAATCGTATTGTTGCCGTTTGGGGGGGTAAAATATCGTGAAAAATCGTTAAAAATCGAAAAATATCGAAAAATCGAAAAACCGGCACATTAAAACCCCCTAAAACCCACCCCCGACCCTTTAAATTAAATCCCCCACCAAATAACTTAAATAACCTGCGGGTCCAGCGGCGGTCCGGAACGGCAGCGGTCCGGAACGGGCTCCTGCTCTGAATCTTGTCGTCTTCAGCCGGCGCCATAGACGAAAAAGATTGGACGGCAGGAGGTCCTTCCGGACCCCCGCTGGACTTTTGGCAAGTCTCGTGGGGGTCAGGAGGCCCCCCACAAGCTGGCCAAAAGTTCCTGGAGGTCCAGCGGGGGTCAGGGAGCGATTTCCCACCGCGAATCGTTTTCGTACGGAAAATGGAGCCGGCCATACGCGTATGGCCGGCGCCATTTTCCGTACGGAAAATGGCACCGGCAGGAGATCGACTGCAGGAGGTCGTTCAGCGAGGCGCCGGAACCCTCGCTGAACGACCTCCTGCAGTCGATCTCCTGCCGGCGCCATTTTCCGTACGAAAACGATTCGCGGCGGGAAATCGCTCCCTGACCCCCGCTGGACCTCCAGGAACTTTTGGCCAGCTTGTGGGGGGCCTCCTGACCCCCACGAGACTTGCCAAAAGTCCAGCGGGGGTCCGGAAGGACCTCCTGCCGTCCAATCTTTTTCGTCTATGGCCGCCGCCATTTTCGGCGCCATTTTGGAAAATGGCGCCGGCTGAAGACGACAAGATTCAGAGCAGGAGCCCGTTCCGGACCGCTGCCGTTCCGGACCGCCGCTGGACCCGCAGGTTATTTAAGTTATTTGGGGGGGGGTTCGGGAGGGTGGGGGATTTAATTTAAAGGGTCGGGGTGGGTTTTAGGGGGTTTTAGTGTGCCGGCTCACGATTCTAACGATTTATAACGATAAATCGTTAGAATCTGTATTGTATTGTGTTCCATAACGGTTTAAGACGATATTAAAATTATCGGACGATAATTTTAATCGTCCTAAAACGATTCACATCCCTACCAGGTATTACCCCTAGTTCAAGACACCCAAACTTGCCGGGTGTCGGTGTTATTCGGTTGAGTGCACTGGTGGTTTCCAGTTTGGAAATCAGTTGAACCAGTCTTAATCAAGTTAATCAAGTTAGCCCAGTTAATCAAGTTATTATAGCATACATATATCCACAATTGCTTTTTGAGGAGAATACTGAAGAGCTAAGCTTCCTGCATGGGTATATGTAGGCTGACTTCAGCACTGAAATCTGACTCTATCTCCCATCTGCTGTCAGGAGTTCACTATACCCATTGGTCCTGAGTCCATCTGTCTACACTAAGGAAAATGAAATTATCAGGTAAGTAATTTCTCCATTTTTTTAATTATTCAATTAACACAAATAAAATTGATCTGGCTTCATGACTTAGCCACAACATTGTGTGCTGTTGGACAGGCCACTCAGAAATCCTTATTCAAAGGTTTTGCTCAGGTAACTTTTTGAGTTGTCCAAGAAAAGAACAGGAACTGAAAATTTCATCCAGCTCCCTGGATAAATTTAACCAGATAAAAAAAGATGAAGTGATATGGCATGGCTATATTTTAGCCATTGACTGCTGATATTTTGCACCAGCCAGCTAAGTTACAGGGTCATTTATCATCTGGAAGGAGTTTGGGCAAAGTTCATGGAAATTAGAAGCCCCTAACATCAAATGTGATAGAGTAACACACAGCAACATGGGTTTTAATGCCAGAAATAACTATACCTTTTATCTGCGTGTTATGCCCACAATAGCTGTGTATTACCAGGAAAAGGAAAAGAGATAGAGAGAGAGTGTGAGAGAGAGAGAGAGAGAGAGAAAAGAAAGAGAGAGAAAAATTACATAGGCAATGATATGTCACTATTTATACCACTGTAAGAGGGGGCACTTTTAACTTGGAGTGGGGTTTGTGGGGATGGGGTAGTTTTGGAGGAGTGATTTTACATACATAGTAGAGGTACGAACAGGAAAGTACACATCACTGAAGATTTTCTGTCATTTCAATTGATGAAAGGTGCAAGAAGAGTTGATTTGTACAATGCACTCTCTACCTACCTTCAAACAACTAGGTAGAGAATAGAGCATTCTGGACAACATAAATGAACTAGACATGCAAGGAGTAGGCAGTGCGAATACTCCAGGAATTGTACTGATGCAGAGTAAGTTCTGTCTGCAGATTCTGGTATGGGATTCACAGAACTATCAACTTTATTAATAGAGAAACATAGCAGAAACTGACAAATAGCCCATGTATTCTGCCCTAATTTCAATTTGTTAGGCTAAGCCATAGAAACAAGTTATCTCTGGAATTACAAATATGCTAATCCTGGCCACATCTCAGCTTGAAAATCTGCTACTACCTTTATTTGTACTACCTCCATTAATATGCAGTTCCCCAAATACACCTTCTCCTCCCCTTGTGTGAAGACATGGTTTCTATTATAGCTCTGGAGCTTAGCTTCTTGCCTCTTCTCCTATGAATTGTTCTACCACCTGGAGGTGGACCCTTGTTCTGGAGCAGTGTTGGTAAGCTCCCTGGTCAGACCCAGGAAGCACCTGCCACCAGGAGGCGGAGCACAGGAGAAGACAGAGGCTAGCTGGAGCTTCACCCCTGGAAGCCCGCGGTCACCACCGGTGGAGGCCTTGGGGACCTGGGCTGCTTGGACTTAGGTGGGCCTCACAGGGTCTCCCAGAAAGGAAGTTCAATGGTGTGCCCACCAGGATCAAGAGTGCGTGGTCGCCATCAAGGCTGGAGGTCTGGAGGACCAGAGAAGGTCAGAACAGTGTCTGAGATGACAAGGCTAGGAGGAAGGCCAGAATCAAGGAGGCACAGTCAGTAATAGCAGAGGTCAAGTTTCAAAGTTCAGTCCGAAAGTAGTCAGCCAAAGCAGAGGTCAAGTTCCAAAGGTCAGTCCAAGATTAGTCAGCCAAAGCAGAGGTCAGTTTCCAGAGGTCAGTGTTGGTTGAGTAGACAGGCAGAGGTCAGTATTCAGGCAGTAGGCAGCGTAGTCGTAAACAGGCAGAGGTCAGTATCCGGGTAGCGATCAGCGTAGTCAAGAACAGGCAGAGGTCAGTACCATAGAGTCAGTCCAAGAGGTACTACCTGGGGAACATAGGACAGACGGATGCTAGAACAGAAGGATGCTGGAACAGGAGGACACTGGAACAGGACTGGAACAAGACTGGAACGAGACTGGAAAGAGACTGGAATAGGTGATGAGACATGGAGGCAAACTAGTACACACATGGTGTCGACCCGATTGCCAAGGCAAGGCAGTGCAGGCAGGCACTTCCTTTAGTATTGCATTCAGGCAGGGCACACTGTGGAGCTTGGACCCTCCCCTTGCCCTTTAATGGACCGGGCAGTCCATGTGCATGCACCTAAGGGCGGGCCCAACGCCATGGAGAATGCCGAGCCCCGCCGTGAGGCCTGGTGCTCTGAGGAAGGCTTGACGACCGCCGCCACAGGACGCCGAGGCCTGGAGGAGCTTGCAGCTGCTACTGGAGAGGCCGACCCGGGACCTGCAGAGGAGTTGGAGAGATGAGCAGGCCCATGTGCAGGCTGAGCGAGGACGTGGTGCGCAACACCATGTTTAGATTAGTAAGCATGAAACAAATAAACAGAAATTGGATTTGGACTCATTCACCAACTTCTTTGGCACTGAAATAGAAAAGCTTCATTTTCCTATCATTCCTCTTTTCTTCTCTCCTTCAGGTTACCTGCTTAGACTCTTGTGCCTTTGTACAAAATAGTTCTATGGAGCACACAGACTTCTTATATGAGATTCAGCTGTCTTTTCTAATTAATAAATTCACACTGTACAGCAATTACAAAACGGAAAGTGTAAGAGCCAGTCACTAGTACACAGACCTCTCTATAATTCATTCAAGGATTACTTTTACGCAAGATGCAGAAATTCATTTTCAACAAACTTAAAAATGATCTCTTTTGAAAATAAAACATTATGAGGGAGATTTTAAAAGCCTTGTGTGCGCATCAACGGCCACATATGCATGTAAGTGGGCCGCATGGAAGCTATGTGAATTTTAAAAAGCCGGGAAGGACACGTGTATATTAATGTACATGCACCCAGAAAACATAGGCAGAAAAGGAGCAGTGTGTGGGTGTTGCAGAGGCAGGGCCAGCACTGACCATTTCGGGTGAGTTTTCTGGAAGTGAGTTAGGGTTAGGGGGGCTATTACAGACTAGGGATGTGAATCGTTTTTTGACGATTTAAAATATCGTCTGATATATTTTAAATCGTCAAAAAATCGTTAGGGCCACGATACAATACCAATTCCCCCGATTTATCGTTAAAAAATTGTAAATCGGGGGAAGGAGGAGGGCAGGAAAACCGGCACACTAAAACCCCCTAAAACCCACCCCCGACCCTTTAAATTAAATCCCCCCCTCCCGAACCCCCCCCCCAATGCTTTAAATTACCTGGGGATCCGGCGGTGGTCCAGAACGGTGGCGGTCCGGAACGGCCCCCTCAATAGAATCGTGTTGTCTTCAGCTGGCGCCATTTTTCAAAATGGCCGCCGCAAAATGGCGGCGGCCATAGACAAAAATGATTCGACGGAGGAGGTCGTTCCGGACCCCCGCTGGACTTTTGGCAAGTCTTGTGGGGGTCAGGAGGCCCCCCCAAGCTGGCCAAAAGTTTCCTGGGAGTCCAGCGGGGTTCCGGGAGCGATTTCTTGCCGCAAATCGTTTTCGTACGGAAAATGGCACCGGCAGGAGATCGACTGCAGGAGGTCGTTCAGCGGGGGTTCCGGACCGCCGCTGAACGACCTCCTGCACTCGATCTCCTGCCGGCGCCATTTTCTGTACAAAAATGATTCGCGGCAAGAAATCGCTCCCGGAACCCCGCTGGACTCCCAGAAAACTTTTGGCCAGCTTGTGGGGGCCTCCTGACCCCCACAAGACTTGCCAAAAGTCCAGCGGGGGTCCGGAACGACCTCCTCCGTCGAATCGTTTTTGTCTATGGCCGCCGCCATTTTGCGGCGGCCATTTTGAAAAATGGCGCCGGCTGAAGACAACACGATTCTATTGAGGGGACCGTTCCGGACCGCCGCCGTTCTGGACCACCGCCGGATCCCCAGGTAATTTAAAGCATTTGGGGGGAGGTTCGGGAGGGTGGGGGATTTAATTTAAAGGGTCGGGGTGGGTTTTAGGGGGGTTTAGTGTGCCGGCTCACGATTTTAACGATTTTTCATGATAGTTTACACACCCAAACGGCAACAATACGATTCCCTCCCCCTCCCAGCCGAAATCGATCGTTAAGATGATCGAGGACACGATTCACATCTCTATTACAGACACATTCAGAGATATTCATTGTAAAATTAACATCATTACATAATTTTACAATGAATACTTCTGAAGGTAAGGCTGAGCCTTATAAAGAGTCTCTCGTTCTCTCTCTCTCTCTCTGTAAAGCTTCAGACATATACATGTGAAGAGTATTTTTAAAACCTACGCATAAACTTTATAAAATAGTGCATATCTGTGCACAGCCCTTTTAAAATCTACCTGTGTCTGGGGAGGTAGATATATAGAGAATCTGCGAGCACGTATGTACCTGGTTTGAGACATGTAACTTGAGTTGTACAACCATTTTTGGCAATGGGTTTACATAACAAAAGGGTTACAGTGTCCTAGGTCTAAGAAGGTAATTCCAGCCCTCAACAACTACAAACAGATCTGGATTTCACGATAACCAAAAGAAGCAAAATATAAAAAAATGTATTTATTTATAAATGTGATCTTTCATGACTAGAGCTGCCTATAACAGTTCTAAGTTACATTTGTAAAAATTTCAAAGCTATTTAAAATAGAATTTCCATATTCGGACTTGGAGGTCTATGTACTAAGATATAAATTTTATATTGCATGGAAAAATAGCAAATAGCCCTTATAAATTACATTTGCAAATATTTGCATGCACTATTTGCTGTTTTTCCACACAGAATATGTAAATTACTGAGTCATTCACAAAATTTCTATAAGATCTATTTTAAATAAATATGTTCCAAGATGACCTTTATGCTTGGAAGCTGATTGTCTCTTGTCCCTACCTTCTCTGAAGTGATATCACTTGGATGAAACATATAAGGGTACATTTTTTTTATATTGGGCCTTAATTAAGGAATATGCTTCCACAGTCTGAGACGGATGTGAACATTTTTCTTAAGCAATTAAAGGCCTATTTGTTTATTGAAGCTTTTGGTAACCAATAATGGCTGCTTTAAATATATTTGTTTGGAATATGTTTTAATATAATTTCTGTAATATATTGTTTTACCTTTTTGTTCTATTATCAATGTTTATGTAAATGATGTATACCACTTAGAACATAATTTAGTAGTTAGCAATATAGAAATTTTTAAAATTAAGTAATTAATTAATTAACCAAATAATTATGCAAATCAGGTAATTCGTGATTTTTCCACAGTAAAATAACATCCAAAAATTTGCTACTTTGTGGTGATTTTCTACAAAACATAACATCTTAGGGATTTTCTTGTGATAAACTGTGATTTTTTTATGAAATTTATTGTGAAATACTGGTGAAGTATTTGACTAATATTTAAATGAACCAATATTGTGAGGTAAAAGGTGTGCATTACTGGCTCTTTTCCACAAAACCACTCATGGCTTTGTACATTGACATCTTTGAAAGCTAACTATTGTTATAAAATTGAATGAGAAGTTCTAATTAATTTGATAGGCTGATTTAATCTGTTCTAGAAGTTAAATCTCACTTGAGCAGAAGAAAATATTCACAGAAAAGATTAAAATCATTGTTAAGTTAGTCACATAGACAATATCTGGCTAGCTTTTTCCTACAGAAATACAGAAAATTAAATAAAGATATGATAAAAATGTATAAACATAAACAAGAACCCCCACACATACAATTCCTACATTTGATTAGGCAGTTTTCAAAGAGTTAACAGCTTCAGGCTTTCTGTATTCTAAATTACTTTTGAAAAGTAATATCCATACATATTGCTCCTTGAAGCAAGGCCTAAGCAGTAAACTTTAATGGCTGCTTGAGTTGGCAATCATTTCATAGAGACAAGACACTGCACTGAAATTGACCTATAAATAAGATCTCTTACAGAAGAATTAAAATAGAATTCATATTATTGATGCTCACTAGATGCCATAAAGAACATGAGACAGCTAGGAAGTGGCACTTGTTTCAAATTAGTGTCTGAAGCACCTGAAGGACATCTTGAAAGTCAGCTTTGATCAATGGTGATGAATATGTTCGTCCAGTCATCTGTACAACTGTAATACATTTGGAAGCCTTGAGGAAATCTGCCTAGGAAAGGGAAATAGGATTGATATTAGCTTCCCTGGTGGCAAAACCTTGTATACACTGACCATAAATCCAAAAATCAGCAGCATTTTAGTGGCAAAAAGCCATTCTCAGCTCTGTACTTCATGTTTCTCCATAAAGGGAAGCTCTTTAAACACAGACCTCCTTGGATTTGAAAGGATCCACCCTCAGGTTGCAATATTAAGAATTAGTCATATTAAGTACTGTTCTGCCAATTACATGAAAAGAAAGCTTCTGTGACCAATACTGTGCATGAGCTCTCAGTCAAAAATGAAAATCTAATATATGTTGTCTAAAAGATTAAGGGTATGATTGAAGGAAAGGTCAAAAAATGTTTTAAAGTCTGCAAGTCATTTTACTCACATGGATTTGAATAACACATCTTTGACCCAAGGCTTTAACTTCCTGCAATATGTGGAAGAAAACAAATTCCACAGGAAAAAACATGCTCTTAAAAAAATATGCATCAAAAGGACTGAAGGATTCTGCCTGATCCTTGATGTCACGAATGAGCGTGGGAGTAGCTTGCTTGTTGGAGCGATTACTACCCCAAACCAAATAAGCCTGATACTTCACTTTCAATGTATATCCAGTGTAGCTTTCTGCTTCAATGGCAGGGGTGAATGAAGATAAGATAATTTACATTCAGACAACTACCAACAAGGACTGAATTGCATAGTCTGGGTAAACAAATAAGTGTGGGAGTAGCTTGCTTGTTGCTTGTTGTGGCGGTTATTAACCCCAACCAATTAAGCCTGATACTTCACTTTGAATACATATACAGTGCAGCTCACTTCTTCAATGGCAGGGGGAATGAAGAAAAGAGGATTTATGTTCAGACAACAACCAACAAGGACTAAATTGCACAGGCTGGGTAAACAAATAAGCGTGGGAGTAGCTTGCTTATTGCGGCAGTTACTACCCTGAACCAATTAGGCTTGATACTTCACTTTGATGCAGCTCCAGTACTGCTCTCTACATCAATGGCAGGGGTGGAAGGAAATTAGAATCAAAAAGTTACCAATAAGGGCACTGAACTCAGCAGTCAGAGTAACAGGTAAGTATGAGAAAAATAAGTGTGAAAGCTTGCTGGGGATACTGGATGGGCCGTTTGGTCTTCTTCTGCCGTCATTTCTATGTTTCTATGTTTCTATCTTAGTCCAATAAAAGTTTGACTCATGGCAATCATAGCAGACTCCCACCCCACTACTTAAGATCGGAAGTCCCTACCAATTCAAGATAGTGGAATAGAAACTGGCGTTTCAAGAAGGAAACAATACAATATTTATCCAAAGTGAAGCAAGGCCTTATGTGATCTCAAAATCTCATATACAGCAACATCTTTGGATAATT
This sequence comes from Rhinatrema bivittatum, assembly GCF_901001135.1. NCBI lineage: Eukaryota > Metazoa > Chordata > Amphibia > Gymnophiona > Rhinatrematidae > Rhinatrema > Rhinatrema bivittatum. The sequence goes on from NC_042616.1 coordinate 469,954,651, forward strand.
CTTGTCAGTCACTGCCTCACAAAATACAGCATCCAAAATTAAGACAATCATCATTCATCACAATATTTTGTGGACTTTTAGCATGTACTTACCCATTATTTTTAAACCTAACTGTAACTTGCATGGTTGAGTTTCTGAAAATCTAAATTTAAAATTTATCTCTAACTGTCATATTTACTAAAATGGGATGTGCATTGTTTATCTAAGACCCCGTTAATCTCAGTAGTTCAGTGAGGCCTATTTACTAATGGCACGAGAGTTAGCATATTGTCATCTTTTAGTAAATATGGCCCTAGCATAGCTAAAATCTTAAAAAGGAAAACAGTATTATAGAACAGGGGGTGTTCAACTCTGGTTCACATTGTTCTCAAATTGGTTGGGTTTTCAGTACATTCCTAATACATTTGCATATGGATGAGATCAGTCTCTGTGCACACTGTCTGAATTATATGCAAATCAATCTCATGCTAAAATGCCCACATGTGCGCTTATGTGGGCCGTGTGAGAGCAGCTTGGATTTTAAAGGCCCCTAATTACACACATTTATGCAGGTGTGCAAGCAAAACAAAAGGTGGAAAAGTGGCAGGACATGAGCAGGGCATGAACATTCTGGGATTAGGCAAACAGTTACATGTGCAACTCCATATTTTAAAGCTGGAGGCCACAATGCATGGCAGCTTGTTGGCCACGCATATTTACTGCTGCTCCTAAAGAGGAGCAAATCTGCAGAAATCACATTTTATGCCTAACATGATAGGGTGAGGGATCTGGGTCAACCTGGGGGAGTGCAGAATGAAGAACCAGAGGGGTCTAGATGACCCCGAGATTGACTGGGCAAACTGGTGGACTAATTGGAAAAACTGGGAATGTCCCTCGCGCGAGCAGGTTTCAAAATCCGTTCACCTACACGCATTAAAGTTGATAGTCTATTTCTTGGGTTGCAAACAGTTAAGATGGATTCTAATGTAGAAGAAACACATATTAAAGCACTACAATTGAAATAAAAAAAGTATTCATAATAAACTATTTGTAGTGTGATGGGAATATCAGTCTGGCAAACTGGTGTTCCAATGGCAAAGCTAGGTTATACAGTTGTTTCCAGTGAGTGAGCAACCATTTACTAGAACTGGTGATTGCGTTTTGTGTAGTGGGTTTATGATTAGGGTTGCTCAGAACTGCAGCAAGACCAGTACCATTTGTGGATTTTCTGTTTGCAGTATCCAAACCTCTACGAAACATGGAGACTATATGCTATATTACATATCTGCAGTAATTCTCATCTCCAATATTAGAGGTCCCTGACTATAGATTGAAGATGGTGGACACTTACAGGCTAATTTTAAAGTAAGCATGTGTGCACCCTTACATACGTGTTTGGGCACATGAGAGGACATATGCTGGAATTTTAAAACGTGTGTGCGCTTGCTCACATATGATTCAAAATACACCTACTGTACATAAGTATACTCCTAATTTTAAGCTGCTACTCAAGCAAATATATTTTGCATATCTTCCTTATTCAACACAGGAGAAGTCTGGTGACAACAGATAAGCGGTTTTCTATATGATGATTATATAGCCCCATTGTGGGGGCACACTGGGAGGGTCATGGCCCAACTCAGGCCCCATGACCTCCAAGGGGTACCCACACAGGGAAGAAAAGTTCTCTTTCTCAAGGCCCTTAGAGTTATTCTTTCCCTGAGGATTTTCCATTTATCAGTCTAGGCAGCTACAAAATACTCCACATAGACTCTAAACTTGTTCAAAATAAAAATCTTTACTGGCACTGATGAGCAGGTAAAAATTAGCAAGTCAGAAACAACATACAACAGATAAACTCAGTCTCTTGTCACCAAATTCAATGTAGTTCCAGTCAGCTCACAGTGACAGGGATCCTTCATTCCTGGGAACATCTTAGTGCCTGTTTAGTAGGGCAGTAAGTCTCCTTGAATATCTCTTTCCTCTGAAGTTCTGGCTGATGCTCTTTATTGCATAGAATTATCACAGGATGCTTGCTCTAATAACAGGTACATGAGTTTTATTAACTCATCCCTTCCCAAAGGGGTGTGTCACATCTCCACATCTCAATAAACACTCCTCCCTAAAATAAACTCATCACCAGGGGCAGGGTATGTGGAGACCTCTCACTCCAACTACTGGCATAGCAGGTTTGTGACCATTACAGTAAGGGGAAACACTGCTAGTAAGTGGCAAAATTTGTCACCCCCTTACAATTATTATTCACATTTATTAGATCCCTAACTAAAAGACCCTTTAGGTGCTATAAATCATATTATTATAAAACACAACATAAAATTACACAAAAACAAAAAAACATACACTAACCAAATGAATACAATAATAAACACAATAGACAAACTGTAAGGATAACCCACAGGCTGATTTGCGAACTAGAACATCCATATATCAAGAGGTCTGCCTTTCATTTAACAAAGGAATATACTACCTAAAAATACAAATTTTCAGAAAACTTTTCAAAAACCCCATAATCTCTTCATAATCTTATATCTGATGGAGGAAAATTCCAGAGTATGGGACTAAAACAAAAGAAAACCCATTTTCAAGTTCTACAATATTGATATTAGAAGGCACCAGATCATACAAAAGATCTTCTGGTGAAGAATGTAAAAATTTGGATGGTTGATATTAGTTAACGCTAATCTTAAGATATTTGGAACCCAGTCCAAAAAGAGTTTTATAAATAAATGAAAGGACCTTAAACATAGAAACATAGAAACATAGAAATGACGGCAGAAGAAGACCAAATGGCCCATCCAGTCTGCCCAGCAAGCTTCACACACTTTTTTCTCTCATACTTATCTGTTTCTCTTAGCTCTTGGTTCTATTTCCTTTCCACCCCCACCATTAATGTAGAAAGCAGTGATGGAGCTGCATCCAAGTGAATATCTAGCTGATAAGTTAGGGGTAGTAGGGGTAGTAACCGCCGCAATAAGCAAGCTACACCCATGCTTATTTGTTCTACTCAGACTATGTTATACAGCCCTTATTGGTTGTTTATCTTCTCCCCTGCCGTTGAAGCAGGGAGCTATGCTGGATATGCTTGAGGTATCAGTTTATTCTTCTCCCATGCTGTTGAAGCAGAGAGCCATGCTGGATATGCATCGAAAGTGAAGTATCAGGCACATTTGGTTTGGGGTAGTAACCGCCGTAACAAGCCAGCTACTTCCCGCTTTGTGAGTGTGAACCCTTTTTTCTTCTCCCCTGCCGTTGAAGCAGGGAGCTATGCTGGATATGCGTGAAGTATCAGTTTTTTCTTCTCCCCTGCCGTTGAAGCAGAGAACTATGCTGTATATGCATAGAAATAGAAGTAACAGGCTTATTTGGTTTGGGGTAGTAACTGCCGTAACAAGCCAGCTTCTCCCCCCTTTGTGAGTGCAGATCCTTTATTCCACATTTCCTCTTGCTGTTGAAGCTAGAACGATGTTGGAGTCACAGTAAGCATGTGTATGTTTATTGAATAAGGGTATTGTCTCCAGGCAGTAGCCATCATTCTGGTGAGTCACCCACTCTTCATTGGCGGCCTCTTGACTTTATGGATCCACAGTGTTTATCCCACGCCCCTTTGAAGTCCTTCACAGTTCTGGTCTTCACCACATCCTCCGGAAGGGCATTCCAGGCATCCACCACCCTCTCCGTGAAGAAATACTTCCTAACATTGGTTCTGAATCTTCCTCCCTGGAGCTTCAAATCGTGACCCCTGGTTCTGCTGATTTTTTTCCTACGGAAAAGGTTTGTCGTTGTCTTTGGATCATTAAAACCTTTCAAGTATCTGAAAGTCTGTATCATATCGCCTCTGCTCCTCCTTTCCTCCAGGGTGTACATATTTAGATTCTTCAATCTCTCCTCGTACGTCATCCGATGAAGATCCTCCACCTTCCTGGTCGCCCTTCTCTGTACCGCTTCCATCTTGTCTTTGTCTTTTTGTAGATACGGTCTCCAGAACTGAGCACAGTACTCCAGGTGAGGCCTCACCAAGGACCTGTACAAGGGAATAATCACTTCCCTTTTCTTACTCGATATTCCTCTCTCTATGCAGCCCAGCATTCTTCTGGCTTTTGCTATAGCCTTGTCGCATTGTTTCGCAGACTTCATATCATTAGACACTATCACCCCAAGGTCCCTCTCCTGCTCCGTGCACATCAGCCTTTCCCCCCCCCATCGAATACAGTTCATTCGGGTTTCCACTCCCCATATGCATGACTTTGCACTTCTTGGCATTGAATCTCAGCTGCCATATCTTCGACCACTCTTCCAGTTTCCTTAGATCCCGTCTCATTCTCTCCACTCCTTCCGGCGTGTCCACTCTGTTGCAGATCTTAGTGTCATCCGCGAAAAGACAAACCTTGCCTTCTATCCCGTCCGCAATGTCGCTCACAAAGATATTGAACAGGACCGGTCCCAACACCGATCCTTGCGGTACACCACTTAAAACCGCTCTCTCTTCAGAGAAGGTTCCATTTACCATCACACATTGTCTTCTGTCCGTCAACCAATTTGCAATCCAGGTCACCACCTCGGCACTCACTCCCAAGCTTCTCGTTTTATTCACCAGTCTCCTGTGCGGAACCGTGTCAAAAGCTTTGCTGAAATCCAAGTATATGATATCGAGCGCTCTTCCTCGATCCAATTCCTTGGTTACCCAGTCAAAAAAGTCAATCAGATTTGTCTGACAGGATCTTCCCCTGGTGAATCCATGTTGCCTCTGGTCCATCAATTCTCCTGGACTGTAGATAGTTCACTATTCTCTCTTTCAGCAGTGACTCCATTACTTTTCCCACCACCGAAGTGAGGCTGACTGGTCTGTAGTTGCCAGCCTCCTCCCTTTTCCCACTCTTGTGAAGCGGGACCACCACCGCTCTTCTCCAATCACTCGGCACCACTCCCGTTTCTAGGGATCTATTGAACAGGTCACACAGCGGAGCTGCCTGAACATCTCTGAGCTCCCTCAATATCCTTGGATGAATCCCATCATGCCCCATGGCTTTGTCCACTTTCAGGTTCTTTAGCTCTTCCCACACATTTTCTACTGTAAAAGGATTTTCATCTATTCCACTTCCCACCAGTTTTTTGTTGTGTAGAGATGGTCCTTCTCCAGGGTCTTCTTTAGTGAACACAGAGCTGAAGTATTCGTTTAATATTTCTGCCATTTCTTCGTCTCCCTCTACACATTGATCATTACCACCTTTCAATTTCACTATACCACTTTGGATCTTTCTCTTTTCGCTGATGTATCTGAAAAATGTTTTGTCTCCATTTTTTATCTCCTTGGCAATCCTCTCTTCCGCTTGACTTTTTGCCAACTTGATTAATTTATTTGTCTCCCTCAGTTGAATCAGATATTCTTCTTTGTGTTCCTCCCTTTGGGATCTTTTATATATCTTGAATGCTGTTCTTTTAGCTTTAATTTTGTCAGCCACCTCCTTTGAGAACCAGATAGGTTTCAATTTTCTTTTGCTTTTCTTTACATTTCTAACGTATAGAGCAGTTGCCTTGGTGATTGCTCCTTTTAGATTGGTCCACTGCTGATCCACATCTCTCTCGTTCTCCCATCCTTTAAGTTCTTCCTCTAGGTACTTCCCCATTTCCTCAAAGTCTGTGTTTTTGAACTGGATCCTTTAATTCACAGAGAGCCAATATAATTTATACAAAGAGGGTACAATATAGTTATATTTCCTTAAACTCATCAGATTGCAAGCAGCTGTGTTCAGAACATGCTGTAACTTACCAAACTAATTTTTATGAGTTCTCATGTAAAAAGAATTAAAATAATCCAGGGATGTACAAGGGTAAAAAAATAGATTAATTTTATAATTTTGTTATTGGGGTATTTTCTTTCACAAATTTCATTTTGTTTAATGTTTAGTTGTTTTTTTTTAGTTTACAAAACAAAATACACTTTAAATTAAAAAACATCCGAAAAACACATTTCAAAAAAGAAAAGGGGCATCCAGAGGCCATCCGTCCCCACCACCCATTCCTACCATCTGAAAAAATGCCAGAGCAAGGATCCTCCCTGACCACATTTACCCATTCCAGGGGCTTATCCACCGATGAGGTTGTCATGACCTTGGTATGTTCTATGCAAAGTCCAACACCCCAGCCTAGGACCAACACTGGGGCATGGCTAGAGGCTAGATACTGAAGCCAGGACCATGTCCTGGACCCAGGCCCAATGCTGGGGCCCTCCACTGAGACCATGTTCTAATGCCTGAGTTTCAGCATAGACTAAGGCTTGATCCCAGGCCCAATGCCAGCGACCATTTATGAGGTCAGGTCCAGACACCAGAACCTTGGCCTAGACTAAGGCCCAGGCCCTGGCAAATTCCCATAAGTCAGAACCCAGGCCTCAAAGCATCATCCTTTTTTGTCTTCTTTTGTCAACTTTAAAATGATGGCGTCCACTGGGGATACGTTGGAGTTAATTATCTCCAGTGCCTCACTCTTGAGCAGAGGTTGTTATATTTCATGTATAGCCTGGGTCCATGCTAAGGCCCTGGCTTAGGGACCCAGCCTCCAGCCAGAAGACTGGTATCGGGCCAGGGCCCTTGCCAAGGCCCCGATATTGGGATTCATCCTCTGGCAGGGCCCTGGCATTGAACCTGCTTATGGGCCATGATGTTGGATCCCAATGGAGCATGTAAGTGGGGATAATTTGGGGGTTTGAGTTAAGGCCCCTATGTCAGGTCTGGGACTGAGCCAAGACACCTGCATCGCACTCAGGTGTAGGCTATGGCTCTTAAGTTGGGCTGAGGCTTATGCCTAGGTGATACCCTGGCCTTGGGGCTAGGCCCAGGCCAAGCCCCATCCTCATCATCATGCTTAGGCTTAGGCCAAGATCTCTTTGGGTGAGGCCTCAGCCTCGGGATTGGGCTTAGACCGACAGATCACATTTTTTGTTGTTGTTTTCAAAATGTAACCTAAAAACATAAGAACATAAAAAATTGCCATCCAGGGTCAGACCAAGAGTCCATCAAGCCCAACATCCTGTTTCCAACAGAGGCCAAACCAGGCTACAAGAACCTAGCAAATACTCAAAAACTAAGAAGATCCCATGCTACTGATGCCAGTAGTAGCAGAGGCCAATTCCTAAGTCAATTTGATTAATAGCAGTTAATGGACTTTTCCTCCCTGAACTTATCCAAACCTTTTTTAAACCTAGCTATACTAGCTGCACTAACTACATCCTCTGGCAACAAATTCCAGAACTTAATTGTGTATTGAGTGAAAAATAATTTTCTCTGAATAGTCTCAAATGTGCTACTTGCTAACTTCATGGAGTGCCGCTAGTCCTTCTATTATATGAAGGAATAAATAACTGATTCACATCTACTTGTTCAAGACCTCTCATGATTTTAAACACCTCTATCATATCCCCCCCTCAGCCATCTCTTCTCCAAGCTGAACAGCCCTGACTTCTTTAGCCTTTCCTCATAGGAGAGCTGTTCCATCCCCTTTATCATTTCGGTCACCCATCTCTGTACCTTCTCCAGTGCAATTATTTATTGTTTGAGATGTGGTGACCAGAACTGTACAAGGTACTCAAGGTGCAGTCTCACCATGGAGTGATACAGAGGCATTATGACATTTTCTGTTTTATTGACTATTCCCTTCCTAATAATTCCTAATATTATGTTTGCTTTTTTGACTGCCACAGCACACTGAGCCAACGATTTCAATATATTATCCACTATGATACCTATATCGTTTTCCTGGGTGGTAGCTCCTAATATGGAGCCTAACATCATGTAACTACTGCATGGGTTATTTTTCCCTATGTGCATCACCTTGCACTTATCCACATTAAATTTCATCTGCCATTTGGATGCCCAATCTTCCAGTCTTTCAAGATCCTCCTGCAATTTATCACAATTTGCTTGTGATTAACACTCAGAATACTTTTGAATCATCTGTAAATTTGATAACCTCACTCGTCGTATTCCTTTCCATATCATTTATAAATATATTGAAAAGCACCGGTCCAAGTACAGATCCCTGAGGCACTCCACTGTTTATCCTTTTCCACTGAGAAAATTGATCATTTAATCCTACTCTCTGTTTCCTGTATTTTAACCTGTTTGTAATCCATGAAAGGACATCGCTTCCTATCCCATGACTTTTTAGTTTTCTTAGAAGCCTCTCATGAGGGACTTTGTCAAACACCTGGGTTCCATACTGGGCTTCACCACTCAGTAAAAGGATCTTGGAATCATTGTAATCTTTACTTTGAAATGCTTAGTCCAGTGTGCAGCGGCGATAGAAAAAGCAAACAGAATGCTGGCTATTATTAAGAAAGTAATGGAAGATAAAATAGAGGATGTTATAATGCCTAGGTAGTATTCTATGTTATGATAACATGTTAAGTACTGTGTGCAGATCTGTCACGCATCTAAAAAATGATATAGCAGAACTAGTAAAAGTATAAAGAAGGGCGACCAAAATGATAAAGGTGATGGAAAAATGACCCTATGAGGAAAACTAAATGTTTTGGGAATGATAGCACATTTTAAAATCAATTGGAGAAAATATTATTTCACGCAGCTACCCAGGTTGAGAGTCCATCAAGCTAGGTTGAGAGAACATTGTACAAATCTTATTTTTGTGTGAGTTTTCTCACTCTGAAGGTCATCAAATCTTCACAAGAGTGTACAGTTCTGTTCATATGTCTTACTCTGCATGTCAAAGTGGCCCCTAACCCCTACACTACTACATACTAGGTGGGCCTCCTATAGAGGTATAAATATGTAACTAATATGAGGGCCCTATAGCTAGGTTCTCTCTCTCTCTCTCTCTCTCATATATATGTGTATGGTATAGCCATATTGCACTGCTTAATACCAATGAAAAAGTTGTAGTTATCTCTGGTGTTAAAACGGTGTGATATGGCTTTGCAAAGCCAGCCTACTTTGACAGAAATCCTCCCCCTTTTCCAAACTAGCATTGCACCATATGTTATGGTGCTTTTTTCATACATTAAGGCCATAATGCATGTTGGAAATTAAACCCCATAATGAAGTAATCACAAAAACTTGTCTGGATACCAAAAGGCTTACTTAACATTTAGCAGTATTTTGGATGGATTATCTAACCTGCCTCCTTTGTGTACAGTAATCCTGTTGTCAGTGGCTGAGTGTTAAAATTTAAAGGTTTCCAAATGCTATTTTTAGGGTACCACTAAATGTTATGCACAAGGGAGCAAGCTAGAAATATATCCTCCTCCTTCTTCTCAGGTCACCTCCCCAGGCCAAAGGGGTTGGAAATCCACCTGAGCCATATCCCTGGAGTTGAGAGGGAAGGCAGATAGTATTAATAGAGATTCATTGCTGTTGAAGGATAATTGAATTTAAATTTTATTTTTATGTTCAAGTAATGCAAACTGACAGCAAATATATTCTTTTAAAACATGAAAAATCATTCAGTTGCAATCAATAAACATTTTATTGCTTTTATAGATATACCTCAGAACCGGTTCTGTTACTTCAATAAGTGATCTCTGTCAGATTAGTATCTATATTTCTGTTTATAAACAATGTGTTCTCAACTACTTTCAATTTATACTAATGCTTCAAACAAGAATGTGATTCTTCAGTTGTTTTTGTTTTGCAAATGTTCCTGTTTCCTTTTTCTTCCATGATCACTTAAGTATATATATATATATATATATATATGAATGTGTGTGTATGTGTACATCTTTTATGTGATTATTCTTGTTCTGTCTCTATTTGTGTGCTTTCTGTCTGTTTTCTAATGTGCTCTCTATGTACTGACATAGGGCCTTATTTTCCAATATCGCATTGGTAACGCATTAGGGGGCGTTACCAATGCAAATGAGGCTTCTTTCGTGCAGTGGGGAAACATCGCGTGCGGCGATGTTTTCGCCATTCACGAAAACATTAGCGCCGCACGCGATGTTTTCCCAGTCTTTTATCGCGGTGCACAAAATCATTGCAGGCCACGATAGTCCCAAACAGCCTGTTTCAGGCTCCTGGAGGGAGGGAGGAAGAGAGAGCCTTACTATAGTGCCTATGCCCTACATAGGTATTTGAATCCCTATGGGAGGGCTACCTACTAACTCGGGGTGGGGATTAGGTATGAGCGTCGGGGGTTGGGGGCCACTTTTGCATTCCACATGAGACCTACGGACAGAACAGTGGTCTCTAGTGCAGATTTGCTGGCCGTCGGAGTGAGGAAGCTCACTCCAAGAAGTGGTTTGCCCAACGTTCTCTCTACCTAGCTTGATGGAAACTCTACCTGGGCAACAACATGCTAGGTGGAGAGAATGTTGGCCAAATCTCCTCTTGGAGTGAGCGTCCTCACTCCGACGGCCAGCAAATCTGCACTAGAGACCACTGTTCTGTCCGTAGGTCTCATGTGGAATGCGAAAGTGGCCCCCAACCCCCGACACTCATACCTAATCCCCACCCCGAGTTAGTAGGTAGCCCTCCCATAGGGATTCAAATACCTATGTAGGGCATAGGCACTATAGTAAGGCTCTCTCTCCCTCCGGGAGCCTGAAACAGGCTGTCTGGGACTATCGTGGATGGCAATAATCCTTTTCTGGCCCGTAGTTATTAGCCGCGATAGCAGCCACGCTAACACTGCGGCTGTTTCGCCGCACACGATACACAGGTTCCCGCTTTACATATGCTCCGCCCCCTGAATACCAAATGACTAATTTGCATTCGCAAATCGCGTTAACAGCTGTTAACGCGATTTGCGAATTTATCGCACGCGGTAAAGTGCTTGGAAAATGAGGCCCATAGTGTCTTTCTCTGTCCTTTAATCTTGCCTTGTGTAAATCTTTCAATTTTGATAAGTGTGCACACTTAGCTAGCCTCAATATTTAAGCAGCTAGGTGTCTGTGTTTTATAATACTGCTAAGGGATGCCAGTTCAACTACCATAGCAAGCTTTCAATGTTAGAGGGCACCATTTAAGAGCTTGTTTCAGTAGCTAGAGAGTCCTTTAATCCAGTCTCTGGATCCTTGGTCTGAGTCTTCATCCTAGTCTTCTGGCTTCTGGTCCAGCACTGGAATTCTCCTATGCTAAGCTCTAAAAAATAACAGCAAAGATGCCTGTCTATGCTATCATATTTATTTTCTGCAAGAAAACTAGTGTGTAGCCCTGGGTCTGGTCTGGTCGGCTTGTTTTAATTTCAGCTAGCTTATATTTGAAAATTAAAAAGATAATTAAGTTGCTTTAATTGGCAACCCAGATAGACTTGTATCAGAGTATAGTTTGTTGCGCACCCAAGTCTTTTGTTCTCTGTTCAATGTCTCAGTCTTTTGGATACTGCAGTTTAGAACTGAGTTTTTTTTAAACACTCCTTTTTTTAACAATAACTTTTAGAAAGCAGTTTTATATCTTTTCACTCAAGTATTCAGAGGTAAGGTTTCCATGAAGAAGTCAGCCTTAATAGCCCTTTCCTCTTCAGGTCCTACCAACCGTGGAGTTTATTTAACCACATATTTTTGTTTTATCTGGTGTTGAAACTTTTGAAAAAAAATGCCCACCTTTGAAAAGCTGCAGGGACCTTAGGTTTTATTCCTGAACCTTTGGTTGGAATAGGAGTATTCAGGGTCTTTCCAAAGAATTGTTTCCTTTTGACTCCTATAATGTCAGTGTCACTTAGTTTCACCTTTTTTTCCTAAAGAATTTTAGAACAAGTTCTGGCCCTTAGAAGACCTTACTTGTGCAGTATTTAATTTCCCAGGGTATTTACACAATTTTTAACATTACAAGGTTTCCTTAAGGAGGATTGATGGGTGCACTCTGTCATATGAATTTGAAAAACTCAGCACACGCCAAAACCGGGAGATATGTGCACAAGTCTGGCTGGCAGATGCCAAGTGGATTTTAAAGCCACACTTATCTCCTGCTGCATGCACAAATAAACATTTTACAGAAAGGGGCAGGATATGGGCATGGTCTGTGAGGGGCATGGGCATTCCAGGATTTAAACTTGAAATTTGTGCATAAATACTTATGCACACTGATGCAGACTGGGATCCCCTACTGCTTAACTTTACTTCTGCTATGGTTGGTGTGTAAGTAGAAAAACAAAAAAAAATATAGGCAGATCAGTGGTGTTTTAAAGGTAGGAGCTAATGGGGGGAAGGGAGGTTATTAAACTAGGTGGCATTGGAAGCCCTGTCCCTTATCTGGTGAACTGGGAACAAACTGGGAAAATTGGTAATGGAATCAATGTGCATATCTTTTAAAATACCCCCCACTTATGCGGTAGAAATGGCATTTGCGTGCCCATGCGCACATCCATTTTAACTTGAGTGCACATGTATGCTCATACATTTTAGAACATGTACATATATAAGCATGTATGTTGTAAAATGACTGCATCCCTCCTGGGTATGGGCCGATGAATGCATACACGTGTGCCCATGCGCCGGTTGAAATGTTGCCATCCCTATGTGAGGTTTATTGGCCCTACTCTGAATATTGATTTTTTTCAGAGTTTACAAATATGATTCCACTTACGGAGCATTTGAGCTCAATACAACTTTAAGTGAGAGATGAGAGAACTCTTCTTTAAGAAATTTAAATTCCCTTTTATCTCTGAAAGCTTCCCTTCATTGTTGTGTTGTCTCAGCAATCATCTCACTCATCATTTTCACATTTGCTTCACTTCCTAATTAAGCCAAATTTTTCTGCATCTTCAGCTTTTAATGTAATTAATTATCTGGCTTCCTTTCCTATTCCTTACCTTTTGGTCAGGAGACTTTAAAAAAAAAACACAATCTCTAAGAAAAGACACACTCACTCAATCTCATTCATTCAGACTATTCCTAAACAAGTCCCTGTATGTATTCTTTAACTTTAAAAGGCACTTTAGTAGAGGCTGTGGTAAGAAAACTTAACAGTACTTCTGCTCTTTATTTTTAATACCTCCTGATATTCTGCTGCATTCTATAACTGAGTGATTATCCCTACTTTTGCTGACATCATACCATTTTCATTGTCTAGTGAAGGGAATTAGGAATAAGAATTTTTGAAATGATGATAGCTGAGAAAAAAAATTTCTCTGGTCTCTAATAAGCCAAATACCTGTGCTTTTCACAATATTGTTATCCTGGCCTTCTCAAGTGCTTGCACTGCATGAGACATGCTGTTTGCTAGGGTAACAGCTTGGTTTGGTGTATTCAGCCAGCATGGAATGTTTCTGAGTTGTGCTTGGAACTGTTGGCTGGAGCTAAATCTGTCCAGATTGGAGTCATTCCATGCAATTTATTTGCATTGTAAGATCATTTTTCCCTTAGATATTGTTAATTGGGATTTATTAAGATTTTGTTTGATACCCTACTGAACTTCACTCGTATCCTGTTCAAATCTCAAACATTTACAAGTGTCTAACTTTCTGACTTTTCAATTTGAAAATAAATAAAAGCCCTTCTTAGGATTAGGACATCATATTCTGGTGTTCTCTATACATGCCAGGGTCCATAGTGGTCAACTAAATGTTTTTAACCTTTTAGTAGGTACTCTGGCTATCATCCTTTTTCTGCCCCTTTAAATTCCCTCTTAAACTCTTCCAGTGCCCTTACATGCTTCCTATACTTGTTTCAATTGATTTCAGTGTTTTTAAATCACTATTGGAAAACTTTATTGTTGGGTCCCTTTAAATGCACCCAGAGCTTAGAAATTATACAGAGGCTTCCCTGTGGTCCCCCCATCTGCCTTGCCCCCAGATGTTCCACCTTAGGGCTCTTGCTGCCACATGAAGCAAAGAGTACAGGAGAGGAGCCAACACTGTGGGGTACATTTTTAAACCTGTGCATGGGCATCCATGTGCGCGCGGTTTCCGGCATGTGCACATGGATGCACCGATTTTTTAACTTGCACGCGTCTTTGCATGCATGTTATAAAAATCCACTACCCCCGCGCACATGCGCGTGCCGATATAAAATATAAAATCGGCACGCTCCTGTGCGGGTGAGTGCCGACGCACACGTAAGAGAGGGGGATTTTGCAAGATCCATGTGGCGATGGACTAGGCCTTTCCCTTGTTCCCTCCCAATCCGCTCCAATAAAAGAGCAGACTGGGAGGGAACTTCCTAAACCCCCTAGCTAACCTGCCTCCCTTTTCCTCTATCCTCCCCGACCCCTAAAACCCCTCTAACTAACCTTTTTTTTTTGTTTGTTTCAAGACTTACCTGCTCTGCCATGCAGCAGCACCTTGCTTTTCCCAGTCCAATCCCGGTGTGCACTTCAGCGGGACAGCACCTAAAGGTGCTGTCCCTGCCCACCCCGCCCTGCGCCCCACCCCACCCCTTTTTATTTAGCCACTTCTTTGGTGCATACCGTGAGATAATGTGCATACCCAGCAAGCTTTAATAATCCCCACGGCACGTGCATGACCCAGCCACATGTGTATCTCCCTTTTTTTTTATGCGTGCCGGCCTTTTAAAATTAGCCTATTAGATAGGAAACTGAAATCCACAATTTCCACGGTTGCATTCTCATTAATTTTCCCAGTTCTATGCCCAGGATCCCAGAGTCAGGCAGAGCTCCAAGGCAGTGCAACAATGGAAAAACAGAAATATTGTCATTCTTCATAGAATATCAAACAATAAAATTAAGAAATATAAAGCAATAATAGTAAAACTATACTAATAAAAAGAATATTTCAAAATAGCTGACAAATATAATAACATTCAATAATTAAAAACTCATATGGTAGAGACATTTAAATATCTCCAAGACTTCCATGCTCAGGAGGTAAGCCTCGCTGAAGACCCGGAGGCTAACTAAACTCACTGTGAAATTGCTGCCCAAAAAATAAAAAAACTGGTTTTATTTTTTCTGTTTCCTTTTTACCAGGTTCTCTCTCTCCCCACAGATGCTGCCGCCGAACCCGGAAGGAGCATCAAGGCCCCTCCCCCTGCTGACGCTGATGACCGGAAGCTCCCCAGGAGGGATTTAAAAGTGGGCCCGGGACCCGCGGCGACATGTGACTGCCTGCTGCCACGCTGAAGACCCGGAGGCTAACTAAACTCGCTGTGAAATCGCTGCCCAAAAAATAAAAACACTGGTTTTCTTTTTTCTGTTTCCTTTTTTCCAGGTTCTCTCTCTCCCCACAGACGCTGCTGCCGAACCCGGAAGGAGCATCAAGGCCCTTCCCCCCTGCTGATGCTGATGACCAGAAGCTCCCCAAGAGGGATTTAAAAGTGGGCCTGGCGCCGTGCGGCAAAGGGGCACAGCAAAGGGGCATGCCCCTTTGTACGCCCCTTCGTACGCCTAAAGTAAAAACAATGGATACAGAACATCGAAACACATTCCAAAATCAAAAAACGATGGAGCTACTGAAAAATGAAGATGGATCGACCACACATCCCATAGAAACATGCACCAACAAAGGTAAGTACAGCTACAAACACAAACTTTTATAAACACATAAAGAAAGTTACAAATCACATGAACACAAAAAAAATACTATCCGACATAATCTCATCGAAGTAAAGAAAACCAAGAGCTCAACCAAACAGAGTATAAATAAATACTAACCCTAACATTCATTCTAGTAAATGCCCAATCCATAACTAAAAAATTCCCAATAATTACAGACCTATTGTATGACATTAAACCAAATTTCATCGCTATCACTGAAACATGGCTAAAAAAATCCGATATTATCATCAAAAATCAAATAGCACACAAAAACTATGACATATTCTCAATTCCAAGGAATAATAAACGTGGAGGTGGCATAGCCTTATTCATTGAAAAAAATGTTAAATGTAAACTGATTCCAACGACACCCCCCCCCAAACCACGAAATTGCACTATTTGATACAGAACACACACAAATATGCATTATATACTGCCCACCCAGCCTGCTTGACCTAAACCTATTCCCTTTAATAGAATATTTAACCATTAACCTAAACACATCAAAACCTACGATCATAATGGGTGATTTTAACCTTCACATGGATGTGGTTCCATTCTCAAATACATGCCAGACACTAAATGACACAATGGAAGCACTGGGTTTCACACTAATCACAGACAAACCCACACACAAAGTTGGACACACCCTCGACCTGACATACATCAATCATAATTTTGCTGAGCACCTAAATACCAGCTATAATCAAATTCCATGGTCGGATCACTTCTTAATCCAATCCACCATCAAATTCATAAAACAAAAAGAAATACAGAAAAATGATCCCTTAGAATTTAAATATCATCCCCCCTTTAACCATGACATTCTGAAAAATAAATTAGAAGAAATTGTAATAAACCTCAATCACCTAAACTGTATAGACGCAACAAATGAGTGGATAACGAAAACAAGTAAATTGGCAGGCAAAATTAACCCAACTAGAACAATACAAATCAATGAACCAAAACAGAATAACCCTTGGTTTAATGAAAAATTAAAGGAAATCAAACAAAATCTGAGAAAAAAAGAGAAAAGGTGGAAAAAAGACAAAGCAGTAGAAAATTTAACCAAATTTAGGAAACAGCTAGCCTATTATAAAAAATCAATTCTTGAAGCAAAAAAAACAATTCTTTAATTCAAAAATTGAAAAATTTTCAAACAACCCATGCACACTATTCAACATAGTTAAAAATCTGACTAAGGATACAGAAGATATGCCCCAAGCCCCACAAGAGAACAAATGCAATGACCTAGCACACTATTTCTCAGACAAAATCACAAACCTTAAAGCAAAGATTCCGTCCCTAACAAAACAGGAAATCAAGATGCAAAAAAGAGATGTGACACAACTCTCCACATTCGACGAGGTATCTCAGTCTGAAGTGGAATGCATGATAAAAAAACTGAATCCCGCACCACATAAAATTGACACCATTCCCACCACAGATATAAAAATACTAGCTGATATAACCTCATACACACTAGCCAAAATAATTAACCTATCACTCAGTGAAGGGGTTATGCCAGACTCACTGAAAAATGCAATAATAAAACCAATTCTGAAAAAGAAAAACAGTGACCCAACCGTCCTAAGTAACTATAGACCTGTTTCAAACTTGCCCATGATTGCAAAATTAATAGAAAAAGCAATACAAAAGCAACTAGCAGAACATCTAGACAACAATAACATACTCTTCCCATCACAACATGGCTTCAGAAAACACTATAGCACCGAAACATTACTAATCTCTCTATCAGATACCATACTGTGTGGATTTGACAGTGGAAAACACTACATCATAATGCTTCTAGATCTGTCCGCAGCATTTGACACAGTAAACCATGACATACTATTGAAAAGACTGGAAGAAATTGGATTACAAAACAAAACAATTAAATGGTTCATTTCCTACCTTAACAATAGATCCTATCAGGTACAGATAAAAAACTCAATGTCAGACAAAATCACACTAAAGACAGGAGTCCCCCAGGGCTCAGTACTTTCAGCAACTCTAACATTTACATGCTCCCCCTCTGCCACCTACTGGCTGGTCTAGGTGTCATACACTACATTTATGCTGACGACATTCAATTAATTCTACCAATTGAAGAATCAATTGAAAAAACTCTAAACTTTGCAATGCTATACCTAGACATAATAAAACAACTATTAAACCAAATGGAACTAGTAATCAACATTGAAAAAACAGAATTCATACATCTTGAACGAAAAAACATCGAAAGAATTCAAAATCCCATTCGACTTAAAAATGACAAATCAGTAGACTTAACTGATAAAGCTAGAAACCTAGGAGTAATTATAGACACGGAACTGAGCCTTAAGCAACACATATCAATAAAAACAAGAGGAGGCTACGCCAAACTAATGATCCTTAGAAGACTAAAACCCTTATTAAATCAGGAACACTTTCGTACAGTACTACAAGCTTTAATATTTGCCAGCACAGACTACTGCAACACACTTTTCTTAGGATTACCATACACCACTATCAGACCACTGCAAATACTACAGAATTCGGCTGCCAGAATACTTACTGGTAAAGGCAGAAGAGATCATATCACCCAAACACTTGCAGATTTACACTGGCTCCCAATAGAACAGAGAATTCAATTTAAAGCACTGTGCACAGTTCATAAGCTGATAAACGACAAAAACTCGGACTGGCTAAACACCGCATTACGACTACATGTCCCCCAAAGAAACCTCAGATCAGCCAATAAAGCTCTACTAACCATACCCTCAGTCAGAACAGCAAAGTTAACCCAAGTTAGAGAGAAAGCACTATCTTTGGCAGGACCATTATTATGGAACACATTACCACTAGAATTAAGACTAAAGAAATAAAACGCTTCAAAAAAGGCTTAAAAACATGGCTCTTCAAAAAAGCATTTCACAGTGAGGTAACGGAATAACACATACACAAAGCAGGAATTCACCAAGAAAAAGCAGTATTGCTTACTTTTGTTATTTTCTCACAATTTAAGTATTAAATTATAAAGACAGTTAATAGTAAATGGTAATCACACCCTTTCCCATTTAGAGTATATTATCGAACTATGTAACCGTATAATAATGGCACCCTTTGGATAAATTAGAAACCACATATTTGTGCCTAACTGTAAACCGTTGTGATGGTGCTCCACTATAAGACGGTATAGAAAAGTTTTAAATAAATAATAAAATAAATAAACAAGCTGTCATAGGATGAGGTTGAAAGGGGGTAGATTTAGGAATAATCTTATGAAATATTTCTTTACTTAGAGGATAGTGGAAGCATGAAACTATTTCCAGTGTAGGTGGTGGAAGCAAGAACCTTATCTGAATTCAAGAAAGCATGGGGAAAATATAGGGGATTTCTGAGGGAGTGATGGGAAAGGAAAGGATAAAATAAATTGAATGGATGAGAAGATTAGATTGTCCATATGGTCTTTTTCTGCCATCATTTTTCTCTGTTTCTATATTTTAAAAAAGTTTAGACACCATAAAAATATTGCAAAACAGCAGGCACATCAAATAACACTCAATGATTAAAATTACAAAGGATACAAATTTACCAGCTCTCCATACCTGGGAACTTTGACTTCCAGATGCTCTAAGATTGTAATAGATTACCTAGTGGGATAGGTGTGGGGGAGTGTCTTGTTAACTAACTTTCTTTTCTTTTTTCAACATTGTCTTGATTTATACCCTAAGGGGCGGATTTTCATACTCCGCGAATAGGCCTACTTTTGTTTGCGCTCCAGGCGCAAACAAAAGTACGCTGGATTTTAGTAGATACGCGCGGAGCCGCACGTATCTGCTAAAAACCTGGATCGGTGCGCGCAAGGCTATCGATTTTGTATAGCCGGCGCGCGCCGAGCCGCGCAGCCTACCCCCATTCCCTCCGAGGCCGCTCCGAAATCGGAGCGGCCTCGGAGGGAACTTCCTTTTGGCCTCCCCTCACCTTCCCCTCCCTTCCCCTACCTAACCCACCCACCCGGCCCTGTCTAAGCCCCCCCCTTATCTTTGTCGGGGGATTTACGCCTCCCGGAGGGAGGCGTAAATCCCCGCGCGTCAGCGGGCCTCCTGCGCGCCGGGACGCGACCTGGGGGCGGGTCCGGAGGGCAAGGCCACGCCCCTGGGCCATCCCCGGCCGTAGCCACGCCCCTGGCCCGCCCCCGGAACGCTCCCGACACGCCCCGAAAATGCCGCGCGTTTCGGGCCTGCCCCCGACACGCCCCCTCCGAAAACCCCGGGACTTACGCGAGTCCCGGGGCTCTGCACGCGCCGGTAGGCCTATGTAAAATAGGCTTACCGGCGCTCAGGGCCCTGCTCGCCTAAATCCGCCCGGTTTTGGGCGGATTTAGGCGAGCAGGGCTCTGAAAATCCGCCCCTAAGTCTCTTGTCTTGTATGTTTGTCTACTTAGATTATAAGCTCTATTTCACAGGGACTTTCTTTGTGTATATTTGTAAAGCACTACGTATGTCGTGTAGTGCTATAGAAATGTTAAGTAGAAGTAGTAATAGTAGTAGTAGTTGTTGTTATTGCACTCAGACTTTCTTTTCTCCCACTCTCTCTCTCACACATACATACATACACACACACACACACACACACACACACACACACACATACAAACACACATATGTTCCATTCACACACCTACAGGCTCTCCCAAAAATACAATCTTTCACTCTTACATGCACATGCTCCCTCTCTCTCTACCTTTGGAATGCCCTTAACTTAGCCAAATTAATTCTAGCTGCCTAACTTATTAGGAAGCTAGAATTTTGCTGGATATGTGCCCCTATATTCATTTATGCTTGCAAAGCTCTGAGTTAGCCAGCTAAATGCTTTTGAATATGGACCTCAAAATTCACAACAACACCATAATTGATTTGTATATTCAAGTCTGGGTGTGAGCAAGCCAATCATGAGAAACCTCAATCACTCACCTGGGTCTGGGTGTGAGCAAGCCAATCATGAGAAACCTCAATCACTCACCTAATAATTTTAACAATCATGCTCTCTTTGTAAATAAAATGTATTGAAATATTTATTTATTTATTTTTATTTATTTTTATTTATTTAATTTTATATACCGGCAACCGTTTGCACATCGTGCCGGTTTACAGATAACTTAAAATAAGGATATATATAGGCAAAGCCTTTACAAGGAACATTGTGTAACCTAGAACATAGTAACAGATCAATAACTAAATAAATAGGGGAGGGAGGGGAGGGGGTGGTCGAGACAAAGGGGGGGGCAGGGGGGGTGAAGACGGAAACGTGAGGAGAAAATATGTACAGGGAAACAATGAACAAGTGGTATGTACATAGGTTGTGTGCAATATTTGAAAATGTTATTATCAAGTTATTATCAATGTGAAAACAACAAAACAATCCGTCTGGGAAATGTATACTATCAACCTGACATCAGCTGATATTTCATAAGCAGATACTGCTTCAGGGGTTATTTATAGTAATGCTTAGCTTGGGAAGGTTTTCAGAATAAACATGTGGATAAAGGATGAGCCAGTTGGTATAATGTATCTGGATTTTCTGAAATATTTGACACAGTACCTCATGAAAGACTCTGGAGGAAATTTAAAAAGTCATGAGATAGGCGGCAATGTCCTTAGGTAGATTGAGAATTGGTTAAAAGACAGAAACAGAGAGTAGGATAAAAGGTCAATTTTCTCATTGAAGAAATGTGAATACTGGAGTGCCCCAGGTATCTGTACTGGGACCACTGCTTTTTAATGTATTTATAAATGACCTACAGATAGGAACAATGAGTGAGGAGATCTAATTTTCAGATCATAAAATTTACTAGGGGTGTGCATTTGTTTGCAATATTTTGGCAATCCGCAACGTATATGCCATATTTGTTGTATTTGTGGGGGTCACAAAATGTATGGCGAACCCCCATGAATACAACATATCACTAACGAATAAACCCCCACCCTCCTGACCCCCCTAAGACTTGCCAAAAGTCCCAGGTGGTCCAGTGGGGGTCCTCGAGCTGCACTCGGGCTGTCTGCTGCCGGTATTCAAAATGGTGCTGATAGCCTTTGCCCTTACTATGTCACAGGGGCCGACCAATGGCACCGGTAGCCCTTGTGACATAGTAAGGGCAAAGGCTATCGGCAACATTTTGAATTCCGGCAGCCGACAGCCTGAGTGCAGGAGATCGTTCCAGGACTCCCACTGGACCACCAGGGACATTTGGCAAATCTTGGGGGGGTCAGGAGGGTGGGGGGGGGGGGTTGTAGTAAATTAAATTTAAAGGGTTGGGATGGGTTTTTTTGGGGGGAAACAAATACATATATAACCAATGAATGGATTGGGTCCCCCCTAGAATGGATGCAACAGATTTGGCTCCCCACGAATCCGTCCCTACTGCACATCCCTAAAATTTACTCAAATCACAAGAAGGTGCCAGAATGTGGTATTTCCTACATATAACCACTGGGGGGACAATGTTTACTAAGAGAGAGAGAGCCCTGACCCTAGATAGATATTTATATCTCTATGGGAGGCCCACCTAGTAACTCGATGTGAGGTTTAGGTATTAGTGTAGGGGGTTAGGGGCCACTTTGACATTCAATGTGAGACATATGAACAGAACAGTGCTCTCTTGTGAACATTTGATGACCCTCGGAGTGAGGAAACTCACCCAAAGATGAGATTTGTGCAATGTTCTCTCAACCTAGCTCTCTCTCTCTCTCTCTCTCTCTCTCTCTCTCTCTCTCTCTCTCTCTCTCGTAGTAAACATGGTCCCCCCAGTGGTTGTATGTAGGAAATACCACATTCTGGCACTTATCTCAAAGTGCAAAAAAGTGATCGCAATTTGCGGTAACTTAGCTCTTCGCATAGGTATTAGCACAAATTGTGAAAAACTCTCTATTACCGTAATACACGCCCCTTTTCCCATAGCATGCAATATTTACCGCATTTTGATAAATCCAGCCCATGGTTTACTGGCAGAGAAACAAACTCTAGTACATTGTGTCATGGCTTAGAGGGTTCACAGCCTTGCTTTCACAGGGCAGGTTGCCCAGTAATGCTCACTTATTACTTCACGTAAAGGACCATGGCCTTGCTTGCTCATGGCAGTAAATCGATCTGTGGATGTGGTTGCTTCTTGATGTTTTGGCTCTCTCCTTCTTTTTAACATGTAATCTGAAAGCTTGGACATAATTATATGTGTATGCTGTTTTTATTAATT
This sequence comes from Rhinatrema bivittatum, assembly GCF_901001135.1. Classification (NCBI taxonomy): domain Eukaryota; kingdom Metazoa; phylum Chordata; class Amphibia; order Gymnophiona; family Rhinatrematidae; genus Rhinatrema; species Rhinatrema bivittatum. The sequence goes on from NC_042616.1 coordinate 469,977,325, forward strand.
AAGCTGCCGACTTACAATATTCCAATCAGTTTCTGTGTTGCGTATCAAGTCTGTGCATGTAATTAATTTTGAATGAATACCCTTTTCTCTGAATATACTGGATTGGTTATGGCTGCACTGGTTATCATCTGTTAATGTGAGTTATCATGCATATTTTAATGTGTGTGTTATCTGCCAATTCAATGCCTGATATATTAAAAGAAGCTGTTACCACAACCATTTGCATATGTAGATTACCAGTGGCAGTAACACCATACTTAGTGGAAGCTCTGACCCCCCCTCCCCCATCCCGAAGTACCAATGAAAGGTCTCTAATGTCTTTATGTTCCCTCCACCTTCTTGAGTGCCAATGAAGAGACTCCAAGACCCTGATGTCCTCCCCATCCCTCAGTATTGTTAAAGTGATTCAGTCATGCCCCCCCCCCCCGACTCACCTCGAGGGCTACTAACAAGACTCTGAAGCACCAACGTCCCATTTCATCTGTCCTATCAGTTATCTATCTATATCATCTATCCCATCATAGAGAATGAAAAGAAGATAGGGGTACGAGAGACCAAGATTTTCTTTTGCCTTGCCTCTGATAGGGATATTCATTCATTTTTAAACAAAATTAAAAACACAACATAGAAACTTGTATTTCATTTCATTTCAAAACAAAAAGAAAAAAAATCCAAATTCATTTTTTCATTGAGTTTCATTTGAGAATTTTAATAATAAAAAACAAAGATGGAGAATATCTCTCCCCTCAAAAACTTCTCACCCCTCTGTCCTCTGGAGCACACTTAAACTCTCCATGAGTTTTCTGATCTTCCTCCCCACTGACTCCAGTTTGACAATACTCTAAAGCCAGCACTACTTTCTTCTATGTCCATATACCATATAGCTGTAAAGCAAAATGCTGGCCTCAGAGCCAGAAGAGCAATTTTCAAATTGGAATGAGCCAAACCATTAGTGACTGGGGATCAGTTCTGCCCCTTCCTGCATTGAATACCTTCACAGAAGGGATAAATGTAGTCTGCAGATAAGGAGAGGATACATTTCTTTTGTTTTTCTTTTCTTTTAAATGTAATATTATATTTTTTCTGTTCAGAAAACAAAATGAACTGAAATAAACATTAAACAAACTGAAACCGAAATAAAACCCTCATTAGTTAACACTAAAAATTTACATTAACTTCTTGAGATCCATAATCCAGGCTTTGAACATGCTTTAAGAAATGTGATAATGGTGGATAAATTCTTATGAAGTGTTTATAAAAAAAAATTTGAGGAGGGAGTTGATAGTTTCATATATTGTGTTGTTTAAATGTAACTTCCCGGTTACCTCTATAATGCTTATAATCATCAACTTACCGCCATCCTTCCATTTTGTTTCATTTTTGATCTCCAACAAGTGTCACCGTTAAAATGTATATATATATATATATATATATATATATATATATATATATATATATATATTCTTCTTTAAATTGTGAAGGGATAGAAAACTTTTAATATACCTCCCAACTTTATGATTCCATAAGTCACTTTAAATGTCACTTCAGTCTTGCCGTGTATATAAACACCACTTCTTATACAGAACTGTTATTATTTCTTAGCTGCTTGATATTCCCGACGTGGTATTTATATACACGGCAAGATTGAAGAGACTTTTGAAGTGACTTATGGAATCATAAAGTTGGGCGGTATATTAAAAGTTTTCTATCCCGTCATAATTTAAAGAATATATATATATATAAATATACATATATATACATTATATTAACGGTGACACTTGGAGATCAAAAATGATAAAAATGGAAGGATGGCGTTAAGTTGATGAATTTCATTAGACATCTGGGGAATGGGACATACAATTTTCAAAACCATTTACCTGGGTAAATATGTATTTACAAAGATACATTGAAGAACATCTAAATCACCCTAAAAGTCCTTCTGCTTCCGTTTCTGTCCCAACAGTTTAAAATTGTATTCATAACTCAATATGTGTAGGATCCACCCACCCTATTACAATGACCTTGTTGTTGCATCCAAAAATAATAAATAAATTGCAGAAATGGTAGATACAGATCATATGATCCATCCAGTTCCCATCCACATCTCCTGTTCAGCTTAATAGTCCCTTTATCTCCCTTAGAGATCCTCTATGTTTGTCCCACGTTTTGTTGATATCTGATGCTCTCCTCATCTCCACCATCTCCACAGGAGAATTTTCCATGCATCCATCTCCTTTTCTTTAAAGAAATATTTTCTTAGATTATTCCCAAGTCTACTCTATTTCTCCCTTATCTCATGACCCTCTCATTCCAGAGCCTTCTTTCCATTGAAAGAAACCCATCTCCTGTGCATTTATTCCTTGAAGTATTTAAATGTCATTACCATATCTCTCCTTTCCCTCCTTTCCTCCAGGGTGTATATCACCAGACACTTATATAAAGAGATAATTAAACTTCCTTTTTCCGGCTGGCTATTTGTCTCGCTATGCACTCAATTGTCCTTCTGTCTTTTTCTGTCATCTGACTTGCATGGCCACCTTAAGATTTTATTTTTTTTATTTATTTATTTAACACTTTTTTATACCGACCTTCATAGTAATAACCATATCGGATCGGTTTACATTGAACAAGGGTATAACTGAAGCGACAACTAAAGTAATTAAACAATAGAGGTGAATAAGGCAAAGATGATCAAGATTTGGTCAAACCAGATCCTGCTGTTGTTTTATGAACAGAAGAACTCCTCCCCCCACCCCCCACCCCTACTGCACTACTCCCTTGGGTATTTGCAATTTAAATGCATGACCCTACATTTTTTAGAATTGTAGCTGCCAGACTCTGGATACTTAGCAATAGAAAATTAAAAGAATGGATGCACTTTCATTTGAAACTACACTGAGAATGTCAACGATATTTTCTATACAGTTTCATATAGTTTTGTAAATGAAATGAAATGAAAGTATTAAAAAAACTTTACTTTTTTCATTTTTAGTATGCAATAATTCAATTTTGTGTTCTCTAAATCAAATTAGTGCTATTTTAAAATAGCACTAATTTGAGTTAGAGCACACTAAAAGCATAACAAAAATTGAAAAACAAAAAAAATCATTAAAAACAAAGCTTTAAAAAAGAAAACTACTCTAAAAATGAAACAAAAATATAATGAAACAAAAATTGCCATGCATACCCTAATGAAATTGAAAACGTATGTGCTCTACAAATGTGCAATAACTTGTTGGTACTGATTCTAGGAAAATGCCCAAGGAAAATGTTGTGTTTCAGTGTTTATAAACTATGAAAAACTCTGCAAGAAAAAAGCTGACACTTCTGTCTCTCGTTATACTTTTGATTGTACTACTATAAACTAAAGGTTTGTGTTTCTGACTCTGAGCATGAAAAATATGTTTTTACATTTTCTGGATAGAATAGTTTACCTTATCTTCATCCTATTGCTGTTCATGATACTTGCTAGTCCTTGATTTGGCTTCTATATATTTGTGAATGAGTGAGTCAGCTGTCTGAGTAATAACAAATATCCATATCAGGAAAGCAATTCACAGTAAAATAACCTTTTATTTTTTTTTCTTCCCCACCATTATTAGCACACATACCCAAGTAAAATGCCATCAGTTTTACAAACAATACATTAGTAGTTAACAAGGTATTTTGTAAGCCTCTGTTTACTGTTTAGATCAAATTAAAATACCGAAATGATTGTTTAATTACAAAATGCTTATAATTAGTTCTGTAAAATTGCCTTAAGCATTTCTTAAAAAAAAAAAAAAAAAAAGATGAAATCAGATATTATCTGGAGGCGATCACAACGGATGCCAGTTGATATAACTGTCTGTATAAAGGTGCATGCAACTTTAATGATGTGCTATCATGCTGACGTCCTTTGTTTTGTCCCTTGATACAAACAGTGGGTCTGCAAGCCTGTCAGGACTTTGGCTGATTATTCTTTTTAAACACAATAAAGTTTTTATGTCTCTTATTAACCACAAGGAATCTTTTTCTATGACCATTTTAAAAAAAACAAAAAAAAACGTATGTGTTTTGTGGATCACCCTAAGCTAATCTCTTGAGTATATTGTACAGTATTTTTCAGTAGTAACCCTATAGTCAGTAACCACTCTAAGCTGTATACATCATAAAACTGTGGTGTAATTCATTTGAGATTCAATAAACTAATTTTTTAACCTTCAAAGTGATTACATTTTAAATCCTTAATAGTAGGAGATGTAGAAGTATTAAGATTTATTTTGGCTTTTCTATAATGCTTAAAACGAAGAAGCTTTACAACAGATTTCATACAGGTTAAATAAATCCATAACTCAGAAGTCTTATAATCCAAGGGATTTAATAATCACTATCAGTAGTCTTGACCTCCAGGAGTCAAATGGTGATCAATTTTCAAAGAACTGCTGAATGGTGAAAATAAATGGTTAAGTTTTAGTCTGACAACTAAGCTAAAGCTGAAAACTAAGCTGGTGACAAATTTGACTTTCTAGACTTAGAACTGTCTTTTCTGTGGCTGAGGTTGCCTCCCAAACTGTAGTACCTGATTCACTAAGGGTTTTACGCATAAATACAAAGACCTAGAAATATAGTGAAAATAGCCCCACAATAAAAAAGGGCATGGTTAGGCTAATTTGCAGGCTCCTGCATCACATAGGTAAATCTCGCATGGTGCATTGTGTCAGCGCATGATGTGTTACATTAGCGCACTTTGCGTTGTGTCAACACGTCACGTGTTGTGTCACTGCATGCCGCATTGTTTTATGCAGCTAGTGTATTTATTTATTTATTTATTAAAGGCTTTTATATACCGACTTTCTTGATACAAATCAAATCAACTCGGTTTACATCGAATTAAGCAGTAACTATAACCAACCAATCAACAAGAGACAATTTAAAAGGAGCATAAAGTTACATTATAACAAGGATGCCTTAACTGGGAGTAGGAAAAAAATAGAGGGAGAACGAAGATAAAGTACTATATACAATAGAGTATGGGAGGGAGGCAAGAAGCCGACCTCCTGATAACTTGTGAGCGTAATTAGCGTTTGTTTATTTACATAAGTGATGGAACAGTTCTAAGTCAGGCTGTTGGGCTAGTGGCGGGGAAGGCTAGGCAGAACAGCCATGTCTTTAGCTTCTTTTTGAAAGTTAGTAGACAAGTTTCCTGCCTGAGGTCCGGAGGCATGGCGTTCCAGATGGAGGGACCTGTGATAGAGAATGTCCTGTCTCTGATATTTGAATGGTGTACAATTTTGTTTGGAGGAACATGTAAGGATCCCTTGTAGGCATCCCTTAAGTGTCTGGCCATCGAGTGCAATTTGAGAGGGTGTAGAAGATCAAGTGGGGTCTGATGGTGAATATTTTTGTGGATAATTGTCAGTGATTTATGGAGAATCCTGAAGTTTACTGGGAGCCAGTGAAGATCTTTTAGAATGGGAGAGATATGTGCTCTCCGATTGGTATTCGTCAAAATTCTCGCCGCTGCATTTTGGAGCAACTGGAGGGGTTTTATAGTAGAAGCCGGGAGACCTTGCAAGATGGAGTTGCAGTAGTCAATCTTGGAGAACAGAATGGCTTGGAGGACAGATCTGAAATTGTAATGGAATAGGAGCGGTTTGAGTTTTTTGAGTACTTTAGCTTGTAGAAGCACTCCTTTGTGGTGTGTTTTATAAATTGCTTTAGGTTCAAGTGACTATCAATTATGACTCCAAGATCTCTAGCCTGGGATATTTGTATGTTAGATTGCAGTTGGTGATGGAAGGGACTGCCTTCTGGGATGATTACCAATAGTTCTGTCTTGGAAGTGTTGAGCACCAGGTTGAGGCTTGAAAGGTGATGGTTGATCGTTTGCAGGTGAGAGTTCCATAACTTGAATGTTGAGCCCAGTGAATTGGATATGGGGATTAAAATTTGAACATCGTCTGTGTATATATAGAACTTAAGTTTTAGATTTGAGAGTAAATGGCAGAGAGGGAGTATGTAGATTTTAAACAGGGTGGGCGATAAGGAGGAGCCCTGGGGGACTCCGAATGGGGCGTTAGTGTGAGAGGATTCCTTGTTATTGATTTTAACCTTATAGCCTCTATTGCTAAGGAAGGAGTCAAACCATCTAAGAGCTGATCCTGCAATTCCTATGTCTGATAGCCGGTTTAGAAGGGTATTATGATTTACAGTATCGAAAGCTGCAGAGATGTCAAGAAGGGCTAGGAGGAACGATTGTCCTTTATCAAAGCCAATGTATATTTGATCAAGGAGTGAGATGAGGAGGGTTTCGGTATTGTGTTCTTTTCGGAAACCAAATTGTGATGGGTGTAGAATATTATGGTCTTCTAGGTAATTTGAAAGTTGCTTATTTACGATTTTCTCCATGATCTTAGCTACAAACGAGAGATTTGAAATGGGGCGGTAGTTAGGGATGTGCAGACAAAAAGTTTGCGTTGATAAGTTGATAAGTTGAAGTTGAGAGTCGATTTCGTTCAATATGGACATATGGAGAATTCCATAAGTTGAGGGTCTGTCCATACATTCACCGGTTCCCTAAATAAAAATTTAAACCCCTCACCCTCCTTAATCCCCCCCAAGACTTACCAAAACTCCCTGGTGGTCCAGCGGGGAGTCAGGAAGCCATCCCTGTATTCCTTTCTGAGGAGCACGTGAAGTCGGCATCACGTCGGAGTGACGCGGATGTCACTTGCTTCTCCGCGCCTCCGCTCCCGGACCCACGCTGGACCCAACCGGAACTTTGGCCAGCTTGGGGGGCCTCCTGACCCCCCCAAGCTGGCCAAAAGTTCCGGTTGGGTCCAACGGGGGTCCGGGAGCGGAGAAGCACGTGACATCCGCGTCACTCCGACGTGACGCCGACGTCACGTGCTCCTCGCAAAGGAATACAGGGATGGCTTCCTGACTCCCCGCTGGACCACCAGGGAGTTTTGGTAAGTCTTGGGGGGGTCAGGAGGGTGGGGGGTTTAAGTGTTTATTTAGGTTCAACGTATTCAACATAGCTATGTTGAATAAGTTGAAAATCGCGATGTGTTGCGCATCATCACTTTTTTAAGTTTAAAAAAAAATTAAGTTGCATTTTACATATGCGTTCAAAACGAATGCACACCCCTAGCGGTAGTTGTTGAGGTCGTCCGGGTCCAGGTTCGGTTTTTTGAGTATGGGTTTGAGGGTGGCCGATTTGAGAACATCTGTGAATATTCCTTGTGAGAGGGAACAATTGATAATATCAGCTAGATAGTTGGAGATGTATTTTGGTATGAGAATCAGAAATTTGGAGGGAATTTGGTCCAGAGGGTGGGTCGAAGGTTTCATTCTTTTTATCAGATTTTCCACCTCTATAGTTTGAGTTGGATCAAAGGATTCCAAGCTTATGTCTGTGTTCGGTAGGTGGAGGGTATCCAGAAACAGTGAGTTTGGGCTGGTAGGTAATCTAGCCAGGGTGTTTGAGATTTTGTTCTGAAAGAATAAGGCCAGATCGTTGGCCTTCGATTGGGCTGTACCGTCTGGGATAGTAGGGAGAGCAGTTTTGGTGAGTTCCGATACATACGAGAAAAGAGCCTTCGCGTCGAATATCATATCGTGGATACGGTGGGCATAGAAATCTCTTTTTGTCCGAAGCATTGTCGTTCTGTAATGGTGGAGGGCGGCTTTGTATATGGTTAGAGAATGGGGATTGGGATTCTTCCTCCATTCTTTTTCTTTCTGTCTTAGGTTTTGCTTCAGGGTATGGAGCTCATTAGAGAACCATGGCTGCTTGTTTTTTTGAGAAGGATTTATGTTTTTTTTTTACAGTGGGCATAAGTTATTGGCTATCGTTTCAGTAATACTTTGCCAGGAGGTAATAGCAGAATTGGGGTTAGATAGATCCAGGTTAGGAAGTTCTTTGATTAGAGAGTTGCCGAGGTCTTCTGAAGGACATGGTTTCCTGTAGTACAGAGTGGTCGCCTGAAGGGGTGCAGAAGATCCTGTCAATGACCTGATGGTGGAGGTGATCATGAAATGGTCTGACCATGGAACCGGGAGGCATAGAGGGGGTGAAAGTGGAATGAGGTTGGAATTTGTGAAGATAAGGTCAAGGGTATGACCTGCTTTATGTGTGGGTTGGTTGATGTGATGTTTGAAGCCCATGTCGGAAAGGGCTGATAGGAAGGCTTCGCAGTTAGAAGATCAAGGATTGGCATTGATGTGAAGATTAAAATCTCCAAGGATTATGGCTGGAGAATCTAGTTTTATGTATTTGGCTTTGATTTCCACCATAGGAGAAGCTTCTATAAACTTCAGGTCCTGAAAAGGATAAGACCCCTTTTCCACACTCAAGACTTCAGAACGATCATCCAAGCAGTCATTTTTTCGAAACTAGACTATTGCAATTCCCTATTGCTAGGTCTACCATCATCATACTCCAAACCCCTACAGATGGTTCAAAATTCAGCAGCCCGAATCTTGACAGGCGCAAGGAAAAGAGACCACATATCCCTCGTCCTGAAAGAGCTTCACTGGTTACCAGTCTACTTCCGCATCATGTACAAAGCCATAACCATCACCTACAAAACTATACATCAACTTACCACTCTCGATCTTCAATTCCCTCTCCAAACACATAATTCTACCAGACCTACTAGAGATGCTTATAGAGGCTCCCTCCAAGTTCCCCCAGCGAAAACGACCAGACACATCACCATAAGAGATCGCGCCACCTCCACAGTTGGCCCTCTTTTGTGGAATTCCATTCCTACAGACCTCAGACAGGAGCCCTGCCTCCCAACTTTTAGGAAAAAACTTAAGACTTGGTTATTCAAACAAGCATTTCCGGACACAACCCAATGACACATTCCAATGACTCCTAAAACTCCACTCCTCTTGTATATAACATTTATTCTGTATACTATATTTAAATTGTATATTGTTTAACCATCTCTTTTCTCTCCTCTCTTCTTCCTTCTCCAAGTTCGGCTACCCTTGTTAAATGTAACTGTACTTTCGGACACCACAGTTCTAGTTTTTTGTTTATAATGCACTCCTGTTCGATGTAAACCAGCAAGATATGTTTTCATGATTGCCGGTATATAAAAACTCTAAATAAATAAATAAATAAAATAAAAGTCCAGGGGGAGCCTAAGTGAGGAGGATTTGGAGCGACTTAGATTTGAATAAGCCTATCTCCAGTTTAGGTATTTTATTGATAGATTGTAGAGTGAGGTTAAGAGATTTTTTGGCAGCTATGAGGAGACCTCCCCCTTTTTTCTTTTTTCTGGGTAAGGAGAAGTCATCATATATCTGTGTAGGAAGTTGATTTATTAATACTGTGTCTCAGGGCTTTAGCCAGGTCTCCGTGATGGCACAGATGTCTGGCTTGGCATCAAGCAGATAGTCATGAAGGATGTGAGTTTTTTTGGTAATTGACTGGGCATTGAATAATGTTAAAGTGAATAGGGCCAGCCCAAGTGGTTGCGTAATGGGGGAGATCATCACCGGAGTTAAATTTATGCGAGTTATGGGTTGATGTCGTAACGTTGGCTTCATCTTGAAGCAGATGTTGTGGTGTAATGTGTGTATTGGGTATGCAAACATCATGATGGGACTAAAGAGAACACTTTGATGGGATTTGCCAGCAGATGATATTCTATGATGTAAAGGAAGTGAAGAATTGTGGAAGTATTCTTTGAGGGGAAATGATTAATGTAGTATGGCAGTGCCGATCCTTAGCTGAATGAATGTTGGAGAGGCTAGATGAATGCTGAGTTGGCTGATTGAAAGCTTGGGATGGCTGGATGAATGCTGAGGTGGCTGGATGAATGCTGAGGTGGCTGGATGAATGCTGAAATGAATGCTGAGGATCTTGGATGAATGCTGAGATGAATGCTGAGGTGGCTGGATGAATGCTGAGGTGGCTGGTTGAATGCTGAGGTGGCTGGATGAATGCTGAGATGAATGCTGAGGATCTTGGATGAATGCTGAGGTAGCTGGATGAATGCTGAGGATCCTGGGTGAATGCTGAGGTGGCTGGATGAATGCTGAGGTGGCTGGATGAATGCTGAGATGAATGCTGAGGATCTTGGATGAATGCTGAGGTAGCTGGATGAATGCTGAGGATCCTGGGTGAATGCTGAGGTGGCTGGATGAATGCTGAGGTGGCTGGTTGAATGCTGAGGTGGCTGGATGAATGCTGAGATGAATGCTGAGGATCTTGGATGAATGCTGAGGTAGCTGGATGAATGCTGAGGATCCTGGGTGAATGCTGAGGTGGCTGGATGAATGCTGAGGCAGCTGGGAGAATGCTGAGGATCTTGGATGGATGCTGAGATGAATGCTGAGGATCCTGGTTAAATGCTGGGGAGGACCTGTGTTAGGTGTGTGTAGGATTCTCAAAATGGAGTGTAGAGAGTGGCTGCCACTTCAAGGTTCTGGTGCTCATGAAGGGGCGCACAAAGGGGCTAGCCCCTTTGTTGCGTGACGCCAGGCACGCGACGCCTGGAGCCGTCTCGGCCCTTTAAAGGGCTCTGAGTCACCAATCGTGACATCGGGGGTTCGGTGGATGGACTTACCCGGCTTAGCGGCTCCCTTCTTAGATTTTAAAAGTAAGTTCCGTCTGTTCCATCTGCCTGTTTTCTTATTTCAGCGCTGATTTAGTCAGAAGGGCCTCCCCAGTGACCACATGGGAGGTCTGCATGCATGGTGCATTATTTTTTCAGTTTTTATATCCCGGCTTCCTGCAGCTGCCTCTTTAAGGGTGTATCAGGCATGGAAGAGAGAGGAGAGGAGAGTTGGTTAGAGGTTTGATGGGAGTAGGAACTTTTTCTGATTCAATTATCTGAGTGCAGCCTGGTCTTCTGTTGCCATCTGTTTCCCTTTACCTTGGTCTTTTGTCTTCTTTGTTGTATTGAGTTTTTGTTTGTCCAGTTTCTCTCCTTTGGTGGTGGAGGAGTGGTGGAGTGAGGAGGAGTGATGTGAGTAGAGGAGTGATATTGATGGAGGAGTGTGGAGGAGAGATATGAGTGGAGGAGTGAAGAGGTGATGTGGAGGAGTGTGGAGGAGTGGTGTTTGTGGTAAGGATGATTGAGGAGGGTGGAGCGTGTGAGGTATGGGGAGAGAGGAGAGAAGAGGCATGAGGAGAGGAGGGGGAGGAGGGAGGAGAGGAAGCAGGAGGATGAGGAGTACTAAGAGGAGGAGTAGAAGTAGGAATAGGGACAGAAGTAGAGATAGGCAGGATGCAAGGGATAGGAGGAGGTGAGAGGGGAAAGGGGATAGGCAGGCGAGGATTAAGGGAGAAGGATGGCAGGCTAGGGATAGAGAGAGAGGGCAGAGGGCAGAGGGAAAGGAAGTTGGCAGGGCAGGGGCAGGAGGGTGGAGAAAGGGATGGGAGAAGGGAGTGGAAGGGAGAGTAAGGAAAGGGAGGACACCTCTCTGGAAGCAAAAGTGGCACCCCCTTCTGGCTTCCAGGCAGCAGGACACCCTCATCTCTCGGCTATCAAGGTCAGTGTGTAGGATAATGAGATGGTCATTGCAGGGTTGTGCAGCATTATGCCATGCTGTTCGGCAGCTGGGAAGTTAAGACCTCAAAGGCATCCAAGGGCCAGATCTGGTGCACCATAGCCCAGGACATCTCCAGGTGCAGCGGAGTCCAATGAAGTGGGGAACTGGTGACCCACAGGTACCAGGATATCAAGGCAATGGCCAGAAATAAATATATACAGCGGACCAAAGGAGGATCCCCTTGTTCCATCATCCTGACCCCCATGCAGTTGTGCCTTGTGCAAAGGCTGGGACTGGCTGTCTTTGAGGGCATGGTTGAGCAGCTGGACACCATGCGAGCTGCAGCAGGTAAGTTCACCTCACCTGTAAATGGGAAGGCAGCAATGGGTGCACACATCATTTGGCATAAGAAGCTCATAATGCTTAAGAAGCAAAATGCACCTCTGATGCCAAAAGAAAACAGGATACTTGCTGCCATTTGTACTTTTGTCTTATGTTTCCACAGCTCTTGCACATGAAGCTGGTGGTCCCAGCCAGGAAGCCCCAGGAACCAGCAGCGCAGCAGCTTTTTTGCACAGGGCCTTCCTGATGGATGCCCAGGTCCAGCTGAGCGAGGAGGAAGAGCAGCAGCAGGCTCAGGCTCAGGAGGCATTGCAGATGCTGCAACCCCTGGGCTCACCCAGCCCACTGAATGTGTCCCTCAACCTCTCTGGCTTCATGGAGAAACCTAGCCTTGAATGGGAACCAATAGATTAGTTACAACCTTGAGCCAGATCACCACAGTGCCAGACTGAAGCACCACACCCTCAGCAGGAGCAGCCCAGAAGCCCCTTCATGCCACATCCAGAGACCCAAATTCTTGCACTCCACACCACTATTACAAAACCGCCACCACCACAGGCATCAGGGCCGGCACAAGCAACATCCCCGCCACCAAAAGAGGAGTCCATGCATGAACAGCTAGACCAGCTGGAAAGGAGGCATGAGGTACACCTCTGACACATATGGGCAGAGCTAGTACACCTCAGGAAGGCTGGCAACAGGAAGAACCAGATCCTGCGAGATCAGACTCCCACAAACACACAGAATGTTACGACACTGGCTACAACAGTCAATAGTATGACAAATGTGCTGACACATATCCTGCAAAGGATGCCCAAGCAGCCATCTGAGTCTTCCCCAGCATCACAACACTCTGCAGTGGTGCCCGGACTGACAGATGCCCAAGATAGGCCCCCAGAAGACATGCCCCCCTCCCCCCCCCAAATGGCAAGCCATGACATGGTCATAAAGGACCAAAGGTGGTGGCATTGAATGCCAAATAAGAAGAGCTGTACCAAAAAGCCCAGGCAGGCCCCTCTAAATAGTTCCTGTGCTAACTAGATGGAAGAAGCCTGCTGGGCCCAACCTCACTACAGAGTACCTGTGCCAGATAGATAGAAGAAGCCTGCTTGGCCCATCCTTATTACAGAGTACTTGTGCCAGCTAGATTGAAGAAGCCTGTTGGTGTTGGGCTAATCCTCACTACAGAGTTCCTGTGCCAGCACGCAGAAGGAATGGTCTACTGTCTGCCATTGTGGTCCAGCAGCCTAACTCTAAAGCCCACCTTGATGCTCTGCCCATGTTACATCCTCCTTGATGCAGCCTCAAGTCACAGTCCAGCTGCTACCTCTTCTCATCATGTCTCATCTCCTGCTCTGGATTCTGGTATCTCATCTCAGCTCATGCTGCTGCTGCCTCTATGCTGACACTCTGATCCAACAGTCACCAAGTACACAGTGGTGTCGAAGGGAAAGTTTGGTTAGTGTTCAAGTAAAGCACCAAAAGTGCTAAGCAAACCCTATCCCCTAGATTCTACAGCAGATATGGCCGCACCACCTCTATGTATGCACAGGAAAGCTATTGAACTACATATGGCAGAGAGAAAATAGCCCTACCTTGCCAGTGTATACAGAGGGCAGCATGACTGTCAAATGATGTGGCTTGAGGTGGCAGCTTCTATGTCTACTGTGCATGATATGATCAACAGAGAGGATCAGCAAGGACCTGAACATTAAATCATGGAAATGTATGGAGTGACGTTGGAAACGGAACTATCTGTAAGCTGTTTGGTGCTGGAGTGCTCAACCTAAGTGCTTTAAGGATGGTCACAGATCACACCAGTACGTAAGCGATACTAGCTATTAGGGATGTGAATCATTTTTTGACGATTTAAAAAAATTGTCAGATATTTTTTAAATAGTCAAAAATCGTTAAGAGTCGCGATACAATAGAAATTCCCCCGATTTATCATGAAAAATTGTAAATCGGGGGAGGAGGGAGGGCGGGAAAACCGGAACACCAAAACAACCCCTAAAGATGGCCGGTGGCCATCTTTACGATGGCGGTGGCTATCTTTAAAGATGGCGCCGGCCAGCCAGTGCTCCTACCATGTGCCAGGGGCCGGGCAATGGCACGGATACCCTGTCACATGGAAAGGGCAAAGGGCCATCGGTGCCATCTTTATGAGTGGCAGCCGATGGCCCGAGAACGGGAGATTGCTCCCGGGACCACCATTTGACCACCAGGTAATTTTAAAATGTTTTGGGGGGCTTGGGAGTGTGGGGGAAGCTAAGGGGTCATTTTTAAAGGGTCGGATGGGGTTTTTTTTTATCGGACCATTGGTGCCATTTTTGAGTGGCAGCCAAAATGGCGCCGATGGCCCGAGAGCGGGAGATCGGTCCCCGCGCCCCCACTGGACCACCAGGTACTCATAAAAAGTTTTTTTTTTTTTTGGGGGGGGGTTCGGGAGGGTGGGGGAAGGTAAGGGGTCAATTTTAAAGGGCCGGGCCTCACTAAAAAAAAAATTAACGATGTGAATAGGAACCGATTCCAATTCACATCACCACCGATCAGATTTTTTTCTCCCTCTAGCCGAACCCGATCGTTAAGACGATCGGGCACACGATTCAAATCCCTACTAGCTATTGCTCAAAGCAAAATACTCCTGCCTTCACAGAGCCAGACGTGCATCCTGGTGTAGGATTGCCGAGAAGCTACCCCAAACTCAATTACATTACAATAGCCAAGGCCCTCACCTTCTGTACATTATCATTTACAAATTGCATTTGTAGGTGTAGTACGGTGCATATGTGTCAGAATGCATGCAACCACCAAGAGGTATGCTAGCTTGGAAGGACCTGTGCACAACGTGGGAATGGCACCAGGTAGCACAGGTGCTTTACCCAAGGCTGTAAGGAAAGACGTGCTACTAGAACACTCTGATGTCACAATAGGGTTGCTATCTGCTTCCAGTTTTCAGGACTGGTAAATCCTGTTCTGGTTTTTTACAAATCACATGCAGGGATTTCATCAGATTTCCCTATAGCTTTTCTGAGCTAAACCAAGACTATCAATACCTGCATGCATAGGAGTAAGACCAGGACTGGATCAACATGTCCTGGAAATCTGGATCCAGTTGGAAAACCTAGTTAACTGTTGCTCTAAAACTGGTGAAGCAATGGTGTCAGCTGTGTCTTGGCACGCCCATGTGACAGTAAGCCGACTAAGTGCAGGTGTATAACTTCACATGCGCACATTTCTCATCTGCAGGCCATTGCCCCAGGGCCTATGCTTTGCCCATGCCCTGCCCCTTAACTTCCCTCTTATTTTGACGCGTGCATGGGTATATAATATCCATGAACTTCGCGACTTTTAAAAATCTCAGTTGCTTGCACATATGTGGCCATGTTTGTGCGAGGAATGCTTTTAAGATCAAGCTCTTTGTGAATATAGCCAGTTAAAACTTTTGAAAATTGACCACTGCCCCCCCCCCCCCCCCCCCCCACCATGGATCAAACATTGAGTTTTAGAGAATATTTACTTTAATAAAAGGAGATATTCATTTGCTGTTCAGTGTGGTAATAAAGTCTCAAAAACTTCTTTAAACTTCTTTAAACATCAAAAAGAAATATGCAGGGATGCAACAGCCAGATTTCACCCAAACTCTCAGTTATCAGCTTCTACTTCCATAACTGTCTCAGGAGTGCCACAAGGCTCTGTTTTTTCTGCCACACATTTTAATGTTTACATTTCTCCAATTTTCCACATTTTAGCTGACCTAGATGTAGGCTATCAACTTTATGCAGATGACCTCAGTTTTTTGTGCCTATTAAAAACTAGAGATGTGAATCATGTGATCGATCATCTTAACGATTGATTTCGGCTGGGAGGGGGAGGGAATCGGATCGTCACAGTTTGGGTTTTTTAAATATCGTGTAAATCGTGTAAATCGAAAACTGGCATACTAAAACATCCCTAAAACCCACCCCGACCCTTTAAAATAAATCCCCCACCCTCCCGAACCCCCCCAAAATGCCTTAAATTACCTGGGGTCCAGTGGGGGGGGAGGGCGGGAAAACCGGCACACTAAAACAACCCTAAAACCCACCCGACCCTTTAAAATAATTCCCCCACCCTCCCGAACCCCCCCAAAATGCCTTAAATTAACTGGTGTCCAGAGGAAGGGTCCCGGTGTGATCTTTTACTCTCGGACCTCGGACCTCCGTGCGTTGTAGAAACAAAATGGCGCCGGCACTACCTTTGACCTGTCATATGAAAGGCCGGCGCCATTTTGTTTTTTTGTCCCCCGACGTCAGGAGCGTAGGAGATCGCTCCCAGACCCCCGCTGGACCCCCAGGGACTTTTGGCCAGCTTAGGGGGGCCTCCTGACCCCCACAAGACTTGACAAAAGTCCAGCGGGGTTCCGGAACGACCTCCTGCAGTCGAATCGTGTTGCCGAATGGCCGGCGCCATTTTGTGCAAAATGGCGCCGGACCCCTGCTGGACTTTTGGCAAGTCTTGTGGGGGTCAGGAGGCCCCCCCCAAGCTGGCCAAAAGTCCCTGGGGGTCCAGCGGGGGTCCGGGAGCGATCTCCTACGCTCCTGACGTCGGGGGACCAAAAAACAAAATGGCGCCGGCCTGTCATATGACAGGTCAAAGGTAGCGCCGGCGCCATTTTGTTTCTACAACGCATGGAGGTCCGAGGTCCGAGAGTAAAAGATCACACCGGGACCCTTCCTCTGGACCCCAGGTAATTTAAGGCATTTTGGGGGGGTTCGTGAGGGTGGGGGATTTATTTTAAAGGTTCTGGTTGGGTTTTAGGGTTGTTTTAGTGTGCCGGTTTTCCCGCCCTCCCCCTTTCCCCTCCCCCTTCCCCCGATTTACGATTTTTTGACGAAAAATCGGGGGAATTGTTATTGTATCACGGCTCTAATGATTTTTGACGATTTAAAATTTATCGGACGATATTTTAAATCGTCAAAAAACGATTCACATCCCTATTAAAAACTCCATTCCTGAAATTCTTAATTGGATTTCTAATTGCTTGTTAACAATTAACTCTTGGCATAGTGATCTAAAGCTTATTTGTAACTTTGAAAAGACTGAAATTCTTTATCTATCTGTAAATGATCTAAAGACAGAGGTTCATTCATTGGTGATTTCACCTATTGATTATTACAAAGCCTTATACCTTGGGTTGCCTCAATCTACTTTTCGCCCATTCAAATTGAGTCAAATTGCTGCCAGAAGAATAATTACTGGAACACCAATGCACCAACATATTTCTCCAATTCTGGCCAGTTTGCACCAGCTACCATTAGTGTGGAGAATTAAATTAAAGATTTTGCTAGTAATTTACAAAGGCCTCAACAATAATCAATGCTGCTCTTAAAATTTACCAGCCAGTAAGCACACTGAGATCATCCTATCAAAATTTATTGTCTGTACCATCTTTCAAGCAAATCCATTGAGATGAAATTCATAGAAAATCTGTTTTGTGTACAAAGATCTCATCTTTGTAACCTTTTGCCTGAAAAGCTTAAGGAAGAATATTCACTATTAAAATTTAGGAAACACTTAAATGTATTTCTATTTCAACAATCCTTTGACAATTAAAGCTAATGAGTTATGTCTACAGTTGCTATTGTATAATGAGACTGGTTTCTTAAATTTGTGGCATTTTAAATGTGTACAGTTGGTTTTTATTAGGTTTTGTTTAGTTTTAATATGATCTGCTGTTTTACTATTAACTAATACTTTGCGTTTTCATTATTTTAATAATGATTTTAAGGTATTGCTTTAAAGTGTTTACTTGTTATTTATTTTGAATTTTCATGATGTTTTTTTAACCTTAATCATATTTATTCATTGTTGAATGTTATTTATGGATTTGCTGTTTACAAAACCTGAAAAATAAATAAATAGTGTTATACATTTATGTATGAGGGTTTTAATTGGTAGGTGAGAGGGTTTTGTTTTTTGTGTGTTTTAATTTTGTTTGTTTGTATATATGTTGTATTAGTGGGTAATGGAGGCATGAATTTTTTTATATATTATATTTGTATTGATTTTTAAAATGTATATCTAATTTGGAAATTAAATTGTATGAATTGTTTCTATTACTTTGAAAATTATTGTAGAAAAGTTTTTCATTGTTTTTTTGATTTAGCATTATAGATGTTATGGATTTATTTATAAAATGTAGACACTTTCCCTATATATTTTTTGTTATTGTATTAGGGTGGTTTAGTGGACTTAACCAGCTATTTTCTTACCTAACTTTAAATGTAGCATTTCTGTATGGGGGTAACTTGCATGGAGCAGCAGTTATTACCCATAACAGAAAGCATGGGGTGAGGGTGAGATAACCTGCATGGAGAGGCATTTGCTACCCTTAACACAAAGCATGGGAGGGAAAGGGGGTAAACTGCATGAACCAACAGTTACTACTCAAGGAACTTGCTGAGCAGATTGAGTGGACCATTTGGGTACCTGTCTGCCATCATTTACTAAGTTACTATGTTACTAGCCAGCACAACAATGTGTGTTTTCATAAGAAAAGATCCATTCTTCTGTCTGTCTGTGTGTGCACTGTACTGGGTATATTGTAACCCTAACCACCCATAACTATTGCCACTAGTAATGTGTTTAAAATCCCATCATATCATTGCCAGTGGCATCAGAGGTCAAATGTGGCAAGAATGGTAAAGGAAGTGCGCGATACAATAGATATTTTCCGATTTATCGTGAAAAATCGTTACTCCCGTTAACAGGAGTTATTTGGGGGAGGGCGGGAAAACCGGCACACCAAAACAACCCCTAAACCCACCCCAACCCTATAAAACTAATCCCTTACCTTCCCCCACCATCCCAAACCCCCCCAAAATGTTTTATGAGTACCTGGTGGTCCAGTGGGGGCACAGGGACCAATCTTCCACTCTCAGGCCATCGGCGCCATTTTGGCTGCCACTCAAAATGGCGCCAATGGCCTGATAAAAAAAAAACCCACCCGACCTTTTAAAAATGACCCCTTAGATTCCCCCACCCTCCCGATCCCCCCAAAACATTTTTAAATTACCTGGTAGTCCAGTGGTGGTCCCGGGAGCGATCTCCCGTTCTCGGGCCATCGGATGCCACTCATAAAGATGGCGCCGATGGCCCTTTGCCCTTTCCATGTGACAGGGTATCTGTGCCATTGGCCGGCCCCTGTCACATGGTAGGAGCACTGGCTGGCTGGCGCCATCTTTAAAGATTGCCATCCAGTGCCATCCAGTGGCAGCCAAAGTGGCGCCGATGGCCCGAGAGTGGGAGATCGGTCCCCGCGCCCCCACTGGTCCAACAGGTACTCATAAAACGTTTTGGGGGAGCTCGGGAGGGTGGGGAAGGTAAGGGTTCAATTTTAAAGGGTCGGGCCTCACTAAAAAAAAAAAATGAACGATGTGAATCAGAACCGATTCCGATTCACATCTCCACCGATCAGATTTTTTTCTCCCTCCAGCAGAACCCGATCATTAAGACGATCGGGCACACGTTTCACATCCCTAATTCTGTACAGCAATTTTTTATTGATGTTTACAAAGATTTATTCTCATGGTTTAGTTATATTTTCTAGAACTACATCAATCAAGTTTGTTTAATTCAGTATTTACGTTTACAAGTTCCCCTGCTCCCAAATAAGTTTTTCATTGTTTTCCTACTCTCATTTCTTAGCTTATGCATAATCTGTCTCCATGTATTTATTGATTTATTTCTAGATTTATTAACTATCTCACCTGAAAGACTACAAAGTGGTGTATAATAAAACAATTAAAAGCACATCAATTTCAGCATTGCACAATACAAGGAAACATACAATATAACATTAGAAATCACAGCACTAATTCAAAGCCTTGGCAAAGAGTAATGCTTTGAATTGATTATAAAAAGTTTATTGCTTTAATGGAATAAGACAGTAAGTTCCATATAGTGGGATCTACATATGAGAAAACGTTTTCCTTAGTTACCATCAAATTGATAGCCCTGGGTATTTTTAGAGGAAAATGTTGAGCAGAACAATGTGATCTTTTTAGAAAGAATAAGCAAATAGAATTTGAAAGATATACTGGAGCAAAATTATCAAGTTGAGAAATATCAAAAACAATACTTTTAATTCAACAAAATATACTATAGGTAGCCAGTGTATTTTGGCTGGATATGTTCTGTGATTATGGTCTTGGTAATTAAATGTGCTGCAGTGTTTTAAACTAATTAAAGCCTTTGAAATTGATTCTTAGGAAGCCCTACAAGCAAGGAGTTACAGTAATCGATACATGTTAACTCTAGTGCATGAATTAAGGTGCACACGTTTTATTCATCAAGATTGGAGTACAGATAGACTCTTCCTGGTTAGCTGAGAGTTCATGCAGCAACAAGATTCTATAGGATGAATGCAATAACAATATGTACAAAACAATATTCATGCAATTTTCATGATTAAATAGGTTTCTTCTCCATAGAGAGATCAAGATACAAAAAACATAATGCATCAAAATTCACCTTATAACTGATTTATTATATAATCAGAGGTCCCATGCAATCTAACACAATATTTTCAAAATATTTTTAAACTTCATGTAAAAACTTTTTCATGAAAATAATTACTTCTCTTGAAATGTTCAGATGGTTAGCTAAACAGATGTACAAAAGTGAATGCTCTTTTGTACTGCCAGACTCCAGAATTTTAAATTCAGTCTTGGAAGAAATTGCCTGTGATTGGATCTGGAATAGAAGACCAAGAAAATGTGCACCTTGAACACAGCAACTCACAGTTATAATGATTTAATTTTAATCTACTTGAAATAAAAAATTGTGCCACCTTAGAGAGAAATTTGTTCAATTTAATTATTGTCTCATCATGATTATTACCTAAAGTGCAATAAATGTGTGAATATTTTTAATTTAAGCAAGTCTCCTGATACTTACAAAAAAACAGCACAGTTTTCTGTTACTCAGCTGTTCAATGGTCTTGCACTCACTTACACATTGGCTATTTTACCTCTCCCTATATTTTTTCCTGTTTATTGATTTTAAACTCTCCCTCTCTGCTGTATATCTGTCTCTTCTGTCTCTTCATCTTGAGGCTCGCTCTGTGTCTCTGACAGTTAGAGACTCCCACCTTTCAAATTAGGCTTCTCAAATTGCACTCAGAAGCAACACAGTTGTCCTACCTTCCTTCTCAACAGGCAGGGTAAGCAGTTTTATTATTATTTTTAAATGACAACTTTCACAAGTTCAGCACCTTAACTAACTCAATTTTGTTTCTTTTAGCACACATACAAGGGCCATACATGTGAACAGAGCAAAGCCTTACTGCTGCTGCTGCTTCTTCTTCTTCCCATTGCCTGTTCTGACTGCCTTCCCCAACTGCTTGCTCCGTGTGAGTTCCTCTGTTGTATAGCAACATAGCATGAGCCTACTTTTTTTTCTCTTTTGGCCCCAAATATTGCAGCAAACATTCAGACCCCTTAAGAAGACCATGGTTGAGTAATTAAATATAACTTTTACCCCTATTCATTGATGCCACAGTCCAATAGAAGCTGCTTGCTATTGAGCGGAACAATTCAAAATAGCAGAGACAAACTGCTGAGCCAAAAATACTATAATAACAATAAAATTAATGGGCTGAATGAGAAAGAATGAAAATTGGGTGGGAAAGACAGAGAGAATAGCAGTAGTGCCTGCAAAGAGAAGCAGTGGAGGGGTTTCAGAAGGAGGATGAAATAAAGTGGGTGGAGCCTGTTGGAGGGTGGGAAGGAGGGAGAGGAAGAATAGGAATGGCTGAAAAGAATCAAGAGAGTGATAGTGAAAGAAGGAAGAAAGTAGGACAGCAACTATAGAGGAGGAAGGAAGACAGAAAGAGAGAGCCAATAGTGACCTGAGGGGAATGGAGAGGGTGGTGGTGCAGCATGGGATATTTCGGAGAACAGTAGGAGTTCTGCTTAAAGCTGACATAAGGGAGAGCTCAGAATTGGATAACTAGGTGCACCAATAGAGATGTGAATCGTGTCCTTGATCGTCTTAACGATCGATTTCGGCTGGGAGGGGGAGGGAATCGTATTGTTGCCATTTGGGTGTTTAAAGTATCGTGAAAATCGTGAAAATCATGAGCCGGCACACTAAAACCCCCTAAAACCCACCCCGACCCTTTAAATTAAATCCCCCACCCTCCTGAACCCCCCCCCCCCCAAATGCCTTAAATTACCTGGGGGTCCAGCGGCGGTCCGGAACGGCAGCGGTCCGGAATGGCCTCCTGCAATTGAATCGTGTTGTCTTCAGCCGGCGCCATTTTTCAAAATGGCGGTGCAAAATGGCGGCGGCCATAGACCAACACGATTCGACTGCAGGAGGTTGTTCTGGACCCCGCTGGACTTTTGGCAAGTCTTGTGGGGGTCAGGAGGCCCCCCCCAAGCTGGCCAAAAGTCCCTGGGGGTCCAGCGGGGGTCCGGAAAACGATCTCCTGCCGCGAATCGTTTTCCGTACGGAAAATGGCGCCGGCAGGAGATCGACTGCAGGAGGTCATTCAGCGGGGGTTCCGGACCGCCGCTGCACGACCTCCTGCAGTCGATCTCCTGCCGGCTCCATTTTCCGTACGGAAAATGATTTGCGGCAGGAGATCGTTTTCCGGACCCCCGCTGGACCCCCAGGGACTTTTGGCCAGCTTGGGGGGGCCTCCTGACCCCCACAAGACTTGCCAAAAGTCCAGCGGGGGTCTGGAACAACCTCCTGCAGTCGAATCGTGTTGGTCTATGGCCGCCGCCATTTTGTGCCGCCATTTTGAAAAATGGCGCCGGCTGAAGACAACACGATTCAATTGCAGGAGGCCGTTCTGGACCGCTGCCGTTCCGGACCGCCGCTGGACCCCCAGGTAATTTAAGGCATTTGGGGGGGTTCGGGAGGGTGGGGGATTTAATTTAAAGGGTCGGGGGTGGGTTTTAGGGGTTTTAGTGTGCCGGTTTTCCTGCCCTCCCCTTTCCCCCGATTTACGATTTTTTGACGATAAATCGGGGGAATTGGTATTGTATCATGGCCCTAACGATTTTTGACGATTTAAAATATATCGGACGATATTTTAAATCGTCAAAAAACGATTCACATCCCTATGCACCAAACCTCCATGCAGTGACTGGAATCACCATCAGGTATAGAGAGCCATTGGTCGGTCCCTGGCTCATGGTAGGAGCAATGGATGTTTCATTTTCGTTCCCGTTTCGTTTTCGTGTCTGGGGAGGGCCATTTTCGGTCCACTCCCCAGATCAGAAAACTTTTATCGTTCTCTTTCATGCAAAAAAAAAGATAAAAAACAAAACCCCACCCTAACCCTTCAAATTAATTAACTACAACCCCCCACCCTCCTGACCCCCCCCCCCCCCCAAAGACTTGCCAAAAGTCCCTGGTGGTCCAGCGAGGGTCCTGGGAGTGATCTCCTGCTCTTGGCCATTGGCTGCCAGTAATCAAAATGGCGGCGGCCGTCCATTGCTCCTACCATGTGACAGGGGCTGACTAATGGCACCGGTAGCCCCTGTCACATAGTAAGGGCAAAGAGCCACTGGCACCATTTTTCTTACTGGCAGCCAACGGTCCAAGAGCAGGAGATCACTCCTGGGACCCCCGCTGGATCAACAGGGACTTTTGGCAAGTCTTGGGGGGGTTGTAGTTAATTAAATATGAAGGGTTGGGGTGGGGTTGTTTGGGGGGTTTTTGCCCGAAAGAGAACAATAAAAGTTTTCTGATCTGGGGAGTAGACCGAATTGGCCCTTCCCAGACCTGAAAATGAAACGTGGACAAAAAAAAATTATATGCACACCCCTAATTTGCTCCATAAGATGCACAGACATCCGAGAGCAGAGACGGTTTAGCACACCATTTTTTTTTTTTTATTTTCCCCCTCTGAATCCTAGGTATGTCTTATGATCAGGTGCATCTTATGGAGCGAAAAATATGGTACATAAATGCCTGCTGGTTTCTGAGATACTTGGAGGTTGTTTAAAAGGAAATCTGAGCAAGCAGAAATGGCTTATTTGCTCTCCCAAGGTCAGACCTGAAACTCTGCCCGTGATGACAGAGATTTGTCCTCAGGGATTCAATAGTGATTGCTAAGAATACCATAGTGTTCTTGGTGCCTCAGGGCTGTGACCTATACCAAGGATCCCAGATGTAAAGGTCTGTAAACTTGTTTGAACTTGTGCCAGCTGAACCTGTTGAAGAGTTTGTAGTATTTATTTATTTATTTATTTATTTATTTGTTATTTTTATTATACCGAGTTTCATGATAGGAATCACATCAACCCGGTTTACAATTAACAATGTGAGTAAAGGCAGAGAGTAACAAAGTAAAGAACATTTCCCAATACAAGAACAAATATAGTATGAAACTTAACAAATATTATAACAATATTTTGGATGTGAGAAAGTTACAAAAAACATGGAAAAATAACTTGGATATGAAAGGGGAGGAATTGTAGAATGACTATAAGCATTTTAACCAGCTGTATCAATTAATAAATATGTATAATATTATAAAATATAGATGTGTAGCAAAATGATTAGATAAGATATTGTTGTGAAGTATAATAAAATGTTCCTGTGACTGCGTGTGAAGTTAGTGGGATTTTTTTTTTTTTTTTTTTTTTACAGTTCCTAACTTTTGTGTTTATGCTGATGATGAGTGGGGAATTTAATCCAGATCTGGGAAAGCTTTTTTAAAAAGCCAAGTTTTTAGTCTTTTCCTAAAAGTTGGAGCGCATGGTTCTTGTCTTAAGTCCGGTGGGATGGAGTTCCAAAGGATTGGACCTGCTGATGAGAGAGCTCTTGAGCTGTAGGATTTATGATGGTAGGTTTTGGCATGTGGAACCTGTAGTGATTCTTTGTAGTATTCCCTGATGGGTCTGTCTGATGTATGTTTTTTAAAAGGGATTTGTAGGTCCAGTTGAGTGTGTTGATGGATGTTCTTGTAGATAATCATGATGGTTTTATACATAATTCTGAAGTGGATCGGTAACCAATGAAGGTCTTTGAGGATGGGGGAGATGTGGTCGATTTTCCTGGAGTTTGTGAGGATTCTGGCTGCTGTGTTCTGTACCATTTGTAGAGGCTTGGTGTAGGAAGCTGGGAGGCCTAGTAGAAGAGAATTGCAATAATCTAGTTTGGAGAAGATTATTGCTTGCAGGATTGATCTAAAGTCATGTGCGTGGAAAAGTGGCTTTATTCTTTTCAGGATATGTAATTTGTGGAAGCAGTCTTTGGTAGTTCTGTTAATGAATGGTTTGAGGCTAAGACGATTATCTAAGAAGGCTCCTAGATCTCTTACATGGGTGGTTTGTAGGAGTGTTGGAGGCTTTGAAAGTGTATTGTTGTTTTCAGGTGCTATAAGGAGATATTCCGTTTTCGACGCATTGAGGACTAGGTTTAGGCTGTTGAGGAGGTGTTTGATTTCTAGTAAGCAATTGTCCCAGTATTCCATTGTTATCGAGATTGATTCTTTTAAAGGGATCACAATCTGTACGTCGTCAGCGAAGAGGAAGTGTTTCAGGTTTAATTTTGTGAGTAATTGACAAAGTGGTAGAAGGTATATATTAAATAGAGTGGGTAACAGGGAAGAACCTTGTGGCACCCCTCTGGTGGAGGGGTGATATTGGGATTCTGTATTATGTATTTTGACCCTGTAACCTCTGTTTTCCAGGAAGGTTTTGAACCATGTTAGTGAAGTAGCTGTCACTCCAATATTTGCCAGTTGTTTTAGCAGGAGGTAATGGTTGACGGTATCAAAGGCCGCCGAGAAGTCAAGGAGGATTAGTAAAAATGCTTTGCCTTTTGTGAGGTAGTCCTGCTGAATTTGAGTATCTGTGAGGAGTGTGTGATATATGTGAAAGCTAAGAGAAATACTGGGGCAGATTTTCAAAGGGGTACGCGCGTACCCCCCGAAAACATGCCCCAACACCCCCCCGTGCGCGCTGAGCCTATGTTGAATAGGCTCGGCGGCACGCGCAAGCCCTGGGATGCGCCTCCGAAAATGCTCCCGGGCTGGGAAATCATGTAGTCCGGGAGGTGGGGGGGGGGGGTTAGATAGGGCTGGGGGGGTGGGTTAGGTAGGGGAAGGGAGGGGAAGGTGCGGGGGGGTGGTGGTGGAAGGAAAGTTCCCCCCGAGGCCGCTCCGATTTCGGAGCGGCCTTGGAGGGAATGGAGGCAGGCTGCGCAGCACGCTGCCCGCAGGCTGCCGATTTTGCACAGCCTTGCACGCGCCGACCCCAGATTTTAAAGGATACATGCGGTTACGCGCGTATCTATTAAAATCCTAGGCGTAATCAGCACATATGTTATATAATAGCCACGTCCCTGGGCTTATGCTGACGCACATGCATCAATGTACCCTGCATGCCTCTTTGAAAATTACTATCTTACTGTTTGAAAGTTTAAACTCTATGGTTAATTTGTAAGAAGTTTAGTCTGAATATCAGCAGAACTGAGATAATGAATTTAGATTGCTTCCCACTTCTTTATTCTTCTCCTTCATTCTACTTTGGATAATTCTAATAACCTCTAAGGTTAGGAACCTATGTATTTTACTTGAGCCAGAACTATCACTAAATCTACAAGTAAAAGTTGTGGTTTGAAATGCCTTCAATCAATTATGTATCTTGAGAAAATTAAGGCCTTATTTAACACCTGCTGATTTTGTACTATTTTAGAATCCCTTGTCCTTAGCTTACTGTAATTCATTATACATAGAGCTGCATGGATCAATGTTACAGGCCTCACAGGTAGAACAGAATTGCCATGGCAAAGGTATTAACTGGAACATGGTTCAGAGATCACATCACTCCAGTGCTACAATCTTAACATTAGTTACCTGTTGGCTGGAGAATTAAATTTAAAATTATAAAGCTAATATACAAAGCACTGAATGGTGAGACTGCAGTACGTATACATGTGCTACTTAAAATGTATTAATCATCAAGAGCGCTGAGATCTTCAGACAGAATTTACTAGATGTTCCTTTGGTATGACCTGTTCACCTTGAAGTCACACATGCAGGATTTTACACAGTAGCAAGCCCTTGTGGAATGTGCTTCCTAATGACATTAGAAGTAATGAACGCAAACATATATTCAGAAAGAAATTACAATCCTTCATTTTAAAGAAACAAATATCCTTCCCCCCTCCCCCCCCCCTTTTTTTTTTCCTTTCATGTCACTCTTCTGATTTGTATTCTGGGTGGATTTTCTTCTGAGAGTTACACAAAAATGTTGCATTCCCCTCAAATATAAGGAACAGAGATGGTCTGAATTTCATTAGGAAGGAACTGACACTACAAGATGAGCCAGTCCTATTACTTCTGTCTAAAAATCTGTTTTTGTTTCACAAGGAAAATAAAAATAAACAGAGTATTCAAGCAGAGGCAGAAAATAAAATGTTCATTTTGACTCTTATAGCATTAATAAAAATTGAATAACATTTAATTAGTGGCAAGTTTAATTAAATGTATAATTCAAAGCTTTTACAGTAATTGATTTCTTTAGAAAACTTTTGTAAAGTTTTATTTTCCACTGTGCTCTAGCACAGCTGTACTGCCATAACCCAAGGTGACCACAAAAGGTTCATTACCATGATTTTATTTGAGATCCACTAATAGAACAAGAGGATAATTAGACACAGGGTTTAACTCAGATAAATAATTTTATTTGCAGAAACTTTCTGAACAAATATAATAGTACATTAAAGAAAAAATAAGAAAGTTAATTAAGCAAATGTTTCCTGGATTCAGAATTAATACCCTATATTAAACCAAGAGTCGTAATCCAAACACCAACACCTTATCTGAATTTATGCTTTTATGTCATTGAGACTTTGACTTGTTAATTTATTTTATCTCCTGCCTTTGTATTTTAATTTATCATATCTGTTTTATGTATTTTAAATAATGTGTTTGCTCCTTGTATCCCACCCTGAATGTAGGAAGGGCTGGTAACAAATGTTTCAAAATAAATAAATAAATAAAATACTGATTATGTCAACATTGCTAAGTGGAAAAAAAGGATTCTTAAATTGAAGAATAAGGGGTATAGATGCAACGAAGTGTGGCATGGGAGATGTTTGTCTTCTTGTGGAAGTACTCGCCACTTGTCAAATTTTGAAAAATAGAAAGATCTGTCATCAGTGTAAGTTTTGTAACAAGAGCATTTATTTAATTCTGTACTTGACCTTGATCTTGCTACTGGATGGAATTATGGGTTTCTTGTGAAATTTGCTTTGTGAAATAAACTTTAATCACTATGAGAACATGTATTTGGCTCTCATCAGTGTTGTTTCCTGGTACGTTGTGAGGTTTGCTTTATTAAAAAAAAATTAAAAAAGTTTTACCATATTCTATTGCTGAACATAGGGCCTCATTTTCAAAGCAGTTTACCGCATGCGATAAATTCGCAAATCATGTTAACAGCTGTTAAGGTGATTTGCGAATGCAAATTAGTAATTTGGTATTCAGGGGGCGGAGTTGGGGTGGAGCATATGCAAAGCGGGAACCAGTTTATCTTGTGCGGCGAAACAGCCGGTGTTAGCGCGGCTGCTATCGCGGCTAATAACTACAACCCTCAAATTTGCGGTACGGACTGCGCTACAGGCCAGTAAAGGATTATCGCGGTCCACGATAGTTCCGGACAGGGGGGGGGGAGAGGGGGAGAGAGAGAGAGAGAGAGAGAGAGAGAGAGAACCTTACTATAGTGTAGGGATGTGAATCGTTTTAGGACGATTAAAATTATCGTCCGATAATTTTAATATCGTCTTAAACCGTTATGGAACACAATACAATACAGATTCTAACGATTTATCGTTATAAATCGTTAGAATCGTGAGCCGGCACACTAAAACCCCCTAAAACCCACCCCCGACCCTTTAAATTAAATCCCCCACCCTCCCGAACCCCCCCCAAATAACTTAAATAACCTGCGGGTCCAGCGGCGGTCTGGAACGGCAGCGGTCCGGAACGGGCTCCTGCTCTGAATCTTGTCGTCTTCAGCCGGCGCCATTTTCCAAAATGGCGCCGAAAATGGCGGCGGCCATAGACGAAAAAGATTGGACGGCAGGAGGTCCTTCTGGACCCCCGCTGGACTTTTGGCAAGTCTCGTGGGGGTCAGGAGGCCCCCCACAAGCTGGCCAAAAGTTCCTGGAGGTCCAGCGGGGGTCAGGGAGCGATTTCCCGCCGCGAATCGTTTTCGTACGGAAAATGGCGCCGGCAGGAGATCGACTGCAGGAGGTCGTTCAGCGAGGGTTCCGGCGCCTCGCTGAACGACCTCCTGCAGTCGATCTCCTGCCGGCGCCATTTTCCGTACGAAAACGATTCACGGCGGGAAATCGCTCCCTGACCCCCGCTGGACCTCCAGGAACTTTTGGCCAGCTTGTGGGGGGCCTCCTGACCCCCACGAGACTTGCCAAAAGTCCAGCGGGGGTCCGGAAGGACCTCCTGCCGTCCAATCTTTTTCGTCTATGGCCGCCGCCATTTTCGGCGCCATTTTGGAAAATGGCGCCGGCTGAAGACGACAAGATTCAGAGCAGGAGCCCGTTCCGGACCGCTGCCGTTCCGGACCGCCGCTGGACCCGCAGGTTATTTAAGTTATTTGGTGGGGGATTTAATTTAAAGGGTCGGGGGTGGGTTTTAGGGGGTTTTAATGTGCCGGTTTTTCGATTTTTCGATTTTTAACGATTTTTAACGATTTTTCACGATATTTTACCCCCCCAAACGGCAACAATACGATTCCCTCCCCCTCCCAGCCGAAATCGATCGTTAAGACGATCGAGGACACGATTCACATCCCTACTATAGTGCCTATGCCCTAGACAGGTATTTTCACCCCTATGGGAGGGCCACCTACTAACTCGGGGTGGGGATTAGGTATGAGCGTCGGGGGTTGGGGGCCACTTTCGCATTCCACATGAGACCTACGGAAAGAACAGTGGTCTCTAGTGAAGATTTGCTGGCCGTCGGAGTGAGGAAACTCACTCCAAGAGGAGATTTGGGCTACATTCTCTCCACCTAGCAACAAGCTAGGTGGAGAGAACGTAGCCCAAATCTCTTCTTGGAGTGAGTTTCCTCACTCCGACAGCCAGCAAATCTTCACTAGAGACCACTGTTCTTTCCGTAGGTCTCATGTGGAATGCGAAAGTGGCCCCCAACCCCCGACGCTCATACCTAATCCCCACCCCGAGTTAGTAGGTGGCCCTCCCATAGGGGTGAAAATACCTGTCTAGGGCATAGGCACTATAGTAAGGTTCTCTCTCTCTCTCTCTCTCTCTCTCTCTCTCTCTCTCTCTCTCTCTCTCTCTCTCTCTCTGAAATGGGCTGTCTGGAACTATTGTGGACCGTGATGATTCGATTGCGAAAACCGGCAAATATCGTGCACTGTGATGAAACACCCAAAGAATCATTGCACACTGGGAAAACATCGTGAATGGCGAAAACATCGCTGCACGTGATGTTTTCCCACTGCATGAAAGAAGCCTCATTTGCATTGGTAACGCCCCCTAATGCGTTACCAATGCGATATTGGAAAATGAGGCCCATAGTCTCTTCCCTTTAATTTCCGGGGTTTGGTTTAGTTCTCTCTTCCTTCTGAAACCTTTACAACATTCAGAACATGGAAATTGTCTCCAATTTGCAAATTATCTGTTCTGCCTGTATTTTTGTGGATAAACCACCCCAGTATAATTAAGAAACATGATGGGAGAACCAAGTTAGGATTGTAGAGGGGTAGAAGAAAATGTAGTACTATAAAATAGGTACATTAGGAGGACAAATATATTCTTTGTCTTTTTCACTTTTCATTGCTGGGTAGAAACCACTCCAGTGTAACCAAAAAAGAAGAAAGCTAGGGTGGGAAGAATACTTCAAGGCTTCAAAAGAGGATACCAGCAACAGAGGCATAAAACCTCCAAGGCTGTATGAGAGGGAAAAGTGGCACAAAGAGTGGCATGAATAGCTGAAGGCACCATAAAAGAGAAACAAAGCAGCAGAAGAGGCAGAAAATCCCCCAAGGTAGTGAGAGAAGGTGAAAGCAAGTAAAACAGTGGCACAAAGACCCCAAAACATCATGAGAGGTGTAAAGCAACAACTCAGAGTGGCAAAAACAACCCACAACTTCAAATGAGTGACAAAGGGTACAAACCAAATTGATAGAAAGCCATAGGCAGATAGAAGCAAAGGAAATCCCTGTAGGAGGACTGATATAATTTCTGCATGGAATCATTAGGGAAGGAATTGGTATTTTGGGTTTGAAGTTGGGCTTCCTAGGCTACAATTCTACTGATTGTTGAGAAGCACCAAATGTTCTTTCACAACTAGCTCTTTAATATACTGTGATTCAGGGAATCCACAACATGATTCTTCTTCTGAATCAGTGTTTGCAAATATATTTACTCCATTACCTCAGAAGCATAAACCATGGAGGAGCATGGTCCTGATGGTTCTGGGTTTTGTACTTATGCAGCCCTGGTCTTCAACTGTGGTATAATCCATCAAAGGCTAAGTACCAGATGAGACCAATAATCACAGGAACCATGAGGGTACATAAAATATCCAAGAAAGCATGACATGATTAAAGAAAACTGGGTGTGTAAGGCCTGAGTAAAGTAACAGATGGCCATGGTAAGAGCAAGAGTTGGCAAATACTGTAGGGAAAGGAGCACTGTAGACAGCTGGAGGAGTGAATGATGCACCCGAAGGTACAAAGCTTAGAGTAGCAGTAGCAGTGGTGTTGATGATTATTAAAATTTGAATGGGAGGAACAGACTAACAGAGCAAGAAGAGTAGCTTTAAACACCCTAAGTTGTACCTTGAGGGCTTAAGCAGGAGGGAGAAGAAAGGTATAAAAAGCCTGATAAGTGGTGCAGCAGGTGTGCAAAGCAATAGATGGCCAGGGCAATAGCAAGAGAAGCCGCATACATAGGAGTAGGCTATTTGGAAGGAATCTTGTAGATAGTCAGAATGAGGGATGCTTGTCCCAGTCAAAGATACTACATGGTTTATCCTACCAAGTTTGAGCAGCATTTGGAGTGGCTTAAAGGGCCTGAGAAGTGGTACAGCAATCATGCAGAACAATGGACAACGAGTAGAAGAACAAATGTCAGCAAGTGCCATTGGGGATGGAAATTGGGAATCAGAAGGAACCTCATAGACAGAGATAGGGTTGCCTCTGCCAGAGAGAGTTATGGCTACCTGGTTGATCTAACAGTCCAGCAGGATATGCCTGAGTTAAGGAATAAGCCATGCACTTTCAAGGTATAGATGGCTGGTACACTGAAACAGAGAATTGCTCATGAAATCAGTTATGATTTTATGCATTGCTCCAGCAAGTGAACAAAACAATAGACAATCAAGGCAAACCAAAAGTCAACACGTACTATAGGGGAAGAGGAGTAAGAATGGGTAGGAACCTCATAGACAGCTGGAGTGGGAGATGCTTAACCCTGTCAGAACTATGGCTACCTGGCTTATCTACACTTGTATATACTTCTATTAAATAGTAAAGGCTGAGCGGTATCTGAAGTGGTAAGAAGGGTCTGAGAAGTGGAGTCAGCAAGTATCATAGGGGAAGAGGAATAGGAATGGGAAAGACCTTTGTAGACCCTTTAGAGCTATGGTTAGTACTAACTGGCTGATCTAACAAACAATAGCATATGCCTTCATTAAAGATGAAGCCACGCACATTGTAAGTACACACAGACAGTACAGTGAAATTGATAATGTCTCATAAAATCTGATATGGCTCTATGGAGTGTTGCAGTAAGCATGCACAGCAATGGATGACCAGGGCAAGGCCAAAATTTGGCAAGTACTATAGGGGAAGCGGATTGGGAATGAGAAGCAACCTCATAGACAGGCGGAGTGGAGGATGCCTCTCCTAGTCAAAGCTATGGCTATACCTGCAGGTCTACCATAGTACAGGCTTCTAGCAAATAGTATAGGTCAAGTGGTATTTACAGTGGTATAAGGGATCCGAGGAGTGGTAAAGCAAGTATGCAGGACAAAGGAAGGCAAGGGCAAGACCAAAAGTCAGCATGGAGTGGCAGCTGCTGCTACTACTGCTTTTTACAACCTATGGTACTCAAACTTACCCCTTTTTTAAGTAAAACAGTTTGCTCATATTTCATACTGGATAGGCTATTATAACTCGTATTCAGGTATTACAATATCCAATTTAAAAAGTATTCACATATTACAAAACGCAATGGCTAGAATTATAGATGTGCCTCAAAGCTTGATCATATTATGCCACCGCTTCGGGATTTGCAATGGCTGTCAGTGTGTTGCAGAATTATTTTCAAGATCCTCTGTTTCACATTTTTGGCAAATAATGAATCAATCTACCTGGTAAACTTTTTACTACCTGCTATTCAGAAAGAACATTATGATCATCGCAGAAGAAGATACTGAGAATGCCTTTGCCCATGGAGATTAGACTGGAAAAAATAGGAGACAGAACCTTTCAATTTCATGCCCCTTTGATCTGGAATTCTGTTTCATTAGAACTTTGGAAATAAACTAATTTTATGAAGTTTAGGAAGTCAGTTTTAAGTGTTTCTTTTTTAAACAGGTCTTCGAGGACTAGTAAGAATATTAGTGTGTATTTTATATTTGTATATTTTGGTTTTATTATTGTATGCTTTTAATTATACTTAGTTTTGTATTCTGTTGTTATTTTATTTTATGTTCTTAATATTAGGAATGGGTATTTTGGAGAAACAAAAGAGGAAATTAGATGAAATTTCCCATTTTGTTTCATTTTGATTTTAAAGTGAAATGATTGAAAATCTGACAAAATTTCATTGGTTTCACAATTTGTTTTGAAAACAAAATTGATCTGTTTAGCCTAGGCCCAGAAGCCGGGGCCTCGCCTATGGAATAGGCCGAGATCCAAGGCAAGGGCCTTGGCCTAGGCCTAGGCATGAGGCCGGGGCTTCACCTAGGCATAGGCCATGGCCTAAAACAAGAACCACAGCCTAGGCTCGAGTGCAACTCTATGGTGATGGCCAAGCCTCAGGCCTAATGCCGGAGCCTTGACTAAGACCACAAAAATGTAAAAAATGTATCTGATCCGGGGATCCAGTGTCACAGTCCAGTTCCAGGCCAGATGCTTGGATCCGACCCAGAGGCCAGATCCCAATGCCTGGACCTCAGCTAAGCCAGGGCTCAAGCCCAGGCATGAAACCTTGACCTGGTCTGAAGACTGAGACCAGAAGCTGGGGCCACAGAGAGGATCCAGGTCCCAGGCCTGATGCCAGGTCAGGATACCAGGGCCTGAGCCTGGTCAGATGCTGTGACCTGACCTGAAGGCTGGGTCTTAATGCAGGTGCCTCGGCTCAGACTCAGGCCCAATGCTACAACCTGACCTAGAGGCCAGGTCCTGACACTGGGACCGCAGCCTGGACCAGGCCTGATGCTGGGTCCTCAGCCCAGAGGCTTGATCCCAATGCCTGGACCTCAGCCCAGGATCAGGCTTAGGCCTGGGACCTCCTCTTCTTCAATGTTTTCTTTCTTTGGCACTAGAAAGCCAAATGACACCATCTGCTGGGATGAATGCACTGGAGCGACTCCAGCGAATGGCATTATTTGACTTCAAGAGTTGAAGAAAGAAGACGTTGAAGAAGAGGTGCTCTCAGTCCTGGTTTCCGTAGGGCGTCAGCTGAGATCACAGAGAACTACCACGCCTAGGCCTAAGCAAGGCCGAGGCTTCAGACTGGGCCTAGGTATTGGGACCATGAGCGTACGTGCTTTGACCTAGAAGATGGTGAACTATTTATGGTTGGGGTAAAGAAAGAGCAAACTCTGGTAGAGGTCTGTAGCAGTCCTGACATGCAAATAAATCATTCAGCCTAGATGTAGGGCAAAAGACTAATCAAACCATCTAGTAACTGGTTCCCTCTGAAGTTTCCTTCAGGATAGCTGGTGCTTGACCATTCCCATTTATATCTGGTAAAGCAAATGATTAGAGGTTGTGGGACTAAAATTATTTCAACCTGTTTTCAAACTATAAATGGGTAAGATGCTTGCCTTAATGGCATGGAGACAAAAATGGAATGCAAATGTCTAGTGGGCCACTTTTGATAAGGAGCACTGGTGCTACAGGATGAACATGAATGCAGGCTGAAGGCAACCAGTGCCAACACTCATCAGAACCCTAAAAAGATGTTGCCTTTTATAGAAATTAGGACAGTGGCCATAGATGTTGTAGTCCACTAAGGAGTGTGTAACAACTTACCTATCGAAGCTAGAGATGTGGGAACATATATTGAATGTATTTAAATACCCCATATAGAGTCAGTCATACTTTTTTACTCAAAGACGTGCTAGAGAATTTGCACACATTCAATATATGTTCCCATCATGTGTGTACAAGGAACATAGAGTAATTTTTGAACACACATGCAGTGAGTCCTTACCACGGCTACATAAGGATTTCATCGCACCAGTTTTGCAGAATACATATGTTCACTACACCAAGTTGCCCAGCCTGTGGCATTGTACGGCACATCCATACCTTCGCTATCTGCTGGGGTGAATGTGGTTGGAATCAGGTAAAGAAGGAAGGAAGATAGAAGAAGATGTCAACAGAGAAGCTCCAGGCCAGGCCCCAGTGTTGGGCCTAAGTATGGCTGAGGCCCAGGCATCGAGGCCAGCCTCTGGACCGGGTGTGGCATTGACCCTGGTTCTGGGCACTGGCCTAGGGTGAGGCCCAGGCCTGGGACCCAGACTCTGGGCTGGTCAGGACAGGGTGCCAGTGTTGAGTCATGGTCTGAGGCCCTGGCATCGGGATGCAGCCTCTGGACTGGGCTGCAGTGTCAAGCCTGGGCCAAGGCCAAGGCTTCGGTTTCGGCTAAGGCCTCGCCAGTGGATACCCACCAACCAGGTAAATGGGGGCCAGAGGAGATCCTGGCCCCTGAATTTTCCTGAGTGGGTGGGAGGGAGGGAAATGAGGCCTTGGGAGGACCTGTTTTTTTTTTTTTGTCAATTTTGCGTTTGTTTTTTTTTTATGTTTCATTCTTGTTTTCACATGAATGAAACAAATCAAACATTCCATGAACCAAAATTTGTGGGAAAAAAACCTTCAAAAATAAACCAAACATGAAAACACATTTTTTTCCCCACACAACTCTTCCAGACAATGTCTTCAGAATGCATGCACAGCAAAATTCTGACAAGTTCAATCTCCTACCTAGGTGTCCTAACTGCCTGCTATAAACTTTGTATCAATTTCTAACTGTAAACCTGTTCCTCTCCCTATAATTGCTATGAGTGATTTCTATAATGGCTTATAGAAATCATTGAATTTCAAACAAATGAAAATAATTGGAGGGAGCCCCATGAAAGAAACAAATTGGATTATTTTCATTTTGTTTTTCTATTTTGTTTTAAACTAATGCACATGCCTACTGCTTGATTGTGGCTTGAGTAAAAAACAGTAAATTTGTGCAATTTATTTTAAATCTGCTGGTTGTTAGTTCCATGGAGTATCTCTTTATTTTAATATACTTTCAAAGGGCAATTAATTACTCTCTATTTACATGTTCCACTCCACTTATGTTTTCATAAATTCTATCTCCCCTTTCAGCTCTCCCTTTTCTAAACTGAAATGTTCACCTTCTGAGGTATCATTCTGTCCTTCTCTGTAATGTGATGTTTTATGTCTGAGAAGATTTATTCTTGCCCTAATTTTTAGCTTGCTTCATTGATGTAGTATACTTCTTCATATTTTTGCATTGGATTATATATATTACATTCATAAATAAGCATGAACATGAACTCTTTATTTTGAACCTTTTTCCTATGTGGGCCACTCTAGGTTCCTGTGAAGAATCTTGGCACAGCTTGAATCATGGTGTCTTGCAGGGTTTTGTGCCATTTTCTTCTATTTGAGTTTCTACTTTAAGCTTACTTCTTATAAGTTTATGATTCAGGTTATAACTTGGAAAGAAGGGGATATTTCTTACAGTAATTCATCCTCCAGTAGTAGTAGTACTTATAGGTCTTTTGTGATTTTTGTTACGTTTTCTAGCCTAGGTTTATATGTTACTAAGGTCCGTATTTACTAAGCATTATTCCCATAGACACTCAATGGGAGCCAACCTTAAATAAGCCCTTAAAACTGTTACCTGCTCCATGTGTTATAGTTGGTGGTCCGCGGGCTATCCCCACGAACCGCCGCACTCACCTCCCCATCTGGGCCATCTCTCTGGGCCATCTGGGCCATCTCTCTCAAGATAACTTTTTCTGTGGATTAGTCTATTTTGAAGCTGATTGTAGGATAGAATGTTTTGAATAAGAAGTAAAAATGCTTAACATTCTCTTCTCCCTCAGTCCAATTCATGAAAATGTCATCAATGTATCAGCAATATCTAAAAGGTTTGGTACAGTTTCCACTTAGGGATTTCTCTTCCAGTTCTGTCATAAAAAGCTTGGCATAATGTGGTGTCAATAAGGTGCCCAAAGCAATTTCCATAAAATGTAAATAGATATTATTGAAATTGAAGTAGTAATGGGTCAGAATGAATTCAGTTAGGTATGCAACAGTTTCTGCTGTGGATTGGTAGTCCAGGATTAATTGTCTCTAGGAGTTTGTAACATGTAGCTATGCCATCTTCATGTGGGCCATTGCTATATAATGATTCCACATCCATTGAGACAAGAAGGGTGTCACAGGGTAGCTGTTTTATGTTGTTTAAAATGTCTAGAAAGCCTGTGGTGTCTTTTTAGAAGTGGAGGTTCAGTTAGAATTTCTCATCTGTGGACCCTTTGCCTTCTCTCTCATCTTCTGTATCATTTGCCTCTAAATTGGATCATCTTCCTTCTTCTTTCCCAATTCATTTGCTAAGTAGTCAAGATTAAGTGGAGTCAGATTAGATATATTAAGTTTACCTATAGAAGAGTAAAGTCATCCACTTTTAAGTTTTATGATATTTGTTTAAAGTCAATGTGCTGGCGACATCCCTGTCATCTTGTCATTCTAGAAGAAAAATGTGTATGCACCCACCAGCTTCATTTCAGCTTCAGTATTGCTGTTATTCCTTTTTTCAGTGTTCTTTCCTCACAAATACCAGGTTATACAATTTGCAGCATAGTGCATTTTCAACTTTCCCCTGAGGAAGGAAGGCATTGTCCTTCTGAAACATTGCAATGACGGGTTAATTAAGGTCTTATTTTTTTGCAGTGAAAGAATAAGAA
The DNA here is from genome assembly GCF_901001135.1 of Rhinatrema bivittatum. Classification (NCBI taxonomy): domain Eukaryota; kingdom Metazoa; phylum Chordata; class Amphibia; order Gymnophiona; family Rhinatrematidae; genus Rhinatrema; species Rhinatrema bivittatum. Next base: position 470,015,387 of record NC_042616.1, read on the forward strand.
CACACATACATATATACAGATAAATACATGCTATTAAGTTTTATATGCTATACAAAAAATTCTTTCAGAAAAAAATCAGAGAAAAATATAGGAGGTATTGCAATCTCTGGAATTGACAAAACTTCCTTAATGTGAGTTTTACGTGAGGTAAAAGATTGATCTTTAATAATGTTAACCTTCACATCTTGAACCTTCACTAAAGATGACTCCACCTCAAACATTTTCCACAGTACATAATTTCAGTTAATGGATTTGAAATTTGTTATGCAAGTATGTAATTAGTGAAACTAAATATGACACAAACTTATTAATAGACATCATGACAGTCCACAGACTCTCCAGAGTTATCATTGCAGGTTTCTCAAAAGAAGCTGAATCATGAAGACCTAGAGGAAGGGCCAAAGAATATAGTATTAAAGCCAGTGAACTTACCTCAGTTGACCCGGCCAGCATGATAAACTGTGTAGCCATCCCCTCTATAGCAACCAGTAGGGATGTGAATCGTTTTTCTAACAAATTGAAATACCGTACGATATTTCTAAATTCATTAATATATCGGATAAAAAAGAAACGATCACTTTTCCCCCCGAATTTTCATAAAAATCATTTTTCGGGTTAGTGCATGCTAACATGAGTTAGCGCGCACTAACAAAAAAATGTTTATTTTTGTTATTTTTTGTTACTTTTTGCTATTTTTGTTAGTGAGGGCTAACTCACTAAAAAAAAACAAACGGGGATCCATGGGAAAATCTCAGATGAATCCGAAAGCGGGAACGATCAGGCACCCAATTCACATCCCTAACAACCAGTGGTTCTTAGGGCTCTTGTAGCTCTCCTACTGAGCTCTTTCGCAAAATTTGTGTCAACTGGTTAGGAGGAACACAGTCAGAAGAAACAGCAAAGTCATCCAAAGATTCAACAACCTCAGAAGAAACATCTGCAAAAATGGCAGCCCTACCAGTCAAACTTGTAGTGGATCGGCAGTTGGAGCTGAGAGAAACTTCAATCACCGACAGACTAGAATCCTCTGTTCCAGGCAAGTCAGCCTCAACTGCCATGGAGGTAAGTGCATATTCTGGCATCATTGTCTGATGAAGGGCAGCTGGCATTTCCAATGGTTTATCCTTCTTGAAGACTCCCTTTCGTTTCCCCATTGCAAGAAAAGTTCAAGCAATATTTTAATATGAAAGGAGGAAAAACTTTAGGAGCAACTCAGGACATGTCTGCTCAAGAGCGGCCATCTTTGGCCTGCCACTTATCATTTTAATAGCCACCTTTTGGACCAGTTCCATCCTGTTTATATCCTTTTAAAGGTGTGAATTTCAGAACTGTACACAGTATCCCAAATGAGGTCTCATCAGGGACATGACCAGAGCAAAATCATCTACTTTCTTCTGCAACAATTTCTCTTCCTGTTCCTCAAGTAGAAGACCGGTAAAACACCAAGGATTCTTTATCACAAATCGTCATAAACAATTTAGCGGTGGCCAGCCTCTGACATGGCGTCCTATACTCCCATATCTCACATTGGATGTTAATGGAGTTATAATTGGCAGTTGTAAGGAGCTCTCCATTGTGCCTGTACATAAAGAACATGATATATTTAATTCTCTGTAACAACAATTTCCAGAGATAAAGGGTATCCAGTCTTAGGCCTGAACTCACCATTCTAACACAGAATGGTGAATCCAGTGAAAGTGGGATGGTGGGGGGAGGGGGACGAAGGTGGGGCGGGACTGCGAAAGCTGGCAGCCTTTGCACCACTGCGGTGTTTTTGCTGCCAGCCTTTGCATCCAATAGCGCCACCGTGAAAGGTGGTGCTATTGGGTGTGCTACTGGCGACGAATACAGTGATTACCTTATCGCCACCAGCAAAGACATCGCAGCATCTGCCTCCTCGCCGCCCCGACTCCGCCCCCGGCAAGCTATTGCATGTGAAAAGAGACTGCATTTATTAGAATTTAATCTTAGCTGTCATGATCTAGACTAATCCTCAAGCTTTGCTAGATCCCTCCTCATATTTTTCACATTTTCTTGAGTATTTACTCTTTTGCATATTTTGGTATCATCCACAAAAACCAAAAAAGTAGCATATATTGTCCTTCTGCAATATTGCATATGAAAATATTGAAAAGAACTGGTCCAAAGATCGATCCAGGCAGCACACAATTAATAATGCCCCTTTCCTTGGAGTGAGCTCCATTTACCACTACCCTTTTGTCTCCTCCTACTTAACCAGTTTCTAACCCAATCTGTCACTTTAGGGTCCATGCCAACAGTGCTCAGTTCATTTATATGTCCCCTATGTGGAACTGTGTCAAGGGTCTTAAATAAATCCAAGTATACTACATCTAATGCTCTCCTCTGATCCAACTCTGTGGTTACCCAGTCAAAGAAATTGATCAGATTATTCTGACAAGACCTACTTCTGGTAAAATCCAAGCTGCTTAGGATCTTGTAATCCACTGGATTCTAAAAACAGCACTATCCTCTGTTTTAGTAGCTACTGAATGCTCACCCCCAGCATATGCAAAGAATTCTATCTAATTTAAGATCATATCCTGGATCCATGCATATTGCCATTTGGTAGATATAAGATCCTCACTTTGGTTCTGCACTGCTTGTTCTCTAGATCGTAATGTTTGTCTTCCAGGTTTGACACTTACTTCCAGCACTTTATTTTTTTAATATAAAAATGGGCTGAGCTTTTTATTTGCTCCCCTATGTGTTGTTCATTCTGTTCCTTCTTGTCCTTAAGATTCCTAACATTCTTCTGTATCATGAAGACAATGGGGTGGATTTTAAAAGGCCCGCATGCCGGCGCACCTATTTTGCATAGGCCGCCGGCGCGCATAAAGCCCCGGGCTTTCGAAAAGGGGAGGGAGGGGGGCGTGTCCGGGGGTGTTCCCGAAACGACGCGGCATTTCGGGGGCAGCCGCGGCATTTTGGGGGTGGGCCCGGGGGTGTGGCGCCGGCCCGGGGGAGTGGTCGAGGCCTCCGGACCAGCCCCCGGGACCAGAGGACGGAGCCGGGCTGCCGGCCGACGCGCGCAAAGTTAGGGGGGGGTTTAGATAGGGCCGGGGGGGTGGGTTAGGTAGGGGAAGGGAGGGGAAGGTGGGGGGAGGGCGAAAAAAAGTTCCCTCCAAGGCCGTTCCAAAATCGGAGCGGCCTCGGAGGGAACAGGGAGGCCGCACTGGGCTCGGCGCGCGCAGTTTGCACAAATGTGCACCTCCTTGCGCGCGCCGACCCCGGATTTTATAAGATATGCGCGGCTACGCGCGTATCTTATAAAATCCAGCGTACTTTTGTTCGCGCCTGATGCACGAACAAAAGTACGCAATCGCGTAGTTTTTAAAGATCTACCCCAATGCCTGCAATTTTAGACTGAAACAGTTGGAATTATAAGAACATAAAATATGCCATACTGGTCAGACAAAGGGTCAATCAAGTCCAGCATCCTGTATGAGCTGTGCTGAGCCATCCTTTCAAATTGGGAGAAAACCCAGCCTGTACTCTCAGTTTTTGATCAGATTGGAGTCATTTCAAATATTACTTGTTTTCTTGAAATTTCTTGATTACTAAAGTTCTTCTCTAGTGCATTTTAGATGTCCCAACTATTTACTAGGCTCACTTGCATCTTGTTTTGCTCCAATTTACATTACTTTCCCTAAAACTTGCAAATCTGCTGACAGTCATCTTGCTTCCCTTCTACTTTTTCCTTGTGATGGAAGTTTATTTCATGCTAGGGGACACCACTGCACGGGTGTTTAGGGCAAGGAGACACAACTATACAGGTGTCTGCTTGCCATTATTTTTATTTTTATTGTTTTTAGCTTATTTTATTTTGTTCCTGTACTGGCTGTGAAATTTCAACTTTCCATGTTTTTAAAACCCATAGAGGTCTGCTCAGTCCACTCTGACTTCCAGCCATATGATCTCTGATGTAATTTTTAAGAACATAAGAATATGCCACACTGGGTCAGACGAAGGGTCCATCAAGCCCAGCATCCTGTTTCCAACAGTGGCCAATCCAGGCAATAAGAACCTGGCAAGTACCCCAAAACTAAGTCTATTCCATGTTACCGTTGCTAATGGCAGTGGCTATTCTCTAGGTGAACTTAATAGCAGGTAATGGACTTCCTCTCCAAGAACTTATCCAATCCTTTTTTAAACACAGCTATACTAAAAGCACTAACCAAATCCTCTGGCAACAAATTCTAGAGTTTAATTGTGCATTGAGTAAAAAAGAACTTTTCCGATTAGTTTTAAATGTGCCACATGCTAACTTCATGGAGTGCCCCCTAGTCTTTCTATTATCCAAAAGAGTAAATAACCTATTCACATCTATCCGTTCTAGACCTCTCATGATTTTAAACACCTCTATCATGTCCCCCCTCAGCCTTCTCTTCTCCAAGCTGAAAAGTCCTAACCTCTTTAGTCTTTCCTCATAGGGGAGCTGTTCCATTCTCCTTATCATTTTGGTAGCCCTTCTCTGTACCTTCTCCATCGTAATTATATCTTTTTTTAGATGCGGCAACCAGAATTGAACACAGTATTCAAGTTGCGGTCTCACCATGAAGCGATACAGAGGCATTATAACATTTTCCATTTTGTTCATCATTCCCTTTCTAATAATTCCCAACATTCTGTTTGCTTTTTTGACTGCCGCAGCACACTGAACCGATGATTTCAATGTGTTATCCACTATGACGCCTAGATCTCTTTCTTGGGTTGTAGCACCTAATATGGAACCCAACATTGTGTAATTATAGCATGGGTTATTTTTCCCTATATGCATCACCTTGCAATTATCCACATTAAATTTCATCTGCCATTTGGATGCCTAATTTTCCAGTCTCACAAGGTCTTCCTGCAGTTTATCACAATCTGCTTGTGATTTAACTACTCTGAACAATTTTGTGTCATCTGCAAATTTGATTATCTCACTCGTCGTATTTCTTTCCAGATCATTTATAAATATATTAAAAAGTAAGTGTCCCAATACAGATCCCTGAGTCACTCCACTGACCATTCCCTTCCACTGAGAAAATTGACCATTTAATCCTACTCTCTGTTTCCTGTCTTTTAGCCAGTTTACAATCCACGAAAGGACATCACCACCTATCCCATGACTTTTTACTTTTCCTAGAAGCCTCTCATGAGGTACTTTGTCAAACGCCTTCTCAAAATCCAAGTATACTAAAAATTCAAAAGGGCTCTGAGGCAAGGATGTGACATCAAATGATGTCAATAAAAAATGTGGCCTGTGCCCAAGATTAGCACTGGGGGTTTTCCAAGGTCTCTGGATGCCTAAACTTGTCTTTCCATTTTGAACCATGACATTGGAAGCCAGCTGGGAGGAGTGAAAGCAGCATTAATAACCTGCTTGTTGCATTCACCCCGGCTGTGCTGAAAGAACACAAACTGCCAGAAGCCATGGGAGAAAATGCAAAACATTTCCACAGTCCATCTACAGCCATAGGCCCCAATCCTCTGGCCCAATTTCAATGTTGCAGTGACAAACACCCCTGTAGGCCAGCAGCAACCTGATACTGCCATCCTGTCCCTCTCCTCCAAGCGTGGCCTTCCTGAAACCTCAGGCCTCTACTGGAATCCCAAACAAACAAAAAATGAAAACACTGCCCTGCCATAGCAGGGTCGGCCCTCAGAATCCAGCCTTTGCTATTCTCTTCAAGACAATAGTCTTTAGCACTATTCCTAGATAACTCCTTCACCTCAAGCAAACCATGCTAGCTCCATCAGCCAGGGGACACCACTGTACAGGTTTTTAGGGTGAGGGAACACTACTACCTGGTAATTTTTAATCCCTCTATTTTACACCACATTACCAAAGCACCTTCTTCCAGTATGGCCAGCACCATTTTGTTGTAGAGACATAAGAAATGTGCAGACATGCATCAAAATGATATCAGCTGCATCTGTGGAAGGCATTAAACTGATGTTACTTCAGCACTTTCAACAGGTGGACGGTGGCATTTTTAAAGTGCCGGGACCAAGGATGGAGTGACAAGGAATAGCTCATGCCTGTTTTAATGCAGGATCCAGGAAAGGGGTAAAAGAGGGAACAGAGGGGAGCTCACCAGCTCCATAACTTGTGAAGAACCTGTCCCTGGCTCACCCCGGGGTTAGGCCCTGCACCAGACCAAGCCTGGGACTAGGCCTCAGCACTCGGTCAGGCCCATGACTAGGCTGTGGTGTCAGGCCATGTTTTTTATTTAATACAACAAACACCAAAATACCCACAAATTTTGGATGGTTTTCATTGGAAGCTGTTTTCAGTTTGAACCATTTAGAATGAACCTAATATGGCCTCCTTTGTTTCTTTTCTTAAAAACAAATGCACATCCTGAGTTACTTCATAGGTATTTAGGTTCAGACAAAGTTAAAGATCTTCCAGCCCTGTGATACACAGCGCAGATTATAACTCTCATGCCTTCATGATACTGGAATCACTGGGTCAGTGATAACTTATGAACACTTGAGGACCAATCGAAATCCTCAGGGGCAGAGTTGCAGGTCTTGACAGAAAGTATATATATGCAGAATGTTTCCACTTACTTGGCTGAAATTTTTAAATATCCATACTATGGCTCATTGGCAGAAAGAAAGCTTTTCAAATGGGCACACCTGGTTCAAGAACAGATCTTGATCTTATTCACCTTATAACGTCCCCCTCCTAGGGGTAACCTCTAAGCATCCCAAAGAACCACTGGAATGTAAGGCTAACAGCCCAAGATTAAAACCCTCACAAGACAAAGCTTGGTCTTAGAACATTTTAATTTTGTCAGGAAACATGAATAGATAGTCTGGAATGTGATTCCCTACACAACAAATACAGGCATCAATGCAAAGCACAAAATGAAAATCAGAGGCAAAATCTGTCTTGAAGTCAAGGGCAAGGTTTAACTTGGCATCAGTGATAGCTACTAGGGGTGAGAAGAGGAGAAATTTTTATTTTGAATTTGGAGGGCTTTTTTCCCATGGATTTAATTTTGTCCAATGTTTTTTTTTTCACTTCTTTAGTTAAAAAATCAAACAAAAAAAAAAATAAAGTAAAATTAAAAAATAAACAGGGCATTTCAGGGACTACTGTGTCCCCCACCCATCCCTCCCATCTGGAAAAATACCAGGGCAGGGATCCTCCCTGGAAACCACTTACCCAGACCAGGGGGATCCACAGACAAGGTCTAAGCCCCAGCCCAAGCTGGGGCCTTGTGTGGGGTCTAGACCGAGGTCATGGTGACCTACCATTTCCTAAGCATATGCAAGGCCGAAGCATAAGAATGGGCCTAGATATGGGGGATAGCTGGTCCCAAAGCCTCTATTGTGTAGGCTAAGGCCATGGTAGATCACTGTGACTTTGGCCTAGGCCCTACGCAAGGCCTAGGCTGGGAAGTTTAGACCCAGGCGCTTGGACATGGGCCTAGGCCAGGGCCTGAAGCCAAGTCCAACAGTGCACCCAAAGGCCAGGTCATGACACTGGAGCCTCAGCACAAACCCTGATATTGGGACCCAAGCTCCAGGCCCTGACCTAGGCTGAGACTCAGGCATAGGGTCCAAGTATCCAATCCTAGCCTTGCATAAGGCCTAGGTCAAGGTCACAGTTACCTACTATGTCCTAGGTCTATGCAATGTTGAGGCTTTGGGACCAGCTGTCCCCAATGTCTAGGCTCATTCTTAAGCCTCAGACAGGCCACATCATCAGACTAAGGCCCAGACATCAGGAACCGGCCTCCAGGCAGGGCCCTTGGTATTGGACCTTGATCTGGACTGGGTCCCTGGTGTTGGGACACAGCCTCCAGGTTGAGCCGCAGCATCAAGCCTGGACCTCCAGGTTGGGCCCTGATTTCAGCCCTGGGCCTTGGCCTTGACCTAGGCTGATGCCCAAGCATTGGAACCCACCCTCCACACTGCCTGTGTGTGCCCCTGGTCTCCCTGCTGCCTATGTGTCTCCCTGAAACACCTTTTGGCTGCCTGGCTCTACTCTCCCCCTGAGCTAGGCTGGGGAGAGGACCCAGGCAGCCAAAAGATGTTCCAGGAACATAAAAAGACAGCTGAGAGCCACAGAGAGTCATAAGAACATAAGAAATTGCCATGGTACTAGAGTTCCCTTAGTAGAGTATTGGCTCAAGACCGCCCCTGCTTCAATGGCGAATGCGTCGACTTTGACAATGATGGGGTGGTTAGGATACGGATGTCGTAGACACGGTCTGGTATAGAAGGCTTCTTTCAAGGTGTAAAATGCTGACTGGGCCTTGGGGCTCCACACTCGAAGGTCACATCCATTCCTAGTCATGGTGGTGAGTGGAGCGGCCAGCGTGGAGTAATTAGCGATGAAGTTTCGATAGTAATCTGTGAATCCAAGGAATCTTTGTAGGGCATGGAGGCCCATTGGTTGAGGCTAATCTCGAATACCCTGGAGTTTGTCAGGGTCCATGGTGAAGCCATGGTTGGAAATGATGTAACCTAAGAAGGGAAGACTGGGTTGTTAAAAATGCATTTCTCCAATTCCGCATAGAGATGATGATCTCTGAGACATTGGAGGACTGTTTGAACGTGGGACTGATGAGACATCAGATCTTTTGAGAATATTAGTATATCATCTAGATATACTACGACAAATGTGTATAAAAGGTCCCGGAAAATGTCGTTCTTTAGCCGTTGAAAGACTGCAGGGGCATTGCAGAGTCCAAAGGGCATTACTACGTATTCGTAATGGCCATCTCTTGTGTTGAAGGCAGTTTTCCAGATGTCTTCCTGTTGAATCCATACAAGGTTATACACCCCTTGGAGATCCAATTTTGTAAAGATTTGTGCAACCTGCAGGCGGTTGAATAGTTCAGTAATAAGTGGCAGTGGATAACTGTCCTTACGAGTTACTGCATTTATGGGGGTATCCTAGTTAACAGCTATTTATGCTAGTATAGGAAGCCTACCTATAAGTCGAGGTGAGGTTTAGATAGTAGTGTAGGGGTTGGGGCAACTTTTACATGCAGAGTGAGTCATACGAACAGAACAGTATACTTTTGTGAAGATTTGATGTCCTTCGGAGTGAGGAAACTCACACCAAAATGAAATGTGTACAATGTTCTCTCAATCTAGCTTGATGTTACCTACGTAGAGAGTCCATGAAGGCCTTGTAAAGAGCCCCGCTCTGTAACTTGCAGGCATATCACACAGCTCAACACCAGGAAAAAAGGTATAGTTATCTCCAGCATTTGTCCCACCCCCATGAAACATTTGCATCCACACAATCCAATACCATGGCATTAACATACCTTGATGAATCAACCTGTAAATTTGTACAAATCTACTCTACTAGTTATACTTTTCATCCATCATAATGACTACAAAAATTTAGTGATGTCAATTTTACTATGACTATCTCAGAATGTTTCTGAAACACCACCCCTTACCCCTCCCCCTCCCACCTTCCAAAAACCACTTCAGTTCAAAGTGCCCCTCTATAGTGGTCCATATATAGAGTCAGACTCACTCTATACAGGGTCTTTCTCTCTCTCTCACTTTGTGCACTACAAATATTTTCTCCATAATGCATGCATAGCAGCTATGCTGTATCACCAAATTTTTACTATCAACCTCAAAAAATAATTTAAGTGAGTCAGTTTGTTACCTCTGGAAAACATAACAACCATAGTAGCTAGTTATTCACCTACCTAACTAGAGAAGGTTGTTTGTTCTGTTTCTTAAAATACTGCAAATTACATTTTAAAAATTTCCAGTTTGCCTTCACATTTGAGCTAAGGTGGCAGTTTTGTTAGACATTTAATATTGATATTCCACTGAAGACTGAATGAACAGAGTATTTAAGAATGTATAAGCCTTAGCAAAAAACATGTTAATAGAAAATAAGATAAGAGATTGTTACTGAAAAGTGTTTATCAGTCTGGAGCTTTGGTTTGCAATATAAAATAAAGTTGTTTGTGCATTATTCATAGTTGCTGAGCCCTAATGTTGCTTCAATCTAGTATTCAAATCTAGAGGGGGTAATATAAATTTGATTGACAGCTAAGTGCTGAAATGCAGTACAATAATTGTTAGAGTTACACAGCTCAGTCTTAAACATATGCCAATAAATTATATATTTTCCTCTATAAAAATGTTCTTAGGAAATACACTCTTTATGACTACTCTATTCTCATTTTCAGCATATTGTTTTTGGGATCATACAGTTTTATTTTAGGTGATAGTAGTGAATAGAAAATTAATTCAAATTACAGCACATATGCATATCTGACCTTCATTTCTCCATATTTAAATCTCCTAATAAATATTTTGATTGTTTGTTTAAACATGGCTGTCAGAAAGCTTGCATTAATTTGCATAATGAGACATTATCTCTCCATGTTTCCGTAGTAGCTTCTGAAAAATAAAAGCATGCTGACTTGATTTCTTAGTTCAAAAATGTTATGCTTTCATCCACAGCTCATTTACTATGTTTTGGAAGTTGTTTTTATCTGTTTAGTTTAATATTTGCTTTTCAGCATAGAATATTAAATTTAAAGAAAATATTAGAAACTAGGTTATAACATAACATATTCAAATATTTGCCTTTTTTCTTTTAGCGGATCAAGATTAATGCCAAAGTTCATGGAGAAAAAAAGCTGAAAGCATTCTAGAAAAGAGAGGGAGCGTAACTTTCAAACAACTTGGCACCACCCCAAACACGTGCACATGACCATGCAGAGATCTCCCACAGTATTTTATGACTTGCACATATCAGGTATGCACAGATTATAAATTACATGCAGGTCTACTCCTTAACACACGCTCATATGTTTCCTTATCTATGAATATCTGCATTCTATTGAAAGCACATACTTCTCCTACCTATTTTAAAAACATATGGGACTGATTTTAAATTTTGCGCGTGTGGGGGTACATTTGTGTGCACTACCCGGCGCGCACAAATGTACACCTGATTTTATCACATGTGCGCGCTGCCGCGCGCATGTTATAAAATCCGGAGTCGGCGCACGCAAGGGGGTGCACACTTGTGCATCTTGCACGTGCCGAGCCCTAGGGGAGGTCCGATGTATTTCCCTGTTCCCTTCAAGGCCGCTCCGAAATCGGAGCGGCCTTGGAGGGAACTTTTTTTTTTATCCCCCCCACCTTTCCCTCCCTTCCCCTATTAAACCCACCCTCCAGCCCTACCTAAATCCCCCCCTACCTTGTTTCATAGAGTTACATCTGCCTCTGGCAGGCGTGCGCCAACTCGCTGCCGGCACGTCAGGCCCCGACACAGGCCGCTGTGTTCGGTCACTCGGCCATGCCCCCGGACTGTCCCTGGACCACCACCATGCCCATGGCCCTGCCCCCGGACCACCTGTTTTTTGAAGCCCCGGGAGATACGCGTGTCCCGGGGCTTGCGTGCGCCACCGAGCCTATGCAAAATAGGCTCGGCGCGCGCAGGGGTAGGATTTCGGGGTTACGCGCGTATCTTACGCACATAACCCTTTGAAAATCTACCCCATCTATACTAATAAACGAAGCTTGACCGACGTGCCGCAAATGCGCAGTAGAGACCAGCTCTACCGCGCATGTGCGGGCGAGCACGTCGGTCTGAGCCAGCGTCAGAAAAAAAGAAAAAAGCAATGGCGGGCGTCCAGTGGCAGCTGGCCAGCGGCGGCGGCGTTGGGTGGCGGCGTCCGGTGGTAGCGGCGGCGGGTGGGCAGCGGCCATGGCGGCATCCAGCGCGGCGGCGTTGGGTGGTGGCGGCGTCCGGTGGTAGCGGCGGGAGGCAGCGGCGGCGGCGGCATTGGGTGGCGGCGGCGGCGTCCGGTGGTAGCGGCGGCGGCGGGTGGCAGCGGCATGGCGGCGTCCAGCGGCGGCGGCGTTGGGTGGCGGTGGCGTCCGGTGGCGGCGGGGTGGCAGCGGCGGCGGCGGCAGCGAGGGAGGAGAGAGAGAAGGAGGGGACTGACAGAGAGAGGGAGGGACTGAGTGAGAGGGGAGGAGAGAGAGGGAGTGGGACTGAGTGAGAGGGAGAGAGGGAGTGGGACTGAGGAGTGGGGAGGGAGGGAGTGGGACGGAGGGAAGAGGGGGGGACTGAGTGAGGGGGGAGGGAGATAGAGAGGGAGGTGGGACTGAGGGAGGGAGTGGGACATAGAGGGAGAGGGGGGGGGAGGGACATAGAGGGAGAGGGGGGAGGGAGTGGGACAGAGGGAAGGAGTGGGACTGAGGGAGAGTGGGACTGAGGGAGAGAGAGGGAGGGAGTGGGACAGAGGGAAGGAGTGGGACAGAGTGAGTGGGACAGAGGGAGGGAATGGGACAGAGTGAGAGGGGGAGGGGGAGGGAGTGGGACTGAGGGAGAGTGAGAGGGAGGGAGGGAGTGGGACTGAGGGAGAGGGGGGAGGGAGTGGGACTGAGGGAGAGTGAGAGGGAGGGAGAGAGGGGGGAGGGAGTGAGACTGAGTGGGAGGGAGGGGACTGAGTGAGAGGAGAGGGAGGAGTGGGTGGGAGGTAGGGGGTGGAGGGGAGAGAGAATGAGGGGGAGGTGAGAGACAGGGATGTAGCCCTTTTTAACGGCTTAACGGCGGTGGCAGCGAGGGAGGAGAGAGAGAGGGAGGGACTGACAGAGAGAGTGAGGGACTGAGTGAGAGGGGAGGAGAGAGAGGGAGTGGGACTGAGTGAGAGGGAGAGAGGGAGTGGGAGTGAGTGGGAGGGAGGGAGTGGGACGGAAGGAGAGGGGGGACTGAGTGAGGGGGGAGGGAGATAGAGGGAGAGGGGGGAGGGGGGAGGGAGTGGGACAGGGAAGGAGTGGGACTGAGGGAGAGAGAGGGAGGGAGTGGGACAGAGGGAAGGAGTGGGACTGAGGGAGAGGGGGAGGGAGTGGGACTGAGGGAGAGTGAGTGGGACTGAGAGAAGGAGGGAGGGAGTGGGACTGAGGGAGGGAGGGAGGGAGTGGGACTGAGGGAGAGTGAGAGGAGGGAGGGAGAGAGGGGGGGAGGGAGGGAGTGAGACTGAGTGGGAGGGAGGGACTGAGTGGGAGGGAGGGACTGAGTGGGAGGAGTGGGTGAGAGGGAGGGAGGTAGGGGGTGGAGGGGAGAGAGAATGAGGGGGAGGTGAGAGACAGAGGGATGTAGCCCGTTTTAACGGGCTTAACGGCTTGTGTGTATATATTTTAAGCGTCAAAAAAATTGTGATTTGCTTGCGCAAAACAGTGTTTATGCACAAAAGCTGGTATATTTTAAAATGTCTGCATAATTGAAATCACCAGTTTGCCCAAACCTCCAAGAGTTCACCCAGTCATTCTCCTGCTCATCGAGATCCTCCTAGTTCTTTACTTTGAGCTCTCCCAGCCAACCATTAGTAAACAATAGACGAGTCTGATATCAGTTATGCAAAGTAAGTAGCAGGTGTAAAATGACATGAATAATTTGCCAAATGCATGCATGTAAGTCTCCTATAAAATAACATTTTGCACGCATACGTCTTGGGCCTTCCCCCAAATTCCCCTAAACCACCCAATTATTTCATGCATAAATGTACATGCGTGAATATTTGGTCTTTTTAAAACACTGTATACACAAGTACAAGCTACATACACACATATGTAACCCCTTTTCCATTGATGGCATATATCCTAAGGGTCCATAAAATCATTTCTTTACATGGGTTAGCTCATCAGTCCTTTTCCCAAAGGGTAGATTCTTCTCTGTGGGGGGAAAGCTAACCTTCTGGACCCCGGCAATGGAAGCCTTCTGTATGTGTGTTACTCTTGCTCTTGGGACAGGTACCTGGACAAAACAGGCAGGACTCACTGGATGGGTGTTCAATATAATGTTTACTAATATTGATTGTATGTAAATTAATAAAATGAATAATAAAGTGTCCAAATACATGCAGATTCCTTGTCTTTTGTGTCGTTCAAGCTTAAACAATGTATCCCTCTGTGGAAGTGTCCCTTCATATTGAAACTTGGAACTAGTAATCCATCCATGATGTGTGATGAATGTGTGTCCAAAAGTGGCTGTGGAATCCTATCCAAGGTGGATGTTCCCTTCTCCACGGTAGCTGATCTCCAGATGGGCACTCCCAATCTTCACCTGCCTGTGTCCCATGTTCCTGGGTGGAAACTCTGATTGGGGTCTCCTGATGGTCTTCTTCTCCGACTCCTATTTGAAAAAATAGTTCTCTGACGTCCCGAGAGACGGTCTGGTTTTGAAACAGATATAACAAATATAACAGTCCTGATATGGGGGAAGGGGGGAAGAAAAAATACTTCCTTCCCGAATATTGGAAAAACCTCAGATTTGTCAAAAATATTGGATCTTTTTCACAGGTCTCTGCAACCTCAGCTTGTAGGGGTGAAAGGGTAAATAGATTTCCTCCTGCACCTGTGGAGAAGGGGTTTCAGCATCCCAGAAGATGCAGGTCAAAATATAAAAAATCCTAGCTCTCAATTTAGGAAACAAATGTCAAACCCACACTGTTTCTCTTTCTTCCTTCCAACCTATCACCAAGAACTGGCAAAGCACTGTCTCTTCCTTCCTTTGCTAGACTGAGGGCCCAACTATGGAGATCACATTGAAACATGTCTTTCTTCTCTGAAATCAAAACTACACTGCCTCCTAGTCACATGGGCTAACCTCCACCCCACCCCCCACCCTTATTGCCTAAAAAGACTTCCCATTCCTGCAAGCCTCAGGGGGATGTACAGTGATGAGTAGGATAGTCTTTCTGTAGATGTACTAACAAAGGGCTTGGGAACTAGGGCCATTTCGTGCAGACCAAGGTGTCTCTACACATATATGCTAATTAATTTTATGCAAATAAATGTTTTGAAAATTCAGCGTTAGTAGATAAAAAATTTGTGAACAAATTAGCCTCAACCTTATAGAAAACAAAATACTTATACATTTTAGACAAGTAGTGGAAGTCAACAATTATCTTTAATAAGTCTGAACTGAAAAATGTTCATTTAACTGGTGAAAACGTTTCTCTAGTTTTATTTGCAGTACAAGCTTAAACAATGCTAATTATAAGCTTTCTTGTAGGGCAGGAAAGCTTATAATTAGCTTTCAGATTTTGATACATCCTATGAGTTTTGAAAGGCTTAGGTTCTCGTCTTTTCAGTTAGTGGGTAAAGTTGGAAGAAGCGGCTGTTCCTCCACTCTGCCGTTCAGCTTATGCTTTGTTTGAATGAGAAAGGAGGTTGCAGTACAGCACCCTTCCATCCATTCTGCGGCTTTTGTTTGGAATAAGGTAGGTAAGGCTCTCAACTTATTTTTTTAACTTTGATTTATATTCTACTTCAAAGCAGATTACATTCAGATATGGTAGGCATTTACCTGTTCTCAGAGGGCTTACAAGCTAAAAGGAGTCATTTACTAAGCCACGTTTAGTGCTTTAACACAAGGTGAAACACCATTTACCATGCGATAAAAGCCTTAACATAGAAATAGTATCATGGTATTTCAAATACCCGTGTTATTTCCCCCATAAAAAAAATGCAGCACAATGTGGAAATGGTAATGAGCATATTTGCATGCAAATTATTTCATTACCATGCAAAGTCATGCAAATCAAATAATGCGAGCTGCCTCAAAATTTCCCTGGAGCACTGGGATGCTAATACACGTCTCTAGACTCCCAGGGCTGTTATTTAAAGAACCTGAGTAGCCCCTTGCACTGCTCCTGTTCTAGTCGCTGTAAAAACCCCAGGTGTCATGAACGATTTGAGGTCTACCTCTTGCTGCCCCTTGAGGTTGCCAAAGTAAACACAAAATAACAATTTTTCAACGTTTACTGTCCCTGAGTGCAGGCCTCAACCACTCCCTTTATTATAATCCTCTGGATCTCAATCACACATCCTAACTGAACCCCAGCCCCCACCCTGGCCCTTATCTATCAAGCTCTGGAGCCCGCCCTAAGATTCTGGTCCTGGCACTGACATTATCAAAAAGCTGCTGAATGACTGATGCCATATATTTGCCCCTTCATAGGATGAGGAAAAGGTATAACATTGAATGGCAGCCTCCATTTTGAAAATGATGGCACCAGACCCAGAGCCTAAGGGGGCACTCTGGACCTCACTGAACTACTGGACCACCAGTGTTAGCTAGATAATGACTGGAGGAGTCTGATTTGGCTAGTGTAGAGAGGTTGAGGACTGGGTGTTTTCCAAATGGGGGAAGTGTAGGGCCTGTACATGGAGGACTAGAAACTTTGAAAACTTTTTTTTTATTTTAACTTTGGCCACCTCAAGGGGCAGTGGGTGGGATGGGGGTGCGCTCTTGAGACATCTGGAGGTTTACAGTGACCACAGGAAACACACGTGTCCTTTAAAAGACAGTTGCCCCAGGATATGGGGCCACCATCATACCACTAAGCTGTGTTTTCTTTTTTTCTCCAGTGGTATTTTACTGCTGGGAAAATAACATGGGCTTGATTACCACAGCTTTGTAAATCCTGCAGTATTTCCTCCTATGGGGAAAATTGTTTGGTTTAGTAAATAAACCCCTAAGTTTGCCCATGAGGCAATGACTTGCCCAAGGTCATAGGAGCAGCAGAAGGATTTTAATCTTGCTTCACAGCCCCCACCCCGCTCTAACCATTAGGTTACTCCTCCACTATTCCCTTGTGATTCCATTTTCACTCTTTTATCTGTGTAGTCTATTTTAGATATGGGAAAGACACTTTGGTAATCTCCTGCCTGTCAATGCAATCTCTTAAAATTACTCATTTGTTTTTATTAAAGAGACTTTATAAAGAAGGGTGAGGTAGAAATTGCTTTGATATAAAAATGTTCATCATTTCAATATTGGGCACTTTACAACTGCTCATGAAAGGATTTCACATGTTGTATGGTTTCCACTGACATTTGAGAAGGTGCCAATTAAAGAAAGATGAAATCAGGTCTGGTTTCTCATATTTAGAGGGCTTCATTTTTTAGATAAGGGGCAGCAGGATTTGAAGACATTGTCTTCTATAGAGAACTATACTTTTAAATGTTTTTTATCATTAAGCTTGGGTTAGTACTCATAGATTACTCTGCAGCAGATTTAAATATGGGATCCCAATATTTCTTCCTTTTTGCTAGGTTCATTAAATCATAGAAACATGGTGGCAGAAAAAGACCATCTGATAAATCTCATCTGCCCATCCATCTAATTTATCTATGGGGGGCTTTTCTTTGATTTTGTCCCTTTGGAAAGAGATCTGTGAGACTAATTCTAAGACTGCAGATGTGATTCCATGGACAGCTTCAGAATTTCTATTAAGGGAAAACACTCAAGGGGAGATACGTAAGAAATCTAGGCACTTAGTTCAAGGCCTTTTATTGCTGCTAGGTGTGAAATAGCTAGGTATCGAGTTGTGTCTTTCCTCCAACTTTTTTGAAATGGATACAAAAAGTATCTATATATTTCACTTAAGGATTTTTAATACTTAGCCAAAAATTGCTGTTATTTTGCATTTTTAAGAGTTGTCAGCCTATTAGTTGTTCCTATTTAGATTGGTCAATTCAGTCATCTGGTTTGTTTTTAAAATGATGATCTTTCTTTTTAGTGAGATTTTTGATCATTATTTGAAGATGATTCTACAATGAGATTAATTCCTACTGGAATTTTATTTGCAATTTAAAAAACTAAAAAGTACTGTTCCGACTGGGAAGGTGGACCCTTGGTCCGGCGAGGGGTGAAGTCCTCTCATCGATAGGCGAGGCCAGTCACGAAGGTCACTGGAGGTAATTGAAGAGAATCTGGATGCAGGCGCCTCCTGCAGGTCATTTAGTCCAGATAGCTGGCGTCTCCAGCAGGTCGAGAGAACAGAAGTTTGCACCTCCAGCGGGTTGTGGAAACAGAAGCTGGCGCCTCCAGCAGGTCAAGAGAACAGAAGCTGGCGCCTTCAGCAGGTCGTGGAAACAGAAGAGTAAACGGAAGTCGGTCCGGGGAACACGAGCCAACACACCCCACAGCCAGTCCCGAGGTCGAGAGCCAGAAGATTCCACAGCCAGTCCATGGATCAAGAGCCAGAAGGATCTGCAGCCAGTCCAAGGGTCAAGGGCCAGAAGAATCCGCAGCCAGTCCAGGGGTCGAGAGCCAGAAAGTACCTCCGTCAGTCCAGGAATCGAGAGCCAGAAGAATCCGTAACCAGTCCAGGAGTCAGGAGCCAAGCAGAGACGACAGCCAGTCTAGGGATCAAGTGGAGGAGCAAATCAGTAACCAAAGCAGAAAAACTGCCAGAGCCACGAAGCCAAGGCAAGGTCTGAAGGCTCAGACCTTACCTTAAATAGTTGATGAAAGATGGAGTCAGGCAGGAAGGAACCCCCTACTTCCTGTAGGGGTTCCTTTAAGGCCAAGCACAGGCCACCCGCGTGGCCTTAGTAAATTTCAGGGGGCCTGCGGATGCCGACCCCAAAGTCTGAGCCTGGCCCTGCCACACGGGTAAGTATCCAGCCCCCGGTCGCGATCCGCCGCGGCCGGTGATCATAACAAGTACTTTCATAAAGAACTTGACCGTTGATTATACCAGAAGACGCTTAGCATGGCACACATTCTAATTGGTGCAATGGTGTGCATCTAATATATGATGGTCATTCAAGATATACTCTGTTATCACAGCACTGATTTGAGGATGTTTTTTGATTTCTAGATTTCATTTCCTACTCATAAATTATCAATATTTATGTTGTACTCTACACTGAACATGCTTGCCTCAATTTATACTGAAGATGTTGAGGATATTATCACACTAAAACATTTTTGTGTATACTCCACCAATAGCAAATTAGCCTGTATGTGCTGCCTTAGGCCATCAATGATGTCATCCTGAGCTTGCCTGACTTATGCAGTACCAACCTATAATTGATTGTGGAACCCTAAAGGTCTCCAAATGGAGCACCTCCTGCCAAGCACAAAGCCTGTCAAAGGTCCAAACAGTGATTCCTCTTGCCCGAGCAGCCACCTCAGACTTGCCTGGTCTGCCTTTGAAATATGCCACCTATGTGGATATTTTTAGTAAGCGACAGACCAAAAATCTTCTGCCCCACTGCTCATATGATTGTCCCACTTATCTGCTGCTGGGGAAGATGCCTCCAAGGGGCAGGGTTTTACCACTCTCTGCTCCAGAAATGGAGGTAATGTCGAAATATATCCAGGACAACCTAGAGAGATGCTTCATCAACCCATCTTCCTCTCTTGTTGGGAAGAAATATGGTTTGCTCTGCCTTTTAGGGATGTGAATCGTTTTTGAACGATTAAAATTATCGTCAGATAATTTTAAAATCGTCAAAAATCGTTAGAGTGCACGATACAATACAAATGCCCATGATTTATCGTCAGGGGCATTTGTATTGTATCGTTAAATAGGGCACACCAAAAAAGCCCCTAAACCCACCCTGACCCTTTAAATCGACCCGACCCGACCCATCACTATTTTTTTTTTATGAAGGCCCGCGCCGCAAAAAAAACAACATCTGACCCTTTAAATCGACCCCCCCCCTCCTGACCCGACCCATCGCTAATTATTTTTTTACGGAGGCCCGCGCCGCAAAAAAACCCAAAAAAACCCATCCGACCCCCCCAAAACCTTTTAAAGTTACCTGGTGGTCCAGGGGGTCCTCGGGGGGCCTCGGGGAGAGAGCCAGGGGGGCCTCGGGGAGAGGAGAGATCCAGGGGGGCCTCGGGGAAAGATTTCCCAGGCATCAGCTGTTCTAAAAAAAAAAAAATGGTGCCGATGCCCCTTTGCCCTTACCATGTGACAGGGTATCCGTGCCATTGGCCAGCCCCTGTCACATGGTAGGAGCACTGGATGTCCGGCGCCATCTTTACTCATCAGCCCATATTATACTATGGGCTGATGAGTAAAGATGGCCGGCGCCATCTTTAAAGATGGCGCCGGCCATCCAGTGCTCCTACCATGTGACAGGGGCCGGCCAATGGCACGGATACCCTGTCACATGGTAAGGGCAAAGGGGCATCGGCGGCATTTTTTTTTTTTTTTAGAACAGCTGATGCCTGGGAAATCTTTCCCCGAGGCCCCCCTGGATCTCTCCTCTCCCCGAGGCTCCCATGGATCTCTCCCTGAGGTCTCCCGAGGCCCCCCTGGACCACCAGGTAACTTTAAAAGGTTTTGGGGGGGTCGGGAGGGGGGGTCAATTTAAAGGGTCGGATGTTTTTTTTGGGTTTTTTTGCGGCGCGGGCCTCCGTAAAAAAAAAATAGCAATGGATCGGGTTGATTTAAATGGTCGGATGGGTTTGTTTGTTTTTTTTGCGGCGCGGGCCTCTGTAAAAAAACAATTAGCGATGGGTCGGGAGGGGGGGGTCGATTTAAGGGGTCGGATGGTTTTTTTTGTTTTTTTTGCGGCACGGGCCTCCTTAAAAAAATAATTAGCGATGGGTCGGGTCGGGAGGGGGGGTCAATTTAAAGGGTCGGATGTGGTTTTTGTTTTTTTTTGCGGCGCGGGCCTCCGTAAAAAATTAATTAGCGATGGGTCAGGTCGGGAGGTCGATTTAAAGAGTTGGATGTGTTTTGTTTTTTTTGCGGTGCGGGCCTCCTAAAAAAATGTGAATTGGAATCGGAAACGATTCCAATTCACATATCTTAACGATCAGATTCGAGCCCCCCCGCAGCCGAATCTGATCGTTAAGACGATCTGGCACATGATTCACATCTCTACTGCCTTTACATTGATTACTGAGGGCTTAATGACATTATCAAGATGGACTGGTACCTGCTGTCACTTATCACAGAACTCTTCGACTGCCTCAGGGGAGCTCAGATATTTACAAAGCTTGATCTCTATGGGGCATATAACCTAATCAGGAACAGAGAAGGGATGGGTGGAAGATCGCTTTCAATGTCAAGGATGGGCACTACAAGTACCTAATGATGCCCTTTGGATTCTGTGATGCTAGCTCTGTCAATCAATTCACAATGAAATTTGCCATGTCCTTCTCTACTTCCATGTGGTTGTATACCTTGCTGATATCCTTGTTTTCTATAAAAAATTGGCCCAACACTGCGGACATGTGAAGCAAGTTTTTCAATTACTTTGGGAACATCATCTCTACACAAAATTGGAGACATGCACTTTTGAGCAACTGGAGTTGCAGTTCCTGGGATATATCATTTCCCGAGATGGCCTGCGGATGGATCCCAATAAGCTGAAAGCTATCCTAGACTGGCTGCAGCCTGTAGGCCTTAAGGCCCTGTAGTGCTTTTTTGGGGTTGTAAACTACTACAGACAATTCATCCAAGTCATCTTCGCAGTGGCCATCACGTTTACTGCTCTTACCAAGAAGGGCACTGACACCAGGAACTGGAGTGAAGAGCTATCCAGGCATTCAACAAACTCAATCGGAAATTCACTAGAAACCTCTGTCTCTACTTTCCAGACCCTTCCAAATGATTAGTGCTGGAAGCATATGTTTCTACTCTCAGGGTAGTGGCTGAACTCTTACAGCACAATAACCAAGAAACCCATGTGAATTGCTCCTATTCTCCAAAAAGTACTCTCCAGCTGAAAGGAACTAAAGAATTGTTTACTGCAAGCTGCTGGCTGTCAAGCTAGCACTTGAAGAATGGCAGCACTTATTAGAAGGAGCCAGGTATCCAGTAACCATCTACATAAACCTCAAAAACCTAGAATATTTGTTGCAGGCTCAGCAACTGAATCCATGGCAAGCCTATTGGTCACTGTTTTTCAACAGATTTGGCTTTGAACTATGTTACCGCCCAGCAGAGAAAAACCAGCAAGCCAAATCCCTGTCCCACACGTTCAACACAGATGATTCTTTGGAATCACCCCAGCACATTATCGACCCAGCACGGATCATGGTAGCAACTGCTGTGCTAGTCCCACCAGGGAAGATGGTTGTCCCTCAATGGATTTGCGAGAGGGTACTGCACTGGGATCATGACTCTCAGTTGGCGGGACATCATGTTATCACTAGGACACATGAACTAATCTTCCACCACTACTGATGGCCTTAGATAAAGAATGACGAGAGCTGATATGTGGCTCTTGCCTTGTATGTGTCATGATCAAAAGCTTCTGAGCTCAACCTTGGGGTCTGTACAGACACTGTCAGCCCCCAAGGATCACTGGACCCATTTGGCCCTGACTTTGTCATGGACCTTTTCCTCTCCAGTGGCAACATCACAATCTGGGTGGTGATAAATTGTTTCCTGTACTTCTCTCTATGTCTGAATTGGCTAGTCTCTTTGTTCTAGACCAAAAAGTCAGTGGAGAAATAAATAACACACCAAAGAGACAAAGAGAAGTGTGTTAAATCAAATTTATATTAATCTGCAGACAAAATTGCCTTCATAGGAAAACATTTATTGTTATTCATCAAACTGAGCAGGCAGTCATACTCATTCAGAATTAGATTATTGTTCATTTACAATTACAATATTGGTCTCCCGACACAGACCATGTTTCATAGAAGGCTGCATCCGGAGGGACAGTTCAGACCACATGGTACATTAATTAATTTGGTAAACTGTAATAAATAGAGATATCTTATCAGAGCAGTAATGAAGGAACCAAAGCATGCATGATGATGTCAGTTAAAAAATATCACAGAAGATGTTTTTTAGCTGATGTCATCATGTATGCTTTGGTTCCTTCATTTCTGATTGGTCCTGGTTTTGGCATGTTTTTGGCTATTTAAATTGTCTGCTGGTGTTTCACTTGCTGGCAGTCTGAGTGCAAAACTGCTTGATGCACTTTGAAAGGTACGTTTTCTTTAATGTTTCTGTTGGTTTGGGGGTTTGCCTATTATTTTATACACTCTGATATAATATCTCCATTGCAGATTACACAATTAAAGACCATTGTGGTCAAAACTGTCCCTCATGATGCAGCCTTCTGTGAAACAGGTCCGTGTCGGGGGACCGATGTTGTAATTGTAAATGAACTGTAATCTCCTTCTGAATGAATATGACTGCCTGCTCAATTTGACCAGTAACAATAAATGTTTTCCTTTTAAGGCAATTTTGACTGCAGATTAATATAAATCATTAATCTCTTTGTTCAACATGTTTTCAGATTGCATGGCCTGCCAACCCACATTGCCTCTGACAGTGGAGTACAATTCATGGCTGGTTTTTGGAAAAATGTAAGCAGTAAGTTTGTCATCACCCTAGACTTTTCTTTGGCATACCATCTCCAGAGCAATGGGTAAACAGAGTGGGTGAACGATACTCTCAATGCTTTCCTATGGGCTATGTCAACCAATGCAAGATAACTGGGCATCTCTCCTCCCGTGGGCAGAATTCTGCCACAATAATCATGTATGCAGCTCAATTGTATCCTCACCTTTTTATGTGGTCGTTGGTCACCACCCTCGAACACCAAAGCCTATTCTGTTCTCTTTCACCTGTCCTTCAGCTAACCTCTTGGGCCATGAATTTCACCTCCTTTTTCTTTATGGCTATTCTTCTCTTTATGCAGCCCTGTAGTATTCTGGCTTTACTATCACCTTGTCACATTGCTTCACCACCTTCAGATTGTCAGACACTATTACCCCAAGGTGTCTCTCCCAGTCCATGAACATTACTTCTTTCATCCCACATCTTGAACAGCTCTTTCAGATTACTGCAAATTGCATATTTCTGTACTTCTTGGGATTGAATACCAGCTGCCAAGTCTTCCACCACTCTTCAAGTTTTCTTAAATCACTTTTCATTCTCTCTACTCCTTCAGATGTGTCTATTCTGTTGCACATCTTAGTATCATCCACAAATAGACAAATTATATATTTTATCTCTTCCATAATGTTACTCACAAAGATATTGAAAAGAACCAATCCCAAAACTGATTTTGTGGCACTCCACTTAGCACCATTTTCTCTTCAGAGTAGGTTGCATTTACCATTACATGCTGTCTCCTATCAGTTAACCAGTTTGTAATCCACTCCACCACCTTGGTGTTTAGTCCCAAGCTTCTCATTTTATTCACAAGACTCCCATGCTGGAACATATAAAAAACTTTGCTGAATTCCAAATAAATCACAACAAGTGATCTTCCTTGATTCAATTCTCTAGTCACCCAATCAAAAACTTGAAACAGATTTGTCTGATAGGACCTTCCCCTTCCTTTGGTTCAGCAACCCACCAGTTCGTAGATAGTTCACTATCCTTTTCTTCAGCAGAATCTCCATTAATTTTCCCCTTGACCGTGATCTCATGTCAGAGTAACATAAGACTATTCATGAAGACATGGATTCAGCAGCAACCCTTGGATTTTTCATGGATATAGAAGTGGCCTTTTTGAAAAAATACTTATCCTCAAATTCTAGTTTTGTACATCTTACTGAAGATACACAAGAGGCTTGATAATCCCATTGGTTGGCCTATTATATCTAGCTGTATCACATTGTTGGAACCACTTTCACATTTTGTGCCCATACTAATTTCATAATTTTGTGATTCATAGGATATGATTACACAACTAGCTTCAATACATCAGGATATGTCAGATATGTTTTTTGACACTCTTGGCATTGAATCTCTTTACACATGCATTCTGCAACAATGAACAATAGAGATTGTGGTTATGCTTTTGGACATCCATTCATGACCACACCAGAATCAGATCAGGTACCTTTCTAAGGTACCTTTTGGAAATTGCCCTCACTAAAACATTTTTTGCCTTTGAGATGGTCAATCACAACATACTTCTCTCTAGACTAGCATCTCTAGTAGGGCTCTCTGGGTCTGTCCTTAGTTGGTTCAACTCCCTCCTTCATGATAAATACCAACAAATATGACTGGAAAATACTTGCTTATCTTGGAAACCAGTTTTAACTAGAGTCCCACAAGGATCAGCTTTATCTGCTACTTTTTTAAACCTATACATTGCTTTTTTGTGTAAAGTCTGCAGTACTCTCAGCATGAATTATAACATTTATGCTGATGATGTGCAATTTTTTACCTCATTCCCATCCTTCTGGCCATAAACCTTTAAACATGTCTCCCTCTGTCTACAATATGTAAACAAATGGTTATTAATATTTGTTAACAAACTCCTGTTAAACATTGAACAAACCGAGAATTGAGATATTTTTTCCCTTTAAAAAATTGCCTTCTCATTTCTTATTTAATAATTGCAATATTCCTGTATCTCAGCAAGTCTGTAATCTCAGAGCAATCCTTAATACTGAACTGTCCTTTGAATCATATAAAAATCTGTTGCGAAAGCCTCATTTTTCAAGTTACAAATGATAAAATAACTGTGTCCACTGCTAAATTCCCAGGACTTTCTTTCTGTTCTCCAAGCCTTAGTTTTAAGCTGTTTAGACTACTGTAACACAATATACAGTATGTGAGTCTCCAGTAAAATTCCATCTGTCCTCTCCAGTTGGTACAAAATGCAACAGTGCATATTTTGTCTGGTGCTAAAATGCATGACCATATAACACCCATGTTGCTTGACCTACATTGGATCCCTGTTAAATGGCGGAAACATTTATAAACTAGCCATTATCATCTTTAATCTACTAAATATGGATCATTGTTGCATTCGTGCCTACACTATGCCCTCGCTCGACCCTCTCTACCTCTGTGGAGACTCCTTCGGGTCTGAAGGACAGCTTCCGGCCACGACAGCTCCCTGCCGTTTTTCTCTGGTGTCCCAGGACTGGCTTGATGCTACGGATCCGCCATGTTCCCGATGACGTAAGGGTGCGTTTGTGCGCTCCAGACTTTGTACCAGCAAGGGCACGAACCTCGGGGGCGTCCCCACGTAGTGACATCATCCATTTTCACTTTAAAGAGTCTTTGTTTGCAAACCTCTAATGAGTTAGCAAGGACTCGAATCATACTTCTTGGTGACAATTCGCCAAGCTACTCTGCTTTCTATCTTGCCAGGAGTACCCACTCCACAGGGGCTCCACTCTCTCTTCTTGATTTCAGTTGCCAAGATAGAATCCAGTACTCTCCCCCCGAGGACCTACGTCCCTGAAGACTCAGAAGACTCCTCATTGCCTGGAAGCGATAGCAGACATGAAACAGTGAGTTTGATTGTAGATAGGAATTGGTACTCGCTCCATGAGGGCCCAAATTCCTATAGCTCTGAAGACTCCCTTCCGTCCAAGATGTTATCGCAGGTACGGAAATCGAGCGTTATATTGGCAAGATTTCAGATAGGAACCGGTACTCGCTCCACGAGGACCTATGTTCCTAGAATTCTTTACAGACTCTCTTCTACTCTAGAAGCCAATTCATATACAGACTAGGGATGTGAATCATTTTTTGAAAATTTAAAAAGATCGTCAGATAATTTTTAAATCGTCAAAAATCGTTAGGGTCGCGATACAATAGAAATTTCCCCGATTTATCGTGAAAATTCGTAAATCGGGGAGGAGGGAGGGCGGGAAAACCGGCACACCAAAACAACCCCTAAACCCACCCCGACCCTTTAAAACAAATCCCCCACCCTCCTGAACCCCCCAAAATGTTTTAAATTACCTGGTGATCTAGTGGGGGGGTCCTGGCGCGATCTCCCGCTCTCGGGCCATCGGAGCCATTTTGGCTGCCACTAATATAAATGGCGCTGATGGCCTGATAAAAAAAAAACCCACCCGACCCTTTAAAATTACACCCTTAGCCTCCCCCACTCTCCCGACCCCCCCAAAAATTTTTTTACACATATCTGGTGGTCCAGGGGGGCCGCGGGGAGCGATCTTCCGTTCCCATGCTATCAGCAGCGCTAAAAAAAAAATGGTGCCGATGGTCCTTTGCCCTTACCATGTGACAGGGCAAAGGTAGTGCCGGCGCCATTTTGAATATTGGCAATACGGCCCGCGTGCAGGAGATCGTTCCTGGGCCCCCGCTGGACCCCCAGGGACTTTTGGCCAGCTTGGGGGGGCCTTCTGACCCCCACAATACTTGCCAAAAGTCCAGCGGGGATCCAGGAGCGACCTCCTGCACGCCGGCCGTATTGCCAGTATTCAAAATGGCGCCGGCGCTACCTTTGCCCTCACTATGTCATAGGGGCCGACGGGCCGTATTGCCAATATTCAAAATGGCGCCGGCGCTACCTTTGCCCTTTCACATGGTAAGGGCAAAGGGCCATCAGAGCCATTTTTTTTTTAGCGCAGTTGATAGCGTGGGAACGGGAGATCGCTCCCCGCGGCCCCCCCGGACCACCAGGTATGTGTAAAAAGTTTTTTTGGGGGGGTCGGGAGAGTGGGGGAGGCTAAGGGGGTAATTTTAAATGGTCGGGGTGGGGTTTTTTTATCGGCGTGGGCCTCACTAAAAAAAATTAGTGATGTGAATTGGAATCGGAACGATTCCAATTCACATCTCGTAACGATCAGATTTCCCCCCCCCCCTCCCAGCCGAACCCGATTGTTAAAACGATCGGGCACACAATTCACATCCCTAATACAGACTGTTTATAGGAACCAGTGCTTGCCTCCGGCTCCTGTTCCTGAATATACTGAAGACTCTCTGTGGCATAGAGACCATTGCAGACATCTACTATTGTGAGTGTACCATCTTGTATCCAGTATACCCTGTCTACTCACTACTTCTATTCTCTCTCTATAGCTCATCAACCCAGGGATTCACCAATTCTACTACGAGTGGTATCCTTCAGATCGCCACTCCGTGGGAGCCAACCCACTACATACCATTAGCTCCGCCTACACAGTATTATAAAATTGCTAGCTCTTCCCCTTGGAGGAGCAGCATTGAACAGATTGCTAACTCCAGTGAATCCGACTAAAGTATTTGGAGAAGCAGTACTCTTGGAAATCCAGTTAGAGGTGTTTGATGTCACTAGCCATGGACCCGGCTCACCTTTATGCCTTACAGGTTATTCCAGGCCTAGCTCAATGCCTTTCAGAACAGCAAGAAACCCTGGAGAAACTTACTGCAGCCTTTCACCAGCTTCATACACAGAAGGCACAAAGCACAGTTTCTATACAAGAAAATCAGTTACCAGAGATAACTTTAAAATCAGCTGTTCGACTGGCAGCGCCTGTTTGATTCTTCCGAGAACTCCAGAAGACTAGAGGCTTCCTGAACCAGTGCAGCTTACACTTCACTCTGCAACCATCATTGTTTCCCACAAGTCTCTCCAAGACCAGCTACATTCTGTCTTATTTGGATGGGAGAGCCTTGTCGTGGACTTCTACCTTGTGGGAATGCAAGGACCCTATCTTGCAGGACATAGTATTTATGGACTTGTTTAAATCCGTCTTTGATGACCCTGCTCATATGACTGTTGCTGGATTTGCTTTGGTGGAATTAAAGCAAGGCAACAGATCCCTGGCGGAATTTGCCATTGAATTTAAAAGTCTAGCAGCAGAGCTGCGTTTGGACTCCAGATGTTTGAAGACACTCTTTTGCAGAGGCCTGAACACCTGCTTAAAGGACAAGCTAGCTGCTCGTCAGACACCTGACTCGCTGGAAAATTGATATCCTTAGCCACTTGGATTGACTAGTGGCTCTGGGACAAGGTGAAGGAAATCCAGCCTAAGGTGGTACCTGTGTTGAGACAGGTCAAAACCCCTGTGTTTCAAACAGATCCAGCAATTCCTGCTGTAGATAAAGAAGAACCTATGCAACTTGGTCATGGTCACTTGATTTCTAAAGAGAGAAGAATCGGGGAGAAAGGCGGTCTGTACTTATACTGTGGTGAGCTCAGCTGTGATGTCTCTATGTCACTTGGAGAGGGTAGAAATTCTAGCCCGGTGAAAAGACTGTTTTTGGGACTTACTGCATCTTCTCCTCCACTTTCTCTTCCAGTCTCCCTAACCTACGGACCAGTCTCGGTTCAAAATCCTGCCCTGGTGGATTCAGGGGCAGGAAGCAATTTCATTACTAGACGGCTAGTGGAATGTTTACGGATTCCTCTCATCAACTTGAAGAACCCACTATTGTTGTCTTCTATCCATGGGGAGCCCTTGCTGGGTGACGTGACTTGTGAGACCGTGCCAGTTACGCTTCGCACCGGAGCATTTCATATGGAGATCATTTCCCTCTTTGTATTGGAGAGGGCAATGCACCCAGTCGTATTAGGATTGCCTTGGTTGCAGTTGCATCAACCCCAGTTTGATTGGACTTCCATGGACCTTTCATACTGGGGCCCTGAATGTCGTGAGAAATGCCTTAAGGAGGTTTCATCTACAAATTGCATGACTACGACTCCAGTGGTGCCAGGACTGCCACGTGAATACGTCTCCTTTGGGGATGTATTTTCTAAAGAGGCGGCTGATATTCTTTCACCACATAGATCCTATGACTGTGCAATTAGACTAAAACCTAATTCAGAACCACCTAAAGGAAGAGTATACCCTCTTTCAGTTCCAGAGAACAAAGCCATGTCTGAGTACATTAAAGAAAACCTCCAGAAAGGATTTATTCGACCATCTAAGCCACCAGCTGGTGCAGGCTTTTTCTTTGTGGGGAAGAAGGTCGGTACCTTATGTCCATGTATCGATTACCGAGGTCTAAACGAGATAACGATCAAAGACCGTTACCTTTTGCCGCTAATCTCGGAGCTGTTTGACCAGCTGCAAGGGGCCAAGATATTTTCTAAGCTCGACCTGAAGGGTACTTGCAACCTCATCTGCATTCGTAGTGGTGATGAATGGAAAACGGCCTTCAACATGTGAGACGGCCATTTTGAGTATCTTGTAATGCCGTTTGGGTTGTGCAATGCACCTGCAACATTCCAAAATATGATGAATGATATTTTGTGGGACTTGTTATACAAGAATGTGGTGGTTTACCTGGATGATATACTAATCTTCTCTAAGGATTTACAGACCCACATTTCAGATGTTAGACAAGTACTTTCCCGTCTTCGTGAACATTGGTTGTATGTTAAAATCTCGAAGTGTGAATTTCACAAAGCCTCAGTGCCTTTTTAGGCTACACTGTGTCCAAGGAAGGGTTTTGAATGGACCCTCACAAACTTGAAAGTATCCTGAACTGGTTTCAATCCACCAGTCTGAAGGCCTTGAGGAGATTTCTGGGATTTACTAATTATTATCGCAGTTTCATTAGGAACTATTCATCCTTGATTATACCTTTGACTGCAGTGACTCATAAGGGTGCTAACGCTTCAAAATGGTCAGCAGAGGCCGTTTCAGCATTCGAGAAATTGAAGACTGCCTTCTCCACTGAACCATGCTTGCGGCATCCAAACCCCGATAAGTCCTTTGTCATTGAAGTTGACGCTTCAGATATGGGTGTAGGGGCTGTGTTAAGCCAAGCAGGAGACTCGAAAGCCTTACACCCCTGTTCGTTCTTCTCACGAAGATTTTCTCCAACCAAGATAAACTACGGAGTCGGCGATAAGGAGCTTTTGGCTATAAAGCTCGCATTCGAGGAGTGGCAGCCTTGTCTTGAAGGCGCTCAACATCAAATAACCGTATCTATGGATCATAAGAATCTTGAGTATCTCCGCCACACACAATGTGTGAATTACAGACAGGCCAGATGGTCCCTCTTTTTCAATCGTTATGATTTTGTGCTCAAGTACCACCCTGGGGACAAGAATACTAGAGCAGATGCATTATCTCGCTCCCTTCTTTCAGAAGACGTACTTGAGGAACCTCAACACATAATAGATCCGAAGAGGATACTTCTAGCTATCAGTCAGTCCGTTTCTACCGGTGATGCTGTCAACACTCATCCCATTACATCTATTGGAGAGTCATCTTTAGAGGTGAATTCTGAGTATTATCTTCCAGTATCACTTCCACTGACTCCCTCAGTGCCGGCTACAATAGTTCCACCTCATACTACTGATAGTTATAATGAAATTTGGCAAGACTCTTCCAAATCTCAAACCTTTACAGATGTTGAACTCAAGATTAAAGAGATTTTGGATGTTCGTAACAGAGGCAATAATTTTGAATACCTTGTGGTTTGGGAAGGCTGTGGCCATGATCTGATCACTTGGGAGCCTCAGACCAATATTCTGGATAAAAGAAATGCTTCATCAGTTCCATCTCGCGCATCCTTTGAAGCCTAAACCTGGTACCCGAAGAGGAGATCGCCCTTTGAAGGGAGGTACTGTTGCATTCGTGCCTACTCTACGCCCTCGATCAACCCTCTCTACCTTTGTGGCAACTCCCTCCAGGTCTGAAGGACAGCTTGTGGCCATGACAGCTCCCTGCCACATTTCTCCGGTGTCCCCGGGCTGGCTTGATGCTACGGATCCACCATGTTCCCGATGACGTAAGGGCACGCGCACTCCAGACTTTGTACCAGCAAGAGCATGAACCTCGGGGGCGTCCCCCCATAGTGACATCATCCATTTTCACTTTAAAGGTTCTTTGTTTGCTAACCTCTAATGAGTTAGCAAGGACTCAAATCATACTTCTTGGTTATGATTCGCCAAGCTACTCTGCTTTCTATCTTACCAGGAGTACCCACTCCACGGGGGCTCTGCTCTCTCTTCTTGATTTCAGTTGCCAAGATGGTATCTGGTACTCGCCCCCCAAGGACCTACATCCCTGAAGACTCAGAAGACTCCTCATTTCCTGGAAGCGATAGCAGACGTGAAACAGTGAGTTTGATTATAGATAGGAATCGGTTCTCGCTTCACGAGGGCCCGCATTCCTATAGCTCTGAAGACTCCCTTCCATCCAAGACGTTATCGCAGGTACGGAGATCGAGAGTTATATTAGCAAGATTGCAGATAGGAACCGGTACTCGTTCCATGAGGGCCTATGTTCCTAGAATTCTTTACAGACTCTCTTCTACTCTAGAAGCCAATTCATATAGACTGTTTATAGGAACCAGTGATCGCTTAACTTACACACTTAGTTTATTATTTTAAATTGTTACCGTACTATGATAGCGACATGATTAATTTGTAACTTATACCACCCATATTGTTCATTACCGTGCCCGTCTGTAAACCGTTGTGATGGTTATCTAACTTAACGACAGTATAGAAAAGTTTTTAAATAAATAAAAAAATAAAAAATAGACCATTTACCCAGTAAATAGCCCAAATTTATTTGAATCTAACCAGATCTTATCACTTCTTTCCTCTTCTCTACTGTATCTATTAGCCCTCCCCAGCATCTAGTTTAAGTTCACAAAATATCTTTCCACTTTCTAATCATTGTGTTTTTGTAAGAGGTAGTAGAGTTGAAGCCCAATTTTGAGACATTTTATTATTATTATTTTGTTTTAGAACATTGAGATGCTCATTATCTTATAGATCAGAAGTTCATGGTACCTACTATATGCATTTGTGACCTTTTAAACCATATTTCCTACTTGTGCTTGACAAGCCCTGAACATTGTGCAGTGGAATCAAGGTAATAAAGTAATTGTGACTCATATCACATTAATAATTAAACTTCCCATTTCATACTACAGGAAAAGTAAGTCATAAGAAGCAGCTCTCTAGAGTGATTTTAAAGCTTCATGACTGCTGCTCATTACTTGTTACAAATGTGAAAGGTTGAGAATGAGAAAAGAAAGCAAACTGAAAGAAACCAGTTTTAAGAAATACGAGATGAAAGCCTGAATTGGTGCAGAAGGAAGGTGCAAGCCTCGTGAGATAAATGGATTTAGGAGGAAGTTTTCAGGCTTTTTCCAAGGATGAACCTGTCTTTAATGGTGGAAACATGCCTATGCAAAAATTCTCTTCCCCAAATTGTGGGGGGAAATAGGCAAGCTATTTTTAGAGGTCAATTTTCAAAGGGATCTCTGAGGGCAAACAGGAAAAAGGCAAGAGCAGGGATTTCATTTTCAGACCCATATGCTTGTTTTTCACTTATTTATCCCCATATTTTGTACCTACAAAGCATGCATGGGTCCACTAGTATATTTTAAAAGAAAAAGATTTTCCCTTTGAAACTCAGCTTGCAGGCCCATGAGTCCTGCTGGTCACTGTTAATTGCTTTCATAAAGAGGGTATAGCATTTCTTTCACAGAAGATACTAGGGATGTGAATCGTTTTAGGACGATTAAAATTATCGTCCGATAATTTTAATATCGTCTTAAACCGTTATGGAACACAATACAATAGAGATTCTAACGATTTATCGTTATAAATCGTTAGAATCGTGAGCCGGCACACTAAAACCCCCTAAACCCACCCCCGACCCTTTAAATTAAATCCCCCACCCTCCCGAACCCCCCAAAAATGAGTTAAATAACCTGCGGGTCCAGCGGCGGTCCGGAACGGCAGCGGTCCGGAACGGGCTCCTGCTCCTGAATCTTGTTGTCTTCAGCCGGCGCCATTTTCCAAAATGGCGCCGAAAAATGGCGGCGGCCATAGACGAACACGATTGGACGGTAGGAGGTCCTTCCGGACCCCCGCTGGACTTTTGGCAAGTCTCGTGGGGGTCAGGAGGCCCCCCACAAGCTGGACAAAAGTTCCTGGAGGTCCAGCGGGGGTCAGGGAGCGATTTCCCGCCGCAAATCGTTTTCGTACGGAAAATGGCGCCGGGAGGAGATCGACTGCAGGAGGTTGTTCAGCGAGGCGCCGGAACCCTCGCTGAACGACCTCCTGCAGTCGATCTCCTCCCGGCGCCATTTTCCGTACGAAAACGATTTGCGGCGGGAAATCGCTCCCTGACCCCCGCTGGACCTCCAGGAACTTTTGGCCAGCTTGTGGGGGGCCTCCTGACCCCCACGAGACTTGCCAAAAGTCCAGCGGGGGTCCGGAAGGACCTCCTGCCGTCCAATCGTGTTCATCTATGGCCGCCGCCATTTTTCGGCGCCATTTTGGAAAATGGCGCCGGCTGAAGACAACAAGATTCAGGAGCAGGAGCCCGTTCCGGACCGCTGCCGTTCCGGACCGCCGCTGGACCCGCAGGTTATTTAACTCATTTGGGGGGGTTCGGGAGGGTGGGGTATTTAATTTAAAGGGTCGGGGGTGGGTTTTAGGGGGTTTTAATGTGCCAGTTTTGCGATTTTTAGATTTTTAGATTTTTCACGATTTTTCACAATTTTTCACGATATTTTACCCCCCCAAACGGCAACAATACGATTCCCTCCCCCTCCCAGCCGAAATCGATCGTTAAGACGATCGAGGACACGATTCACATCCCTAGAAAATACAAGCATTCATATTTTTATTTCTTTACTTTTTTTTTTTAAATTATAAGTGCAGCATAGGAGTGACATTTAAAAGGACCATATTTGATCATGTTTACTTGACTCAGCTGAAAAGCCATCTTGTCATACTTAAAAGCATCCTTTATAAGGGGCATCCGTCACTTTTCTGGCTCCAGAGTTGTCCATTCTTTTTGCAAGCAATGATTACTCACATGCCTTAATTAATTTAGCATCCCTATACAAATTTATGTTTTATCGCTAAAGTTTTAGAAAAAGTTGTTCAAACTCAACTTGATCAGTTTTTAGAATCAAACAACATTTTGTTTTCTAGTCAATTTGGTTTTAGGTAGAATTTTAGTACCAAAACTTTATTATTATCATTGACTGATACAGTTTTAAGAGGTTTTGATACTGGCAAAAGATATTTTTTAATTCTTTTAGATCTGTCCGCTGCCTTTGATACCGTCCAGCATGATATTTTAATTACACGCTTACAAGAAATTGGAATTTCTAATATAGTTTTATAATGGTTCGCCTCTTTCCTTAATAAACGTACTTTTCAAGTTAAAATAAACAACTCCTTTTCAGAAAAAATCCCTCTTCAAACAGGTGTACCTCAAGGTTCGACTCTTTCGGCAACCCTTTTTAATATTTATTTGTTACCAGTTTGTCACCTTCTTACTGGATTAGATTTGAAGTTTTATCTTTATGCAGATGATATACAGTTTTTAGTCCCGATAGAAAATGACATAGATTTTACTTATAAGTTAATGACAATTTATCTTGATGCCATAAAAAAAACTATTATCTCAAATGAAATTAATATTAAATACTGAAAAAACTGAAATAATACTACTAGAAAGAAAATGTTCGCAAGTAAAGATTCCGGCTTTTAGATTTGAAAACATTGATTTGATGCCTTCATCTTCTGCCAGAAATTTGGGAGTAATAATAGATTCAGAGCTTAATATGAAAAAACATATCGCAACTAAGTTAAAAGATGGCTATTTTAAACTTTTAACTTTGAGAAAATTGAAGCCATTACTGGAATCTTCCGATTTTAGATCCGTATTACAAGCTTTACTGTTCGCCAGTCTAGATTATTGCAATGCTCTTCTTTTAGGCCTACCTCAATCCACCATCAGACCTCTCCAGGTATTTCAGAATACAGTGGCTTGAATTTTAACAGGAAGAAAGAAGTTTGATCACATTACTCCAACATTAATAACCTTGCATTGGTTACCTATCCATTATAGAATCCTGTATAAGGCTGCAAGTATAATTCATAATATAATTTACGGAGAAAGAACAGAATGGTTAAATGTAGCATTGAGACTGCATACTCCACAATGTCACTTGAGATTGGCTGACAAGGGTCTTTTATCAATCCCCACAATAAAGTCAGCACATCTTAGTCAAATTCGAGAAAGAACGTTATCCATCGCAGGCTCAAAAATGTGGAACTCATTACCAACTCAATTAAGGACACAGCAGGAAAAAAGCAAGTTTAAAGCAGAATTGAAAACGTGGTTATTCAATGCAGCATATATTGAAAATTAAGCACAGGCTGTTTTCTATTAATCCGCAGGCAATGTTGCAATGTATATAGTTTTAGTGTTTTTATTGGTTTTATCTGTTTAATATTTATAGTTCTTATTTACATTTTTATATTTTAACAGCTATGTTTTTTGTAATTTCTTTTTTAAATTTAGCTGTTTTTATCTTTTATGACTGAATGTAATTTCTCCACTGTATATTTATTTGTATTGTAAACCCCTGTGAAGGCTCGCTGAGACAACGGTATATAAATAATAAACCTTAAACCTTAAAGCAGAAGATGAGAAGAATTTTCTATCATATAACTCATTTCTTCTATGGTTGCAATTTTTCACACTAAGGTATTGCCAATTGTTGCCCAAATTTTAAAAGGCCCGCACGCATAAAAATCGGATGTTATGAGTGTGACCGGGCCTTGCTAGCAGGTAGCTCGCAGCACCGTGTTTATGTAACATGAAAGATGTTCAGACCCAATAGTTAGCTGACCGCACTACATAGACTAAATCAATCCATAACAATAGTGACTAATAATTACTAGCACCACTCAGGGCTTATTCAGAAAAAACAATAAGCAGCCTGAAGTGCTATATGATGGTCACTCTATAGAAGTCCCTTATTGTTCTTATAGCAAGATTTCAATATTTTGGCAATTCAAGATTTTCATGCTATATGTGGGTAATTTTTATTAATCAGGAAATTGTGCTGGGGCATCTTTGCTGGTCAGGCACTGGAGTTTTTTGAACACCAAGCAAGCTTCTTCTGATAGGTCTCTACTGCAGTATGGATCTCTTGTATCTGCCTAGGTAGATATTTCTTTCAGTGCAATCTTCAGATTTGTAGTGACCCAGACCTCCAAAGGGCTCAGGTATCTCTGCTGACACTGGGGAACAGCTAAAAATCCTGGCTTTCTACTTTAACAGCAACTTCAAGGCAAAGAGAAAGATAAAAATAACTTTCAAAGCATAATGAGCAGTGATAACCCATATTTCTGAGCGTTAAACAAAAGTTCAGGATTACAACTGCTTAAGCCTTGGGGTTGTGGCACAACCTCTCCCCTTCAGCCCTCTGTTGTGCTAAAAGCCTGTCAACCTTTTCCCTTATCTGAAGATTAAGAAAGAGAGAAAAAAAAAAGAACCCTCTTTCCTTTTCCTCAGGGAAGCTCCCCTGCTAGGCTCTTACCAGCATTTAAATGCTCAGAAGAAAAAGTTAAGGCATCATGGCCACATGTTCCTCCTAACTCTCTGTCTTACACCTCCATTTCTTTCTCCTCCATAAGATCCGGTACCTTAAATTCCCCACTTATAGGGCATAACCTCTCTGTTCCTCTGCAGTTCTCCCAAATAAACTCTCAAGTATGTTTATTAGGCTCTTGCCTGGCCAGTTTTCCTTGAACTTTGGATGATCCTCCTCTGATTCCAATTAGCCTCTGCCTAGCTTGGGTGATCTAGGAGATGTAGCCCCCTCCCAGTCTCCCCACATTTGAGGTAATCTGGGTCTGTCTCTGGCTCTACCCTTTGTATGCTGTTCCCTGCTTTCAGTCCAAGGTAAGGGAGCTTGCTTCCTCATATACCAGCTCTTCCTTGCTTTCCATTAGAGGCAAAGGGCTTGCTTTCACACACAATGTAATTCCTTCTTTGGTCTGAGATGGAATAAACTCACAATTCTGGTGCAAAAATTATTCTATTGCTGTGTACAATGTGGTAGAAATAGCAAGACATCATCACATGGGCACAGCATTAGAATATCATGGCCACCAGAAATGTAAGTTAATTTTTATTCTACCTTAGGCCAAGAACTTTGCAAAACACAAGAATAAAGAAGTAAATGCTTGAAGTTGAAATGAGTGTTACCAAAATGGCCTTGCAAGATTGGCACTGGGTGTCCCAACCTGGGTACAATATTGTATGTAAGGCCATTTAGGCAAGGCATGCCAAGTGAAATCAAGGGGGTAAGCTCTCTGGAGTGCATAACTACAGCCATTAGGGATGAAAAGCATTGAAGTGTGTACTGTTTGGCTATAGGCACCCTATCAAGAAAGCTTACTCTTTGATTTCACTTGGCATGCCTTGCAAAAATGTCCTTGCATGCAAGATGGTGCCCAAGTCAGTATTACCAATGCCTAGACTTGGGACCTGGAATGGGACCTAGCGAGGACCCATCATCAGGCCTTGGCCTATGCCCAGGACTGGGTCTTGTTAATGGTCCCAGCATTGGCCAGGCTCCAGCATTGGGCCAGGGCCTAGGATTCAAGCCAAAACTTGGGCTTTGGTAAAAGAACCCCTCCCCCTTGATAACAGAACCCAGCCTTGAGTAAGGTGCCACATTGGGCCTAGACCTAGGCACAGGTCCGGACCTTGGAGATGGGATCCAGCCTCAGAATCAGACCCCAATCTCAGCAACAGGATCAGATCTCAGCCGGGCCCCAGCATCGGAGCAGAGTCTAGGCCTCAGGCTTGGACTTAAGCTTAATCCAAGGCCCCCATGATGGGACCTGGCCTTCACCTGGTTCCATCATTGAACCCAGGACAAGGCCTTGGGCCTATGCCTGGTATCACTGACAGTACCTGGGCTTGGGCTAGGATTAAGCCCAGGCCCTGGCCACTACTGATAGGACCAGGCCTTAGCTGGGGTCTAGGCTTTGGCTTTGGTGACAGAACCTGGCCTCATTCCAGACCCAAGCAATGGGCCTAGACTTAGGCACAGGCCAAAGTTTGATGACAGGGCCTGCACTAAGTCGGGCCTTGATGAATGGACTCAGCGTTGGCCTAGTTCCGGCACTAGACCCAGGTGTAAGTCTAAGCCTGAGCTTTGTTGATGGGATCTAGCCTTGGGCTGGGCCCTGGGAACAGGATTAGGCTAAGGCCTAGTCCCACCAGAGGTCCATTTTTTTTTTTTTTTTTGGGGGGGGGGGGGGTTAAAAAAATATGAAAATCCCTTGAGGCTAATTTCCAGTTTGTACAATTCATATGAACCTAAAATGGTCTCGTTTGTTGAGTTTTGCCCATTCATTTGAAACCTACCTCCCAAGTAAGGCAGAGGTTAAAGAGCATGCTACCATTTATGTGAAGTGCATCATAGAAAAAAAAAGAGGACAATGCAGCTATGTAACATGAGCTACCAGCTCTGGAAACACAGAATGAGATTGAAAAATGTGCCTGACCCCTTACTGAGAAGGTGCTTAAATGACCATTGAATAGATAAATCAGAGCTCAGGTAAAGGATTTGCATGTCACAGCCCCCTGGACTACTGTTGGTAACTTGCAGTGAAATATCACTTTACATCAAAGGATAGCAAAATCTTAAATTGCAGAACTATGGCTAGAAAAGTCCTATATTGGAGAATTCTGAATTAGAGAAGGATTTATGAGAGAGATGTATTGAAAAACAGTCCTAGGAAACAAACAGATCCTCACCCTGACAAACAAGGGGAGTCAGACCCTTGGGTACCTAGTTTTCAGACAACAGGAAAAAAAGGCCAGGTAGGATGAAAGGGTGTGCACACATTCTCTTTCCATGGTCCTTCCTGTGTCTTGGCCTTTTAGCTAAGAGAAGGTGACCCATCCAGGCTGGGTAACAGCTAATGACTGGCCATTAGCTTAGCAGAGCTAATATCACTGAAAGCTGAGACTGCAGGGGGGGGGGGGGCTGAATCACTAAACGCTAAACAATCCATGAGCCTAGTGGAGCTGTAAACTCAAGCCAGGGAAAATACTTCTTCCAAGGGAGAAGAACTGAAGGACTGGCAGATAGAGAGGTAGAGAGGTCCCCCAGGAGGAAGGGGACCCTAGCGGCAGATTGGGAGGTGATCCTGGGCCCCCCCCCCTTGAGCAATGGGATCCCAGCAGCAGATTGAGTGGTTCTCTGGGAAGAAGGGGACCCCAGTGGCAGGTACAGAAGTGCAGTCAGGTTCTCCAGGAGGGAGTCGACCCCAGTAGTATTACAGGAGGCAGAGTCAGGTCCCCCAGGAGGGCATGGACCCCATTGACAGACTGGGAGGCAGAATCAGGTCCCCATGAGGGTGTGGACCCTAGCATTGGCACTGACCTTTCAGTGAAGTGGAAGCATCACTGAGGAGATGGCAGCAGCTTAAATACAATTGACCCCCCAGGCCAATACTTTCCACCTGCCCAGTTGCATCTTTTCACATGGGTAAGACTTGGGAAAAAAGGAGGAGGATAATAACAACACTTTATGAAGCGGGAACTCAAGAGGTCCCTTCTATTCTATATGGTGGTGTATACTGTGGGGGCCAACAACCCCAAACTGCCAAATAAAAATGTTCTTACTACCTTGTAGAAATGTATATAGTTGTGTGGCCTGAGACTATTAACCACAAGTAGATAAGTGTGCTGTTTGACATCCTTTTAGTGATGTAGAAATGTATGTACTTATATAGTCTAATAAACTTGCATATATTTGTACTTACTGCTAGCCTTGTTCACAGTTTGTTTTCCTGGGGTTAAAGGAGGGATTTCCCACCCACTAACAACTTTTTCCCTAGGTGGAAGCACCAGGACCAAGAACATAAGGACCAACAGAGTCTGCCCTCAGGGGACACCTACCAGGTTGGTCCCAGACCTAGGAAAGCCCCATGAGGTAAGCAGTTAAGGGGACATTACACATTTAAAATGAATGCACATCCCTAGCATCTAGTTTTGTTTGAGTTATTTCAGATGAAATTAGTGGAATGCACTTATAGACAGCTCTTGGAAGCATTCAGTTTATTAAATTTACCAAAGTTTAAGAACATTCTAACTGGTACAAGAGCCCTGCACGTCCAGTTTTATAACAGGGCTAACTGATACTATGCTAAAGCATGTTCTGAGGGTGGAGAATTGTTCATTAATCCTACTCGCTTTCACAATTCAATTATAACCCCCAGTTAAATCTATATATATGAGATATATATCTTAGCCTATATAAATTACAGGTCAGTGGACAGTTTACTTTTTTGAGACAAATCAGAGAGGAAGTTATATCTCTATATCTTTCCTTGAGAAAATAGATTTATTCACAAGCAAGCAGGCTTTCGTTCAGGTCATAGCACAGAGACCATTTTGGTCTCTGTGAGCA
Source organism: Rhinatrema bivittatum (assembly GCF_901001135.1). Classification (NCBI taxonomy): domain Eukaryota; kingdom Metazoa; phylum Chordata; class Amphibia; order Gymnophiona; family Rhinatrematidae; genus Rhinatrema; species Rhinatrema bivittatum. Next base: position 470,056,048 of record NC_042616.1, read on the forward strand.
ACGATGTCTTGCAACAGATAGACAAGAAGGAACATATATATATTGGTGGTCTTTTTGGATCTTACCTTTGCCTTTGATCCAGTGGACTTCTATATTCTCCTGGATATTTATGTTAGGAGATCAAATTATAAAGTAAATTATGTCATTTTTGTTAGGACGATTGGCTTCCATAAATGTAATACTCTATCTGTTAATGATGATGACTCCAGTATATGAGGTCCCAGATGGTTCATACCATCTCCCTTAATGCTTAAGATTTTTTTGTAGCCATTATGAAAGTTGTTCTGTTTTTAAAATTTGTAGCAGTATCTGCATGCAAATGATGTCAAGATTATTGTCTCACTAGATAATAATAGTGCAATATTTATTTCCAATATGAGCCACAATTTACTGGATATATTTAATTGGTTGTTAGGGAGAAATTTAACATTGAACTCACAGAAAATGGAGATTCAGAAAATTGTAAACAGTGATCTGAATGTCTATCTGTGTGGATTCCGGTTCTGTGGAGTCTACTTCCTCTAGAAAAGTGCTGGGCGTAACCTCTTTAGCCTTTCCTCATATGGGAGCCATTCCATCCCCTTTATCATTTAGGTCACCTTTCTCTGTACTTTCTCCAGTGTAGCTATATCTCTTTTGAGATGTGGTGACCAGAAATGCACACATTGTGCACACATTAGTCAAGGTGTGGTCTCACCATGGGACAATACAGAGGCATTATGACATTCTCCATTTTATTTACTATTCCCGTCCTAATAATCCCTAACGTTCTGTTTGCTTTTTTAACCACCGCAGACACTGAGCCAACACTTTAAATGTATTGTCGACTATGACATCTAGCTCTTTTTTCTGGGTGGTAAGTCCTAACATGAAACCTAACGTCGTGTAACTACTAGGGATGTGCAGTCATTTGCAATGAAACAGGAAATAAAAATATTTCCTATTCCGTTGCATTTTGGGGGGCTGATGAAATAATTGGAAAACCCACGGAATTTCGTGTGGTTTTCTTATTTTTTTGGTGGGGGGAAGAAAGGGCAAATTAAAAAAAAATCCCAAACCCACCCCAACCCTTCAGATTTAATTAATTGCAACCCCCACCCTCCTGACCCCCAAGACTTGCCGACCCCCCCTCCCAAGACTTGACGACCCCTTCCCCCCAAGACTTTCCAAAAGTCCCTGGTGGTCCAGTGGGGTCCTGGGAGTGATCTCCCCCTCTCGGGCCAACAGCTGTCACTAATCAAAATGGCGCCGTGGCTCTTTGTCCTTACCATGTGACAGGGGCTACTGGTGCCATTGGTCAGCCCCGTCACATTTTAGGAGCAATGGATGGCCCGCACCATTTTTTAAGATGATGCCAGACATCCATTGCTCCTACCATGTGACAGAGGCTGGTCAATGGCACTGATAGCCCCTGTCACATGGTAAGGGCAAAGGGCAACCAGTGCCACTTTGATTACTGGCAGCTGACAACCTGAGAGTGAGACATCACTCCCGGGCCGCCCACTGGACCACCAGGGACTTTCGGCAAGTTTTGGGGGGTCAGGAGGGTTGTAATTAATTAAATTTGAAGGGTTGGGGGGGGTGTTTTATTTCGAGACGGCCGAAAAAAAATCGGCCCGAACCGCGGGAAAACGAAATTTCCCATGGTGGGCTGATAACGAAGGCCAAACCAAAAGGTTCAGCTGAATCACATCTCTAGTAACTAGCATGGATTATTTTTTCCTATATGCATTATCTTGCATTTTTCCAAATTAAATTTCAACTGGTATGGTTATGATTCTTTTATTTACATGCCACTTATGTACAAGGACCCAAGGTGGCTAGAAATAAAACATACATAATAAAATATATAAAAATGAATGCAATTACATAACATAAAGAGGGTCATATTCAAAAGCAAAATAGTTATCCATCTAAATGTCTTACCTAGCTATTTTCAGCCTTTATCTGGCTAACTTCTAGATGGATAATAAATTAGGCAGTTAGAACTTAGCCAGATATATTAGGAGCAGTTCAGAGACATGACTTGGTGGAGTTGAGTTAGTTGGATAAATTAGGGGCAATTCAGGGGTGTGACTGGGAGGAGTTGAGTTTGCCAGCTAAAAGGTTCATTAATTAAAATGCATTAGGGCACTAACACCCCAAGCTGGCCAAAAGTTCCTGGAGGTTCCTGGAGGTCCAGCGGGGGTCAGGGAGCGATTTCCCGCCGCAAATCGTTTTCGTATGGAAAATGGCGCCGGCAGGAGATCGACTGCAGGAGGTCGTTCAGCGAGGCGCCGGAACCCTCGCTGAACGACCTCCTGCAGTCGATCTCCTGCCGGCGCCATTTTCCGTACGAAAACGATTCACGGCGGGAAATCGCTCCCTGACCCCCGCTGGACCTCCAGGAACTTTTGGCCAGCTTGGGGGGGGCCTCCTGACCCCCACAAGACTTGCCAAAAGTCCAGCGGGGGTCCGGAAGGACCTCCTGCCGTCCAATCGTGTTCGTCTATGGCCGCCGCCATTTTTCGGCGCCATTTTGGAAAATGGCGCCGGCTGAAGACAACAAGATTCAGTAGCAGGAGCCCGTTCCGGACCGCTGCCATTCCGGACCGCCGCTGGACCCGCAGGTTATTTAAGTCATTTGGGGGGGGGGTTCGGGAGGGTGGGGGATTTAATTTAAAGGTTCGGGGGTGGGTTTTAGGGGGTTTTAATGTGCCGGTTTTGCGATTTTACGTTTTTTCGATTTTTCACGATTTTTCACGATATTTTACCCCCCCAAACGGCAACAATATGATTCCCTCCCCCTCCCAGCCGAAATCGATCGTTAAGACGATCGAGGACACGATTCACATCTCTAATTCCTAGCCCTCTTCTAGTTCCTGTGTCTTTCTGGTTTCCTGAGTCCAAGTCTTCAATCCTGTTTCCAAGCCTGTTTCCAAGTCTTTGGTTCCTGTTCCTTGTCTGTGTCCTGGCTCTGTCTTCAGAGTCTTCCTAGTTCTTGAGTCAAAGTTACTGAGTCTGAGTTCCCAAATCTAAATTCCTGAATCTGAATCCCAAGTCCCAAGTTCCTCAGTCCTGTCCCTGGTCTTCAGAGTTCTTGTTCCAGCTTCCATCTTGTTCAAAGTCTTTGAGTCCAGTGCCTACACCAGTACTGGCATAGTCCAGTAGTAGGGATGAGAATCGTGTGCCCGATCGTTTTAACGATCGGGTTCGGCTGGGGGGGGGGAAATCTGATCGTTAGAGATGTGAATTGGGATCGGTTCCGATTCCAATTCACATCACTAATTTTTTTAGTGAGGCCCGTGCCTATAAAAAAAACCCACCTCGACCTTTTAAAATTACCCGCTTAGCCTCCCCACCAAGTTGATCCTCCCTATCATTGTGATATAATTTGTACCCTGATATAGCACTGTCCCATTGGTTATCCTCCTTCCACCAAGTCTCTGTGATGCCAATTATGTCAATCTCATCATTTACTGCTCTACACTCTAACTCACCCATCTTTCTTCTTAAACATTTCAAAGTGTGTTTTTTGTTTGTATTAACAACCTGATTTTTAAGTCAATAGGGATTATTTGGAAATTTTTAGCTCAGGTGATTTTTTACATATAGGTACATGAAATGTGTTTGCTTTTATTGGAACCTCTCTGTTGGGATGCCCTAACTCTCCTGTTTCATTAGTATCTTTCAAGGATACATTCCTCTGAACCATGCACTGCCAAGTGACTGCCATTTATCATCTCTTGGAAATGCACAGGCTGCTGATGGATATGGCTATTTGGTGCCAAACAGTGGTACTACCTCATATTTTGTATGGTGTCTCCCTTAAAGTTGGATATTAAAAGCCAGAATGCATTTTATTTAGAGTAAAAGAACACATCTATTAACTTCAGTAAACTGCAATATCTAGTAGGATGGATGGATTTATGATTGCTGTTTTCTCCTTTGTTTCATTAAAAACCCTTTAACCTGAGTATATTGATTACTAGGATTAAAGACAATATAAATCCTCATTGTTTTATTGATAGAACTATAACTATCACAATTTGAAATTATCCATAATTCATTTAGAGGCCTGTTTCCTAAGCTGTGCCAAAATCGGGAGATGGGTACATCTAGCATATGTGAGTGTCCACTCGATTTGCTGCCCACATGTGCACACAAGTCCCGATGTGTAAATATTTCACATCAGGGGAAAAAAGGATGGAATGTAGACTGGGCATGGGCATTCCGGAGTGAGGTCAAGAGATGTGCATGCAAGTACCTACATGCCTGGCTGCACACTCAAGTATATTTGAGAGTAACGTTACTTCTGCTATGGAGGAGATATAAGTCTCAAAACTATTTCCAGGCATCTTTGAAATGTTTAGGGGGCTGGGTTGACTAGGGGATTGCAGGCTAATGAACCAGGGGGGGAGTCTGGAGAACCTAGTTGTAGAATGGGCATACTGATGAAACTTCATGGATGCACGCCTGTTATAAAATTCCCTCACATAGGTGGCTCAAAGCCGACAATATGCGGCTTTGTGTGGCCACTTCTAAAATTAAAAACATACCTATGCATGCCAGAACTATTTTATAACATATGCACGTATAGGCGTGCAGGATATAAAATTGCCATGTATCTGGTTGCATGCCCACACACAAGCATATATGTGTGCCCATGCTCATTTGAAAATTACCTTCATAGGTTTACAATGTCTTGTTCAATGAGCAACTAATTTTCCTCAAAACTAAAGTGCACTGCCAAAATTCTCTGGGTTTTGTCCAGTGTGCTGCATTCTGCTTGCACTGCTCCTTTCAAGTAGATGACATGAAGGTCCATCCCTGTCTACCACTTCCTCCGACGTCCACTCCCACCCCTGATCGTATCCTATCCTCTCCTTCCACTTCCTTTTCCTCTGCCGGCAGGTCCTAGCCGCACTTTGTTTTCCAAATGGTCCATTCCTGACCAACTCCATCCTATGGCCTGCTTACTCCCTGGCTCCTTGCCTCTCTCCTGATGCTTCCTGCTACTAATGTCTCTACTAGGGATGTGAATCGTTTTTCAACGATTAAAATTATCGTCCGATAATGTTTATATCGTCTTAAATCGTTATAGAACACGATACAATAGAAATTCTAACGATTTATCGTTAAAAATCGTTAAATCGTGTTAGTGCGCACTAACTCGAGTTAGTGCGCACTAACTCCCCGTTAGTGCGCACTAACTCGATTTAGTGCGCACTAACTGAAAATGATACAAATAAACACTTTCCAGGTCACTGAAGGTCAGTTAGGAATGAATATGTGTTCCTATTGGCTGGCTGCCCTCTTATCTATTGATGTTACCAAGGTTACCACTGAGGTGATGGTTGGGGGGATGGGAAATGGAACTGGAAACTAACGAACACCAACAGAAAATGAAACAAAGTGTTCACACTTCCCAGGTCAGTAAAGGTCACTTAGGAATGAATATGTATGTATGTATTCCTATTGGCTGGCTGTGCTCTTATCTATTGATGTTACCAATATGGTTGGGGGGATGTGAAATGGAAACAGTTGGAAGCTTGACAAAAAAAGTAATGTAATGATCAGCACTCACGTGACTAGAACTTGTTTGTTTATTATTTTTGTTAGCAGGCACCTGAAATGCTAGTGCATGTTGAATTTGCCAATCACTGTGCATTTTAGAAAGGTGGTCCTGGCTGGAACTGTACACAGTTCAAATATATGTAATTGATTGTTGGTAAGTGTATTTTTTAAGTAGCCACACTGGCACCAGTATGTTTACTTTTCCTCCTACTTAACTCACTAGCTCAGCTTTGTAAGAAGGGCTTCTCTGCTTGTGTGTTGTTTTTGTTTGGTGTGAGGAGAGCAGAAACATCAGATCTTTATTCAATCTACTACAGTCATCTCTTACAGTGCCCTATCCCTATTAATACCAGGAGTGTTGTGATCTTCCTGCACACAGTGCCCTAACCCTGATACCAGTCTGAGACAGCTCCCTCCCTGCATTACTAGTGAGAGGCTGGCTTCACAGACAGGGGGGAGCTGCCTGACCCTCACTCCTGACTTCCCCCATGTCCCAGCTAGTGAATGGTGTGTGGGTGAGGGGGGGGGGGGAGGATGGTGAAGTCTGAGACAGCTCCCTCCCTGCATTACTAGTGAGAGGCTGGCTTCACAGACAGGGGGGAGCTGCCTGACCCTCACTCCTGACTTCCCCCATGTCCCAGCTAGTGAATGGTGTGTGGATGAGGGGGGGGGGGGGGAGGATGGTGAAGTCTGAGACAGCTCCCTCCCTGCATTACTAGTGAGAGGCTGGCTTCACAGACAGGGGAGAGCTGCCTGACCCTCACTCCTGACTTCCCCCATGTCCCAGCTAGTGAATGGTGTGTGGGTGAGGGGGGGGGGGGAGGATGGTGAAGTCTGAGACAGCTCCCTCCCTGCATTACTAGTGAGAGGCTGGCTTCACAGACAGGGGGGAGCTGCCTGACCCTCACTCCTGACTTCCCCCATGTCCCAGCTAGTGAATGGTGTGTGGGTGAGGGGGGGGGGGAGGATGGTGAAGTCTGAGACAGCTCCCTCCCTGCATTACTAGTGAGAGGCTGGCTTCACAGACAGGGGGGAGCTGCCTGACCCTCACTCCTGACTTCCCCCATGTCCCAGCTAGTGAATGGTGTGTGGGTGAGGGGGGGGGGAGGATGGTGAAGTCTGAGACAGCTCCCTCCCTGCATTACTAGTGAGAGGCTGGCTTCGCAGACAGGGGGGAGCTGCCTGACCCTCACTCCTGACTTCCCCCATGTCCCAGCTAGTGAATGGTGTGTGGGTGAGGGGGGGGGGGGAGGATGGTGAAGTCTGAGACAGCTCCCTCCCTGCATTACTAGTGAGAGGCTGGCTTCACAGACAGGGGGGAGCTGCCTGACCCTCACTCCTGACTTCCCCCATGTCCCAGCTAGTGAATGGTGTGTGGGTGAGGGGGGGGGGGAGGATGGTGAAGTCTGAGACAGCTCCCTCCCTGCATTACTAGTGAGAGGCTGGCTTCACAGACAGGGGGGAGCTGCCTGACCCTCACTCCTGACTTCCCCCATGTCCCAGCTAGTGAATGGTGTGTGGGTGAGGGGGGGGGGGGGAGGATGGTGAAGTCTGAGACAGCTCCCTCCCTGCATTACTAGTGAGAGGCTGGCTTCGCAGACAGGGGGGAGCTGCCTGACCCTCACTCCTGACTTCCCCCATGTCCCAGCTAGTGAATGGTGTGTGGGTGAGGGGGGGGGGGGGGAGGATGGTGAAGTCTGAGACAGCTCCCTCCCTGCATTACTAGTGAGAGGCTGGCTTCACAGACAGGGGGGAGCTGCCTGACCCTCACTCCTGACTTCCCCCATGTCCCAGCTAGTGAATGGTGTGTGGGTGAGGGGGGGGGGGGAGGATGGTGAAGTCTGAGACAGCTCCCTCCCTGCATTACTAGTGAGAGGCTGGCTTCACAGACAGGGGGGAGCTGCCTGTCCCTCACTCCTGACTTCCCCCATGTCCCAGCTAGTGAATGGTGTGTGGGTGAGGGGGGGGGGTGGATGGTGAAGTCTGAGACAGCTCCCTCCCTGCATTACTAGTGAGAGGCTGGCTTCACAGACAGGGGGGAGCTGCCTGACCCTCACTCCTGACTTCCCCCATGTCCCAGCTAGTGAATGGTGTGTGGGTAAGGGGGGGGGGGGGGGAGGATGGTGAAGTCTGAGACAGCTCCCTCCCTGCATTACTAGTGAGAGGCTGGCTTCACAGACAGGGGGGAGCTGCCTGACCCTCACTCCTCCGGGGTATTGTGATCTTCCTGCACACAGTGCCCTATCCCTGATGCCAGGGGTGTTGTGATCTTCCTGCATGCAGTGCCCTATCCCTATTAATACCAGGAGTGTTGTGATCTTCCTGCATGCAGTGCCCTATCCCTATTAATACCAGGAGTGTTGTGATCTTCCTGCATGCAGTGCCCTATCCCTGATACCGGGATGTGTGCAAGAAGATCACAACACCCCCGGTATCAGGAATAGGGCACTGTGTGCAGGAAGATCACAACACCCCCAGTATCAGGAATAGGGCACTGTGTGCAGGAAGATCACAACACCCCTGGTATTAGGGATAGGGCACTGTGTGCAGGAAGATCACAACACTCCTGGTATTAATAGGGATAGGGCACTGTGTGCAGGAAGATCACAATACCCCTGGTATCAGGGTTAGGGCACAAGTTCTAGTCACATTGACTGATCACATTACTTGTTTTGTCAAGCTACCAACTGTTTCCATTTCCCATCCCCCATATACTGTCAGTAGGAAACTTGGTAACATGAATAAATAAGAGGGCAGCCAATAGGAATACATATTCATTCCTAAACTGACCTTAACTGACCTGAAAAGTGTCAAATTGTATCATTTTCAGTTAGTGCGCACTAACTCCCAGTTAGTGCGCACTAACTCCCGTTAGTGCGCACTAACTCGAGTTAGTGCGCACTAATCGGAAAAAACGATTTTTAACGATTTTTTAACTAAAAAATCGTGCCTAAGACGATTTTCTTGCCCTGCCACACGATTTCTATCGTTAAGACGATATGGAAAACGATTCACATCCCTAGTCTCTACTACTGATCCAGCCCTCCTGTGTACTTCCCAGCTCCTGCTCTGCCCCCTTTGCCTTTCCATCCTGACATCTATTCTCCTTGCCTTCACTCAACCCAGTCAGTCACTACCATGCCTCCTTGCTCCCCTGCTTCTCTCCGTATGCCTGGATTTGCCAACAAACACACTAGGCCTGTGCCTAGGGCAGTAGCAATTGAGGAGGCCAGAAGACCAGCTGAAGATTTGTGCTACCCAGATGTGCTGAATATCACTTAACAGAAAACATCACTCTGATTCCTGCTCCAGCCCTCTCCCCCACCCCCCAACCAATGCAAAAAACAGGAGGGGGGAGGGGAGGGGTAAGGTTGGAAAGGACAGAGCAAAGAGAAACTGCTCTTCTCCCTTGTCCAGCCCCTCTCTTCCTGGCTTTCAGAGATATGAGATGAGGAGGTGAGCCTGGAGAAGATTCAGCAAAGCAAAAAAGACTGTGCTTTAGACCTTCTGCTCCATTTTCCCTTGTCTGGAAGGGGAAGGGAGGCGACAGCAAGAGCAGTTCTTAAGGGTGGCAAAATCCTAAATTTGTTACTGGCTCTCCATCCTCATATGCTTAAGTCTCTCTTCTTTTTCTCACTAAACATTAAAAAAAAAGATCAAGACCGACAAGACAGTCGCACAGAAGCTTGTTCTTACAAAATGGACTAAAGACGAAAGGAAGGGAAAGAAAAGGAAAAACAATTAAGAAGAAGACAGAACAATTCGTATCAAAGCCACCCTCTCTCTCTAACCTATCCTCTGTTGCCGAGGCCTGTACTCATCTCTTCCCTCACACAACGAACATGTTTGAAGGGCAAGCTAGCATTATGTAGAATGTGCTTCAGGAAGGGGCCGTGATGCTTCAATGAATTTATTCAACAAGGTATGTGTATTACTTTATGTAACACAATTTTTTTACGGAAACACCTTGCAATGAAATGCATCTTTTTAGCAAGCATCATTTTTAAAGTCTGATAAATGTGCCCAATAGTGTGCGGTAACACGGCAAAATTATTACAGCTTAGGAAACAGGCCTCTAAGTGAATTATGAATAATTCCAAATTGTGAAAGCTACAGTTCTATCAATAAAACAATGAGGATTTATATCGTCTTTAATCCTAATCAATATCCTCAGGTTAAAGGTTTTTTTAATGAAACAAAGGAGAAAACAGCAATCATAAATCCATCCCTCCTACTAGATATTGCAGTTTATAGAAGTTAATAGATTTGTTCTTTTACTCTCTAAATAAAATGCATTCCCTTGTATGAACATTTCTTAATTAAGAAACTACAAAAGAACCATGCAAATATACCTAATTTATAACTGTCATATTGTTGGACCAGGAATTTTGCCAATGAATATAATATCATATTCTTTGGGGAAAAAATACCTAATACTATAGTGTCCAGAGAAATAAAACCATTTCTCAAAAAGGTAAAGCCATAAATCTAAATTAGGGTGAGCAGAAAAGTCAAAGTCATGTCTTATCTGTCATTCAGCTCTAACCAATCACTAGTCTAAAATTGTTTTTTATTTATTTTATTTAGTGATTTTTTATATACTGCGGCACGTAAAAATATACATCACCTCGGTTTACAGTAAACAATAATTTAGCAACAGGCTTTACATACAACAGGCTTATTAATTCCATAACACATTGCATCACAGTGATTAAAAATTGGCTACATTTGTATTTTTATATCCATACATTCTCCTGCTGATTAATCAAAGGACATCAACAGATTTATGTTTTGTGCCGGAAGGTAAATGAATATGTTGAGGTCTTTTGATTGTGACATTAAGGATGCTACAGCATCATTATCCTTACTGAATAGTTAGTAAATAAGAACTGACATGGTACCAGATGGAAACAATGGATGTAGATCTAACCTAACAAAAAAATTGACTTTGTGTCTTTTTGGCATCTGGCAATACTATCCAAGTGTTATTTGTGTTCTTCCAAGTAGCTGAGAGGTTTTAAAATGTCCTCTAGTGATTTAAAGATGAGTGTACAAGTAATGATTCCAGTAAGTGTCACTGACAGGGCCCAGTTCTCTTGGGAACATAAAGTTAAATTTATTTTTTTTAAGCTACATCTAAAGAATGTTAAACAGCTTAATCTATGATGTCTAGATGACCTAAATCTTTCCAAGCAGTCACTCTTTTGCTCCTCTCTCATTTTTTAACTTAAATTGATCTAGGAGTAGGTTGTAATCATTGTAAGATATTTTTTGGGGGGGGATTTGATGGATTATAATCACTCTACTAATTGAATAAATCAGAACTGTAGTACATATCTGATTTGTCATTGATTTAGTATCAATTTAGTTCCATGCTAGCATAAAGTTATGAACCAATCCCGGAGGTGAATGGTGTCCAAATATGGATTTTCTGAAATACAGTATTTATTTGCACACAAAGGGATATTCAGCCACTACTCACTGTTTAGAAAGTAGAAACACCACAAAACTGATTTGTAAGGACCCAAATAAAAAAAGTTCCAAGAGAGCAGCATGCAGAGCCAACCTATATATTCCATCGTCTGGTTTACTTCTGTTCCATTTCCACCCCATGAGTTATTCGTCCTAGGTACTCTGCATTAATTTGCCTCTGATTCTTTCTTCCTGGATATATTTACTCATGGTAAGAGCAGAAGCAAGTCCAGCTGACATTGCTTTGGCCTGCATAGCTCTTCTTATGTTACAGTAAATTTCATTATGAGTTTTATTGTAATTCTTGAAAACAGAAATACATAATGAGTGAGCACAATGCCTTTAATAGCAAATTAAAATCACTGTTACAGACCATATCACTTGATAACTCCAAGAGTAAGCTCTTAAAAGAGAGACCCATCAAACAAAATACAGAACAAAAATATTTTGGAGCTCAGACAGAAAGAAAGCCCCAAAAGATCAGAAAACTAAAGAATCATTACTGTTCATCCTCACGGGATCCATAAAAACTGCCTCTAGTGTCACTATTGATCCCTTATAAAATCAGATAACAGATGAGAAAAAAGGAGTTCTGACTATTTATATATCTTTACATTTACAAGGATATCTCAATAAAAGGATTACCAATCACTAAGACCTCTTCTCTCAGAGCCAAAAATTCTTCTCTACTCAATTGTCAGTTGACATCAGGATAAGCTCTAATAAGCTAACCAAAATATTTCACATCATGTTTAGAGAAATGAAATTTAAGAACCTAATTTGGATCCAACTCTTAACATGAAGGAGAAAATTAAAGTAGCATTTATGAGAGGCTCTGGTAGTAGGCCTAAAAAGATGTCACCAACTATCCATAGGTGCTTTGATTTAATCCAGAGAGGAACCCAAAGGTTCCTTATTTAATTATCTTTACCCATGATTTAGTAGGCAAATATGTTCTTAATCAGGGGTTCTCAACCCAGTCCTCAGGTCATACTAGCCAGTCAGGTTTACAGGATATCCAAGATTAATATGCATAAGAGAGAATTCCATATATTGGAGACAGTACATGCACATATATTTTATACATATCCATTGTAGACATGCTGATAACCTGACTGACTAGGTGTGTCCAAAGGAATGAGAACCCTGTTCTAAATAATAGTGGTAACTTAGTATGCAGGATAGCTAAAATGTCCTTTAAATATTTCTTAAATAAATTCACCCTAATAATTTGTAAACTTAGAAAATTTTACTAAACAACAGATACTTATACTGTAACACATTTTCCAAATTCTGGACTTTATGCATAAGAAATAAATTATCTTCCCTAGAATATCAGAGAGAGAGGATGTGGAAGAAATCTTTATATCTATCTAATTCAGAATATTTTAATAATGCTGAAGTTGTATTATCCTCCCATTTTGAAAGCTACTCATCAAATTTATTCACCACTATCTTTAAATTCAATCTTAGCTAAAACTGTAATGGGGCAAGCAGACAGATTTTACTCAGCATGAGGAGGTCTAGACTCGGGGGCAGGGCCGGACTGGGCCTTCTGCCTATACCTGTCATCTTATCTGCAGGTAGTACCCTTCGGCTCTGGTGGCCTGCAGGACTTGTCAGGAACTGCACAAGCCAAGGATAGAAGCATGGCTGGAGTTGGAATTCAACCTATTGCTTATTTTATTTATTTTTATTTATTTAAGGTTTTTATATACCGGCAATCATGAGAACATATCTTGCTGGTTTACATGAAACGGGAGTGCATTAAATACATCAAACTAGAACTGAGGTGACCGAAGGTACAGTTACAATTAACAAGGGTAGCAAAACTTGGTGAAGAGGAAGAAATAGGAAAGAATAAAATGGTTAAACGATATACAAGTCAAATTACAAGTTATGTGCAAATGGCATGATTAATGGCTGAATGTTTTAGAGGAGTCCAAGCTGGCCAAATGTTCCTTTTGGGTCCAACGAGGGTCCCGGAGCGAACCCGCGGGGAATCACGTGACGTCCGCGTCACTCTGACGTGACGCCGACGTCACGTGCTCCTCGCAAAGGAGTACAGAAATGGCGTCCTGACTACCCGCTAGACCACCAGGGAGTTTTGGTAAGTCTTGGGGGGGGGGGAGGATTAAGGAGGGTGAGGGGTTTAAATTTTTATTTAGGGAATCGGTGCACGTATGGACATAGACTCAACTTATGGAATTCTCCATATGTCCATATTGACCGAAATTGACCCCCCCTTTCGACTTATGGACTTATGAACATAAACTTTTGGTCTGCATATCCCTATTAGGGAAATGATTGCCTTTGATGACCAGCCCTTGTAGGTAGTAGAAAATGTGGGTTTTAAGCATTTGCTGTAGGTGTTAGCCACAAATTACAATGTCCTCTCAAGGACCACATGTAATAGTGAAGTCATCCCCAGCAATTTTCAAAAGCCCACTTACATGGGTAAAGTGCATTTACACATGTAAAATGCAATGTTAAACATGTAAACATATTTTAAAATCAGGCCTATAGGTTGGTATATTTTAAAAATTGAAAACATAATTGAAATTACCAGTTTTCTAATTCCTCCACCAGTTCATCTATTTCTTTTTCATGTCATCAGCACCCTCAGTGTTATTCCGCCTCAAATATCACTACCCAACCAATATAATTGACAACAAACTGGTCTAATATCAATTGCATGAGATAATTTATAGGTGCAAAATTGCATGAATAAGTTACCACATGTACTCACCTATATCTCTCATAAAATACAAAATTACATGCATCAATATTGGCCCTGCCCCAGAATGCCCTTAGATTGCCCCTTTTTTATGCATGTAGATATGCATGTGAAAGCAAAAATATGTGCATATGTTTGATGTTTATAAAATGGTGTTTATATAAGTAGAGACTATTTGACGCACATATATGCTAACTTTTACATGTGTACTCTTTGAAAATTCACCCCTTGGTGTTTAGTCTTAGGTGAATACTTAGAAAGTACAAGAATCCCTGCTTTTTAGTACAAACAGTAGAAACATTAACTTGGTGAAGAAGATTATTAAAATCCTGGCAAAATGGCTATGATAAACAATGTACCCTTTGTGATCCAGAAAATGAGATAGTATATAGGTCAGTTTTCAAAAATGCCTGAAATGCTTGCGTAACCAGTCAAATTTTAGACAAATAGATTATGCTGTAGTGTGCAGAGTTTAAATATATGTTTTATTTCCTTCGTTCATTTTGTAGGGCACATCGATTTGTTTCATCAGTTTCAAACAATAAAAACATGTATTTGTTCATTCATTTACCATTAAAGTCAAAGGAGAAAGCACTGAATCCTATTTTGGGATCTGAAATTTGGGTTTCTAATCATTTTTAATGTAAGAGGTAGGTAGACATCATCATCTTCAGTAGGTTGAAGGCATATCAGTGAATCAAGACTATGTCAAAGTAGCATGCATGTGACTATCACTGTTTTATAAATGTTAACAGGGAAAAAGGGGCACTTTAGAGGCAATCCAGGCTGAAGTTCGGAAGTAGATGCTCATGTTGCTATTTTGTAAATGATATATGCACACACTACTTATCCATGTAGTTTTACACCTGCAAATTGATCTGCAAAATTGAGATTGCAGTTGTCTCTTTTAGTTTTTTGATGGGAAAACTGGGTGAACTAATGGGGGTTTAAGGTAAAGTGCTGCAGGGTCTAGTTACACTTGTGAAGGTCTGTGTAAACTGGTGGAGGCATCGGTGAATTGGTGATTCCAAGCAAATGCAAAAGTAAGTATTTTCGGAAGCAGAGTACGCACATGCTTTATAAAATACTGCCCTCTGTATTTAATTCTGGGTTATTAGGTGTGCATTTCTATAATTAATATACACATAAATATAAGTTAGCAATTTTATAGAATTGGTATGGGAAGTATGCATGTTCCTGCATCACAAACATACATGTGTGTTGAAACATTCATGCGCACGTTTGGACAGAAATACATGGAATTTTAGAAACTGTGTGCTTCTTGCCTCACTGTTCATAAAATACTAGCATAAATTGGCACTCGCCCATGAATGCTTGTAAATTGTAATGTTTGGCTGCTTGTGGGATGGTCCCGCGACTGGCCTTACTCAGCCTAGGCTCCAGGAGCCATCCATGCAGCTGAGACACCACCACCATCCCCTTTAGGTGTGCCCAAGTGCATCGGGCCTGAACTTAAAGGCCCCACGGCATCAACCCGCTAGCGTTGCAGTCCAATGATGTTAGTGTCGGCCGTGGATTTACGTGCAACCGAAGCTCCCAGCAGGTGCATCAGCAACAAATCCTCCTGCAATTCCTTTGTCTGCAGTACGCATTGCTCCAGTAACTGCTCCTCACCTTGCCTTGTTCCAATACCAGCTCCTCGCTTCATCTTGCTCCAGTACCTGCTCATTATTTCCCTGCCCCAGCCTGATCCTTTCCTCTCATCTTTGTCCTTCTCTCTGACTCTTGTGCTCTGACCTCTGCTTTGGATATTGTTACTGTCTGATCTATGCTTGTCTTGACCTTGGCTTGGTATCTGACTCTGTCTGCCCACTCTGCACCGGACCTTCACCCAAGTCCTACTGGCCTCAGAACCCAAGGCTTTACCTGCAGAAGAGGTTGATACAGGTGAAGCCTAGATCTTGAACCAGTCCGAGTGAGTCTGCCTACTGTCTAGCTGGACGGCGCCAATCCCAGCTCACTAAGGGCACACACTCCGGGACACAAACGGTGTATCGCAGACAGTTTTGAAAGCTGAGTTGCCTATTAATAAGGCCAATGATTGGAGAGAAAGATATTTAAGGCTAAACATATTTATAAGAAAGATATTTAATGCTTTGACTCAAGACTCAAGATTTTTAGAGTGAAACATATATTGTATAAAAACTAATAGAGATGGTTGAGAAACTGCAGGTTTCAAATAGTTAAGAGATGACAACTTTTTTATCCTGCACTGTCCAAAAATGCAGGTGTCCATCTGATACCTCATTTAAAAAGGCAATAGTCAAGCGGCACTGCAATATGGAATCTGTAATGGGTCTGGGTGCTTTCTTTCTCCCAATAAGTTCCTCTCTAAACTATCCCATTCTATTTCTGCAAACACCTGTAAGGCATCAATAAAAATATTAATGAGCCTATGCAGCTCCAGAGTGTGCGAACAGGCTAAACTTCTTTCTCTGTGAAAGGCGATTTAATGCCTCTGTCTTAAGAGCAAATAACTTGTCATCTGTTTAATAGAGTGGAAAAGATTTATCTTGTTAGCAACTAGCAGTTTAATACAGTTCAACAATCATATAATTAAAAAGCTTTGAAAGCAGAAGAGTTGTGCGCTAATAAAGGGTAGGAATGCAGGAAGCAGGGCACTGTCTTGGGAGGTAGGAAAATCTAAAGCAGGAACACACTGCTGGATAAGGATCATTATACAGTATCAGCAAAGTAATTAAAGAAATCATTAGAAGCGAAGTAAATCCCAGTATGGGAGGAGATCAAACTAATCACTGATCCTGGTGAACCATTATCAAACAGATTATCCTGGTGTGGCTAAGAGGCCATAAAATCATTCCTGGACCTAACAGATAATAACAACCACTTATTGGACTAAAGCTTTGGTTCTGATCAATATGAATTTGGAGGTTTGGGGAAATATTTTTCCATTAAAACATCCAATTGAAAGATCATCTCTGTTTTGGGAATTAAATCTCCTCTTACTCTAGTAAATGGAATAGGAATACTTTTCTAAGTAGATTTGTTGAAGGGAGTGGAGAGATTTTTGCTTATTTACCTTTTTTTTTCTACTCCTCTTCTTCTTGGACCATTCACTTTGTACACTTTCATTGATGTCAATCAGTTTTGCAAGAGGATTCTACTATGGGATCAACGAATCTGGACTGCTTAATACCTAGGCTTTATGCCTAGAATGTTAGCATTCAATTATAACCAGAGCCTCCAGTTTTCTGTGGCAGATTCTTCAAGATCCTGTGGGGATACTGTAACATTTGGCCAGCTGTGGGAAGGACCCAACACAGATAGGACACCGCCATGCTGCTTCTACTCCAAGCCTCCCTAGGTGCACACACGTCTTGAAGGCCTCAAGGTGGGAGCTCTCCTCCGGTGCTCTCCAATGATGTCAGCCAGCCTGGGGTATTTAAACATCAGCTATGTAGTAACCCAATGCCTCAGCAATAGGTCTCCCTGCAATCTGGCAGTGTGTGTTGCATTCAGGGTGCTTTGTCCTGTTGTCCTCCTTTCTTTTCTTGTGGTTCTTGTCTTGCATGCCTGTGCCTTTCACTGCCTAGCCCTCCTGCTTCCTGCCTTGCCTTGGATCCCTGTGCCTTGTCTTGTTGTGACTGACAGTCTCTGCTGACTCCTGGTTCTGACCCCCTTGCTAGGTACACAGGCTTCTCCTTGGAGTTCTGCCTGCCCTGACCTTGTCCTGGCCCAGATACTGATCGCTCGCTGCCTTCTCCAACCTTGGCCTGGACCCAGATATTGTTGCTTACTGCCAGCACTGACCTCTGTCCATGTTCTTGACTTTGTCTGACTGCTTTTTGCTGGACTCTTGCCTAAGTCCTGCTGGCACCAGGACCCCAAAGGTTCAACCTCTGTGGGAAGGGGCTGATATAGGTGAAGCCCCAGCTGCAGTCCTAACAAGAGCAAGTCCACCAGCTGTCAGTGTGGGCCTAGTGGGTGGCACCTGTTAGGCTATGTCAACTGTGCCACAGCCCAAGTGCTGCATTCAGCTGGCTGCAGACTCACAGCCGGCCACTCCTACCTCTCCCTGTGCAGGGCCAGCCACACAAAATACGCTACTCTCAGCGGGGGGGGGGGGGGGGGGGGCAACCTTAGGCACACACATGCATGTCACAGGCTGTTTTAAAAGGCCTGCAGTGGTAAAACTTCCGTGGCACCCTCGAATGATGTCAGCAGGGCATGGGAATTTAAACCCGGACCTGCCCAGACTCGGACGCCTCAGTAACAGGTGAGGACTCCTGACTTGTTGGACTCAAATACTTTATCCTCTTCCTGGATCAATGCTTGGCTGACTTAGGACCTCCTCAGACTTCACCCGTCTTCTGCCTGCACAGCCCACTGGCCTGTCTTCGTTCTTACTGCTTGCCGCCTGCACGACCAGTTAGCCTGACTTCCGTGTCAGGAAGAATAGTGGAAAGTGTTCTAAATATCAAAATCCACAAACAATAGGAGGAACATTCAATTTTTCTTATTTCTAGATTGGTTAAATCACTGTAATGGCCACTTGCAATTTAATTTCAACATCCATCATGTATTTCATTTCTTGATATCCTGATTTCATCTGATTCCAAAACATTCATTACATCACAATACACTGCCATCTTTCAATAGTCACCATCCTTTAAAATTAAAAAGCAATATTCCTTTTGGTCAGTTTTTGAGGCTCCGGTGATTATGTTCATCCAGGTCTGATTTCATTTCTCAAGCTCAGCAAATGTTTGTTGGGCAAGTTACGCCTGCTTGAAGCAGGCGTAACTTGCACGCGCCGCTCCAGCATCCCCTGGCACACGCCGCAGTGCCGGGGGACTCGGGACCGCCCTCCTGGCCCGCCCCCGAACCGTCGCCACGCCCCCCAGACCTGCCCCAGACTGCCCCCTGCCCCTGGACATGCCCCCTGGACCTGCCCCCTCCCGCCCCTTTTAGGAAGCCCCAGGACTTACGCGCGTCCCAGGGCTTTGCGTGCGCCGTCGGCCTATGCAAAATAGGCACACCGGCGCACGAGTGGCCTGCGTGCGTAAATCCGGGAGGATTTACGAATGTAGGGGGTTTAAAATCTACCCCTTAATGAAGATACTAGGTAATATATTTAAGCTAGTAAGAGAAAATATTTTTATACTCAACACATAATTAAGCTCTGGAATACATTGCCAGAGGATGTGGTGAAAGCTATTAATGTAGCTGCATTTAAAAAATGTTTTGGACAAATTCCTGGAGGAAAAGTCCCTTAATCATTATTAAGTTAGAATTGCTGAAATCAACTGTTTATTCTTGGGATAAGCAGCTTGGAATCTATCTATCCCTTGAGATTCTGCCAGGTACGTCTAACCTGGCATAGACAGTGTTGGAAAAAGTATACTAGGCTTGATGAACCTTTGGTCTGACCTAGTATGGCAAATCTTATGAATATGCATAAGATTAATTGGCTATCACGGAAGCTCAGTGTATGCAAATTTATCTCATACATATTCATTGTGGGGCTGAAGGGTCTCCAGGACAGGTTTAGGAAGTCCGGTCCTGCCACATTAAGGCTTGGCTTAGCCTAGAAAGAACTGTCCTTAACATTTTCTAGTTTGTTTTGAACAAAAGCACATGCCTTCAAGTAAAGGCAAAACCCCCAAACCAGTAAAGCTAGAGCCACAAAGGGAAAATAATCCACCTCATAATACCCTAGTTATGTGGTTGCTGTGTTAGTCCACTTAGATATGGAGACGGTAACCTTGAAATAACAGAGCGCGCGTGCATATCATGCATATATATCATGCATATATGCACGCATGATATAAAATAGGCTGTACACGCATATATGTATGCAGAATTTTGTAGGGATGCTTGCAAATGCCTTCTCTACTGTGCAAGTGGAGGGATTTAGTGTACATGAGTGCTGACACACAGGTCTATCCAGTACCGAGCGGTAGGAAGAGCTGCGTTAGTGCCTGCGGCACCTGCGGTTGCCGCACGCACAGTGCAGCTCACCTACCGCTCGATCCTGAACACTAATTTTATTTAAATGTAAACCGCGTCCGTGAAGCCTTAGGCCCGCGCAACCCATTTTACTGGATAGAGCGCCTATACAGTATCCTGGGTGCGCGGGCCTAAGGCTTCACGCCACGCTGGTATCTGTCATTTCAAATGTCATTTGAAATGACAGATACCAGGAAGTCGGGACAGCCAGTCCCCCCTCCCGAAGCAGGGCGCGAAAAGCAGCCTTGCTCCGGGAGGAGGGGAGAAGAGATGACAGCGGCGAAGCAAAAAAAAAAGCGAAAAAACCAAAAGCAAAAAGTAAGTCGCTTCGCCGCTTCACTCTTCCCTCCTCCCAGAGCAGGGCGCGAAAAGCAGCCTTGCTCCGGGAGGAGGGAAGCAGCGAAGTGACTTACTTCTTGCTTTTGGTTTTTTTGCTTTTTTTTTTTTTTTTTGCTTCGCCGCTGTCAGTGTCTCCCCTACTCCCGGAGCAGGGCGCGAAAAGGAGGGGAGACACTGACAGCGGCGAAGCAAAAAAAAACCAAAAGCAATTTTTTTTTTTTTTTTCCAAAAGCGACAATTTTGGTTTTTTTCCAAAAGCGACTTACTTTTGGGATCTGTCAAGATCCCAAAAGTAAGTCGCTTTTGGACGCCTGCACAACTTACTTTTGCAGCCATCAGCAGGAACACGATCGTAGCTCCTCCTGACGAAGACGAAGATGGCCGCCTGCACGGGGGAAAGCGTACAATTGGCCGCTCAAGACGTGGCGTCACATCCCGTGACGCCAAACGTCGTGACGTCACGTCTTCAGCGGCCAATTGCACGCTTTCCCCCGTGCAGGCGACCATCTTCGTCTTCGTCGGGAGGAGCTACGATCATGTTCCTGCTGATGACTGCAAAAAAGTAAGTTGTGCAGGCGTCCAAAAGCGACTTACTTTTGGGATCTTGACAGATCCCAAAAGTAAGTCGCTTTTGGAAAAAAAACAAAATTGTCGCTTTTGGAAAAAAAAAAACAAAATTGCTTTTGTTTTTTTTTTTTGCTTCGCCGTTGCTTCGCCGTTTTTTTTTTTTTGCTTCGCCGTTGCAGTCTCTGTGGCAGCCCCAGTCCGGACATCGGAGGGGGGCTGCAATGTTTTTTTTCGCTTTTTTTTTTGGCTTCGGGAGCAGGGGAGAGGACTGGGGCTGCCACGGAGACCGGCACCCATGATCGCGGCCGGGGCAGGTGAGTGGGGGCTGGGGGAAAGCTTGCCACCTACCCTTACCCCTGCCTCTACCGCAGGGGTCAGGGTAGGCGGTAAGTTTGCAGGTTAAACGCGCGACAAAATGGCAGGGAAATCTAGTGATAGTCGGGGCGCGGGTTACGGGATGCTAGGGAATAGCTAATTCGCTCGTTTGCATGCAATATACATGCCGCGTGCGGAAGGGGTTGCCCGGGGAATTTAGGACGCGGTAGGAGTAGGTTAAAGGGGATTCGGGATCGCAGGAAGGGCTAACGCGGCCGGAAAGTGAGTAAAAAGCGGCTTAGGAGCAGGGTAAACGCGGCCGCACTTTACAGGATAGACCCGACAATTACCAGTTTCCCCAGTACGTTAGCCCAGGTAAAGAACAGGACTTCCTAACTCCCCTGAGTTAACTAGCCTACCTTTTATCCTGTTAGCCCCAACCTTTAAACTTCTTTAATTTTTTTAGTTTCAGGACTTACCTGCCATCCATAATGGAAGTGAAGTTACGTGATATGGGGTCCCAGCATGCGCTTGAGCATGTAAATACTTACGTGCAGATTTCATTGTGAAATCTATGAATGCCCATGCCCCTCCCAGACCATGCCCACGCCCCACTCCTTTTTTGCTAACATTTCTATGTGCATGTACTGGAATTACACATGGACTCACACGCTTTTTAAAATCTGTGCAGCGTGCACTGCTCCAAATTCTGTGCATATCTCCTGGTTTTGGTGCACATAGGGCTTTAAAAATTCACCTGCAAGGATGTGCAGAGACTTTTTTTTTCATTTCGTTTTGTTTTTTATAGTTTTTCTTTTATATGTTTTCTTTTTTTATTTAACATGAATAAATGAAACAAACAATAAATACAATTTAAAAAAACAACATAAGAAAACAATTGTTAATCCTTATCAGAGAAGAAAAAAAACTCTCAGGCTTCCCATCCGATCCCTTCCAGCCCCCTCAAACCCACTTACCATATGTGTCATTCTTCACGGAGCAGGAGAGATTCCTGAGCAATCTGCTTTCTGGTGGTGTGCTTACAAATGGTATCAGCAGATGAAGTGTCGTACAATTGTTTTTCTATTCCTCACAAAATTATTTATTTATTTATTTATTTATTTATTTATTTACTTATTTAACAGCTTTTATATACTGACGAACATTGGGAACATCTCATCGGTTTACAAGGAACACAATTAGCAACAGGCTTTACAGGGAACACATTACTGAAGAGGAGTATAATCTTAGTAGAGTGACAAATTAGTAAACAATAGAGCTAAATGCAATTTGAGAGGTCAGGGAGGAGGGAGGGGCTGGGTAGGGAGAGGAGAGGGCAGGAAGGAGGCAGGATGGAAGAAGGGCATGAAGGAACAGGGGATAAGGAGATGTGTTAGATTATATAAATCTTCACAAAATTAAATGGAGGTACTAAGAGCTTGTTATATACAAATAATATACAGAATATACATAGAAACATAGAAGTGACGGCAGAAGAAGACCAAACGGCCCATCCAGTCTGCCCAGCAAGCTTTCACACCTATAATCTGTTACTCTGACCGCTGAGGTCAGGGCCCTTATTGGTAACTATTTGGTTCCAATTCCCTTCCACCCCCACCATCGATGCAGACAGCAGTGCTGGAGCTGCATCTAAGTGAAGTATCTAGCTAATTGGTTTGGGGTAGTAACCGCCGTAATAAGCAAGCTATTCCCGTTTGTTTACCCTGCATGTGCAATTCAGCCATTGTTGGTTGTCTGAATAAAAATCCTCTTTACTTAATTCCCTCTGTTGCTGAAGCAGTGAGCTGCGCTGGATACTTATTCCAAGTCAAGTATCATACTTAATTGATTCGGGGTAGTAGCTACCATAACGAGCAAGCTACACCCATGCTTATTTGTTTACCCAGACTATGTAATTCATTCCTTGTTGGTTGATGCTGATATAAATCATCTTTTCTTCATTTTCCCTGCCGTTGAAGGAGAGAGCTATGCTGGATGTGCATTGCAAGTGAAGTATTAGGCTTAATTGATTTGGGGGTAGCAAGCGCCATAACAAGCCAGCTACTCCCTTGCTTATCTGTTTACCCAGACTATGTAATTCATTCCTTGTTGGTTGATGCTGAATATAAATCATCTTTTCTTCATTTTCCCTGCCGTTGAAGGAGAGAGCTATGCTGGATGTGCATTGAAAGTGAAGTATCAGGCTTAATGTAATTCATGCTTATTTGTTTACCCAGACTATGTAATTCAGTCCTTGTTGGTTGTTGTCTGAATATGAATCATCTTTTCATTCATTTCCTCCTGCTGTTGAAACAGAGAGCTATGCTGGATAAGCAGAGAGCTATGTTGGATATGCATTGAAAGTGAAGTATCAGGCTTATTTGGTTTGGGGTAGTAACCACCGTAACAAGCAAGCTACTCCCTGCTTTTTTGTGAATGCAAATCCTTTTTTTTTTCCACATTTCCTCTTGTCATTGAAGCATAGAGCAATGTTGGAGTCGCATTAACCGTGTGAATGTTTATTGAATAAGGGTATTATCTCCAGGTAGTAGCCATAATTCCCTCAAGCCACCCTCTCTTCATTCACATCCTCTAGACTTTATGGATCCATAGTGTTTATCCCACGCCCCTTTCAAGTCCTTCACAATTCCAGAGCTTTATTGTGCGTTGAGTGAAAAAGAATTTTCTCCGATTAGTCTTAAATGTGTTACTTGCTAACGTCATGGAATGCCCCCTAATCCTTCTATTATTTGAAAGTGTAAATAACCGATTCACATCTATTCTGCATAATTTTGTATCACCCGTAAATTTGATCACCTCACTCATTGTTCCCCTTTCCAGATCATTTATAAATATATTGAAAAGCACTAGGCCAAGTATAGATCCCTGAGGCACTCCACTGTTTTCCTTTTTCAACTGTGAAAACTGACCATTTAATCCTACTGTTCCCGGTCTTTTAAACAACTTGCAATCCACAAAAGGACATTATTTCCTATCCCATGACTTTTTAGTTTTCTTAGAAGCCTCTCATGCAGGACTTTGTCAAACACTATCTGAAAATCAAAATACACCACATCTACAAGTTCATCTTTGTCCACATTTATTCACCCCTTTAAAAAAAAAAATGTAGAAGATTTGTGAGGCAAGACTTTCCTTGGGTAAATCCATGCTGGCTGTGCCCCATCAAACCATGTCTATCTATCTAAATGTTTTGTGATTTTATTCTTTATAACAGTTTCTACGATTGTTCCCGTCACTGAAGTCAGGCCCACCAGTCTATAGTTTCCTGGATCACCCCTGGATACCTTTTTAAATATAGGGGTTACATTGGCCATCTTCCAATCTTCAGGATGATTTTAATGACAGGTTACAAATTTTTACTAATAGGTCTGAAATTTCATTATTTGAGCTCCTTCAGAACCCTGGGGTGTATACCATCTGATCCAGGTGATTTACTACTCTTCCGTTTGTTAATCAGGCCTACTACATCTTCCAGGTTTACCGTGATTTGGTTCAGTTGAGCTGAATCATCATGAAAACCTTCTCCGTAACGGGTATCTCTCCCAATATCCTTTTCACTAAACATTGAAGCAAAGAAATCATTTAATCTTTCCACGATGGCCTTATCTTCTCTAAGTGCCCCTTTAACCCCTTGATCATCCAACAATCCAACCAACTCCCTTGCAGGTTTTCTGCTTCAGACACATTTTTAAAAAGTTTTAATGTGAATTTTTGCCTCTATGGCCAAATTCTTTTCAAACTTTTTCTTAGCCTGTCTTATCAATGTCTTACGCTTTATCCTATTTTCTTCTGATGGATCCCTTCTTCCAGTTTTTGAATGGAGATCCCTTGGCTAAAACAGTCTCTTTCATCTCACCTTTTAACCATGTCAGTAATTGTTTTGCCTTCTTTCCACCTTTCTTAATGCGTGTTTAATCTTAATCTTAATCTTGTTTGCTAATTTTTGGCAGCGTAGGAAATACGATCTTTGTCCCTCAGAAATACTTTTTGATTGTCTTTCTGAGTTTTTTTGTATTAGCTCTTTTACTCCTCCCCAAGAGGAGGACTTAATATCACTATGGTATTCTTTTACTAAATGCTGCCTAGTTGGTTTATTTAAGAAGATCAATTAACATTTTTGGTGGAGAATGTGGGCAGGAGGAGAAGGAGCTGGTTAAGGGTGTAAAGCCCTTCTTTATTCTCTTGCAGCAGGACTGCAGGAATAATAAAAGTTGAATAGACTTGTGTAGAACTCGAGTACAAGTATAATTTTTGTGGAGTTTTGGGTCCATCAGGAAGCTTCAGGTACCATCAAACAACACGCGTGAGTATATTAGTTTTGACATTTATTTGCTTTTCTATCACTTTTAGTTCTTTCTTTGCTGCTTTACCCTTTTCTGCTGTGCCTAAGTCTACCTTTTCAGGAATCTGAGGGACTAATAAATATGAGTTCCATTACTCCATTGAGTAAGGTTATTGATGAGAATCCTCTCTTATGTAAAGAGATAACTAACTTCCATAAGAAATGGGTGAAATGGGCATCAGGGGATCCCACCCTATACTGGCCAGAGGGTGGTTCTGTTATGATCAGGAGGGATCGTGAACCCTTGGACCGACGGGAGGTTATCACCTTAGGAGATGGCTCCTTAGATTCCCCCGTCGGGTGGCAAGGCAGAACAGAAGATGGGGCTGGCTGGCCCTTCAATGTTAAAGACTGAGGCGACCATTGAGAGGGCAAAGAGGCGTGATGTCGGAGCAGAGCCCACTAGATCTTTGCCACTGGAAGCCTGCAGCCCCCCTGGGAGGAGCCCATAGGGACCTGGGTCGCTGGGACTTAGGTGGACCTTTGAGAGGTCGAGGAGGCATGAGGTTGGTGCAAGGGCCAACTGGATATTTGCCACTGGAAGCCCGTGGCCCCCCTGGGAGGAGCCCATAGGGACCTGGGCCGCTGGGACTTAGGTGGGCCCTTGAAGACGGGTGGTCCAGAAGAAGTCCAAGGTCGAATACCAGAGGATCGCCGCTTGCCAGTCCGAGGTCACACACCGAAGAATCCGCTTGCCAGTCCGAAGTCACACACCGAAGAATCACCGCTTGCCAGTCCGAAGTCACACACCAAGGAATCACCGAGAAGAAGCAGGAACCAGGAATCAGGAACTCGAGGAAGCGGAAGACTCACCGAAGCAAGCAGACTCGTAACAACGAAGTTGCCAAGTCGAGGAGTGAGCGGAGGAAGTGTCCTTATATACTTAACCTGTTCTGGTCCATTGGAAACAGGTACAGTCAATTTAGGAGGACGAGGCCCCTTTAAATCAGTCAAGGAGGCGCGGCCTCATGCCTAAGGGCAGGGCGGCCATCTTGGATCCTCGGAAGCCCTGCAGACTGGCCCGACGCCACGAGGGGAGGCCTGGGGCATCTCCCCTGCCGGCCATCACCGCAGGAAGGTGCAGCAGGGTGCGGAGATGCCCAGACTGGGTTCCTCGGCACTGCCGCAGCGGCTCAACACTACGGCTCAGGTAGGGGGGTCACGGCCGCAGCACACAACAGGTTCCCTCGATATGGCAGCTTTAAAAGGTTTACTACAATCAATAGGCAAAAGAAAGGGTAATAAGTCTAAAAAGAATTGGAACACTACTTTACATATATTTGATCTACGAACTAAGACTAGAAATTTGCACTGCAGCTTACCTGGTAATTCAGCCGATACTCCCCCTCCCCCTTACAAACAATCCTCAGAGGGCATGTTCATCTTGAATGTCACAAAGGGAGACTCTGTGATTATATG
This sequence comes from Rhinatrema bivittatum, assembly GCF_901001135.1. Classification (NCBI taxonomy): domain Eukaryota; kingdom Metazoa; phylum Chordata; class Amphibia; order Gymnophiona; family Rhinatrematidae; genus Rhinatrema; species Rhinatrema bivittatum. Next base: position 470,082,807 of record NC_042616.1, read on the forward strand.
TGCTAAAGGCTTTATGCCATAGTAGAAAACCGAGGTCAAATGTTTCATGGGGTGTGGTCTTTCTTAGATATTGTTTCCCTTTGCTTTATGATTTGAAATGTTATCCCTGATACCTAGTTAAATACTGACTTGCAGATGCCACTATTCTGATTCTCACGTTAATGCTACAGTCTGGATTAATGCAGTGTTATTAGTTCTGAATTGTGCTACTCTCTGGGTTCATGATTATTTATTTATTTTATTTATTTAGAACTTTTTCTATACCGGCATTCATGATAAAATCATATTATGCCGGTTTACATGTAACGGGGGTGCAATAACCTTGAACATTTAACAAGTGGAGATGAGCCAAAAGTTACAATAAAACAGGGTTGCTGGAACGGGGGGAGGAAGAAGAAGAGAGTAAGAGTAACTTTATAGTAGTAATTATTTACATTGTGCTAAAAGGTCTCTTAGTAGTTGTTGTGGTGACTCAGTTAGAATCGGGAAAGGCTTGTTTGAATAACCAAATCTTAAGCCTTTTTCTGAATGTTAATAGAGAGATTAACATGTCGCAAACAGGGGATGTAGAACTATATGGGACTGTATATGTTACTGTATAACAATTTTCTTTCTTTTTGAGAGTAAAATACTGTCAGTTTTTATAATGAGTTTTGTGTCACTGTGAGGCAGATCTTGCTTTGTGCTATGAATCTCTTCTGGCCCCTACTTTGTTCATCTTGTTACAGAAAACACTAGGCCAGCACATAGCTAGCAGGGAGTATTGCTTAGAAGATAACTCACATGCTTGAGGGCTAGGGGTTCCCCCCTGCTCTTTTCTTTCTCCCTTCTCTCGCTTTCAGGCCGATTCTGTAAAAAGTGTGGGAGAGCCTGCGCTCCATGTTGAGTGCCCACTCTCCCGATGTGTGCCGAGGCACCTCTCTTGGGCACGCAATTCTCTATTCAAATTAGGTATCACACTAATAAGGAGGTGCTAGGAACAATAGTGCATTCCTAGGTCCTTCTTATTAGCTGTAGATCTGGCTGTCAGTGGGTCTGACAACCGATGCTCTATTTTAACAGCATCAGTTTTCAAACCCGCTGACAGCCACTGGTTAGGAAAACGGACGCCAGTAAAACTGAGCATCCATTTTTCTAACCTGCTCACTGGTGGGTTAGAATTTTTTTTTTTATTATTTTAAATTTATTATGATATTAAGTCAGAGGATGTACAGAAAAGCAGTTTTTTGAGAGTAAAATGTGCATCTTTTACTATCCCGGGTGACTGACTAATAGGCTCATCAACATGCATTTGCATGTGATGAGCTCTATTAGTTTTCGGGGGGGGGGGGGGGGGGTTGGCCGCACATTTTCAATGCGCTATTACCCCTTGTAGTAAAAGGGGTAATAAGAGCGCATCTAAAATACCTGGACAAATGGGTGCTAAATGGTGCGCTCAGTAGAGCGCACCGTACTGTATTGACCTGTTTGTTAGCTGTAGCCTGGACTTATAGAACCTCCTTCTTCTTTATTTTAAATAAAAAGCTGTGATAGCTAAGTTTTTACTGTTAGAAGGTTCCTGTATAATCTCTGCATTGGTTACAGCTCCTATATAAAGGGAAAAGGTGTCTATTATGGTGCAGGGTATTTTAGATGATCCTGCATACTAAGCTAATCTATACCCTAGATCTCTCTTCTGCCTACAGGGACTACACTCCCAGCTGAAAGAAGTCTGATTCTCCAGGAGCTGCTGCTAGCTCTAGCTCTGTGACATTCATTTACATATCAATTAGGAAAGTGTTGTGCCAATAAACAACTAATGACTGGAGTGTGAAGTGAAATATTTTTGATCTATTTGAAACTCTAGAATTGTTTCTGAGGTAAGAAAGTTGTTTTTACTATCTGCTTATACTTTGGATACTATCTCTTGGCATTTCTGCTTCCTGCTCTGAAATATAGAGTTGTGAGGAATGTTTTTGCAGGGAAAAAAAAGGGGGGGGGGGTGGGATAAAAGTGTTGTTTGATGGGGTTTTTGAAATTATTTATAGTGAAGCGGTGTCGGTAGACTAACAGGGGTAATGTGAGAACTGAAGACCACAATGTGACCAGGGGGAAGACTGGTGTTCACTTGTGCTTCGACTTCCGTTGCCCTCCCTCGCTGTCTGATATTAATGGACTCAGACGCGCTCTGCTTAGATCGAAATTTGTTTTATTTATGGACAAATTAATTGGCCGCATCCCAAACATAACATTGCAACCTATGAGTTTAATACATACACTTCATCTCTTAACTTTAACAAAACGTAATTCTTAAACTGCACATGATTAGCTCCTGGTGACCAGAGCCCACCACAACTGACAGGTGCTAGGCCCAAACTGCCGCTGGTGGATGAGGAATACCCCAGCTATAAAAAGCCGAGATGCTGTCGCTGACACCTGGCCGTAGTAGCCACAGCATCATCACAGTAAGGGGTTACCCAGGCCTGGCTATAGAAACTAGTGACTCAGGTTGAAATGCCCTCTATATTCCCCTTCGTGTCACCACTTCCCTCTGCCGTCAAAGCGATGAGGGTCTGGGTCGGAACTTGCTGGGCCGCCGGCCTGCTTAGCACCTGCCTGCTCAGGTGCTCCTGCGCCAATGGCCCCATGCAAATCCATAGTTAAATTCTGTGGGGCCTCGTCAATGCACTGGTCACTACGCCGCAACACCAAAGGCTGCGACAGGTATCTATAAGAGGTCCCTCCCCTTAACCTAAATGCGCTGAGGGTGGGTGGGCAGGAATGCTGCTTTTGCCGGTGCCGGACAAAAAAGAGGCCTGCCGCTGTCTGGCTTCCCATCTTGAGGCCGGCACCGGCTTCCCCACCCCTTCCACATCAGCGTGTTACCCCCCCCCCCCCAACGTTGTCACGTTATCCCCTGGCCTCCCCACCCCTTTTCCTGGTGTCCTCTCCTCTCATCCTCCCCACCCCCATTGTGCCCAGCTCCCTTAAGGAGTCCCGAGCCCTTTATGAATAGGAGGGAGTCGTAAGGAGAATAATGAGTAAGTAGTTGAGAGTATGACAACTATGGTGGTAGAATATGAATGGGGAGGAGTACTACTAATGGTGTTTATATATTATAGGAATTGTGGTTGATATTTGGATGCATGTGAACAGCGGAGTCTACAGTGGGAGAAGTTGCCTGTGTAGAAGATATTGAGCCAGGAACTTGAAGGAAATGCTGTATGAATATATCCCCTGACGAAGCCTGAAATTGGACAAAACAAGGGTCCTTGTTGGGAAGGGTGTTGTGAAATTGGGAAAGGTGTGGATTTTAGGGGTTTAGGTGATATGTGTGAGGTATGGATGATAGAATGTGTGAATGAATAGTAGGGGTGTACATTCGGATTGACCGCATTAGTAAAACGCAACTCATATTTTTTTTTTACTTAAAAAATTGATTCGACATAAACGATCGGATTTCCCACATATCGAACATAGATATGTTCGATATGTGGGAAATCGCGATTGTTGAGCCAAAATAAAAATATAAACCCCCTCACCCTCCTTAATCCCCCCCCCCCCCGACTTACCACAACTCCCTGGTGATGGAGCGAGGAGTGAGGACGCCATTTCTGCAATCCTTGGCGAGAAGCATGTGACGTCGGCGGCACGTCGAGTGACGCCGGCGTCACGTGATTCCCGACTCGTTCGCGCCGGACGGCTCGTTCGGCCCAAAAAGAACTTTTGGCCAGCTTGGGGGGGTCAGGAGGCCCCCCCAAGCTGGCCAAAAGTTCTTTTTGGGCCGAACGAGCTGTCCGGCGCGAACGAGCCGGGAATCACGTGACGCCGCGTCACTCGACGTGCCACCGACGTCACATGCTTCTCGCCAAGGATTGCAGAAATGACGTCCTCACTCCTCGCTCGATCACCAGGGAGTTGTGGTAAGTCTGGGGGGGGGGATTAAGGAGGGTGAGGGGGTTTAAATTTTTTTTTTGCACATATGTACATATACCCAACTCATTGGATTTTTTTTATGTCCATATTGGCCGCAAGTGGGACCCCCTTTCGGACATAAAAAATATGAACATAAAATTTTGCTCTGCACATCCCTAATGAATAGTACCAGTATGTATGGGTGTGATAAGAACACGTGTGTTTATTTGTTTACATGTTATTATGTGTTTTTATGACTATGATGTAAAAATTGTGCAGTGTACTGGTAGCATATTCACATGTCTTAATTGAGAATGCATATGATGGTTGTGTATAATGTATACATATTTAACACAGTTTTGTAAGAGATGATAAATAAACATTTGGTGGTTTGAATCTATTTAAATGTGGTCATAAATTAGATTGGTGTAATTACATGTTTGCCGCCCCTATATGTATATGTTAATTTTTGCAGTGATGTGCTCATCTGAAACAGTTTTCATGTGATAATTGGCTTTACAAAGGCTATAAGTGTTATGAATAGTCTTATTGCTTCTGAAGGAGGAAACATTTTCTCTCTTTTTGATCATTTAAAAATGTGCTTTCAGTTTATATGAATGAACTGAATCTAAAGTAGCCCCACCCTTAGGAATTCACTCATCTTTGCAGAAAAAAAAGTTGAATGGGAGAGTTCCTTTTTTCTGGTGGGGGTTGAGGTGCATCCATTTGAAATTATTATTTGTTATTCTATCCAGTAACAATTTGTTTTAATGAACTTCATATTGTAAAGCACAAACTATTTATCAGACATCTTAATACAGAAATATTTCCTGGATAGTTTTAAATTTCATGATTCAAAATTATAAATAAAATTCAGAGATACAGGATTCTTTAATGTGGTTTACTGATGGGTCTTGTAAAGAAATGGCACTACTGCCTTTGCAATCCACAACAAATTAGGGAGCAAGATACTGCACTTTAAGCATACATTAAACAGAAGAGGAAGTGCAGTAATTTTATAATGAGTCCCAGTAACAACTTTAATGTTGAAAATTTCAAATTTTTAATGACGGCAACTCCATTGCTTCACAGAAACAGAACATTTAGACAGAGTCCCCCGACACAGACCCGTGTTTCGCCACAAGCGGCTGCATCGGGAGGGACGTAATTTTACAGCGGAATTCTTCAACTTCAGCAGAGTGCATTTGTACGTGCATTTGTACTGCCTTTGCAGCCATACTATTTTCAGAAGAGGAAAAGTACTAGAGGAAATAACTTTTATTTGCCCAGCAGGAACATCTGCACAGTATGCTGAATCAGTTGCTGTATGTCATTTTTGCAGCAGAGATTTTTAACACAATTTAGCTATATATACTGATTCAGACTATGTTTTTACATCTATACATCGTCATCTTAGAAAGTGGAGCAAGAGAGTTTTTGTATCTGCAGATGGAGAGCAGTTATCACATCACAATTTGTGGCAGTATATCCTAGAGGCATTGCAAGAAAGGCAAGAGAGGGGACCTATGAATTTTTATTCTGTTTAGGTTTAGTTTCCTTTAGGAGAATTTTAATATAAGTTACTCCTGCCTTATTGCTTTTTCAGCAACTTGTTTGTTCCTTCTTTCACATTACAAATTAATCTAACTGCCTTAAAGCTGGTACATAGGTATCCCCTTTTACTTATGGTCCTTATACAGGCAATGTCTCAGTTTTATCAAATTTCATGGACCTATATGTAGGCCATTATTGTTTATGTGACCATCTTTTATACACTTTCTTACTTAAGACTTATGGTAACTTTAAATTATTTTTCTATGATTGTACCATTACAGACAATTTCCCATCATCAACTTCTTGATCATAGAAGCGTCCCATCTGTAATCCCTGAGGAAGAAGCAATTGAGATGTCCTTTGAATACAGGGATGTGAATCATTTTTCTAACGAATTGAAATATTGTACGATATTTCTAAATTTGTTAATATATCGGGTAAAAAAAGAAACGATCACTTTTCCCCCAAAATTTTCATAAAAATCGTTTTTTGGGTTAGCGCCAGCTAAGTCATGTTAGCGCGCGCTAACAAAAAAACGTTTATTTTTGTTACTTTTTTGTTACTTTTTGCTATTTTTGTTAGCGCGTGCTAACCCGAAAAATGATTTTTCACAAAAAAAAAAAAAACAGGGATCCACGGGAAAATGAGATTTCCCGCAGCCAGATGAACCCAAAAGTGGGAATGATCAGGCACCCGATTCACATCCCTATTTGAATTTATAAATTCAACATATCCCTTAACTAAGGTATGATTGGATTTGCTCTCTTGGACCTCTTGGATACCCTTATTACAACTACCAGCCTTCACTGCCAAGCTTGGAATGGCTATTCGCTGACTTCAATCATTATTCCATGTTATGACATTTGAAATGAATAAAGCAGTAGAGGCACTGTAACTGGAAATTAATGAACTAGCCACAGTTTCCAAATATAATAGACAAGGATTTGATTACATTTTTGCCAAAAAAGGATTATGTATTTTGCTTAACAGTAGTGAATGTTGTACTATTATAGTTAAGGGAAAAATATAGTTAGGGAAAAATAACCCATGCTATAATTACACAATGTTGGGTTCCATATTAGGTGCTACAACCCAAGAAAGAGATCTAGGTGTCATAGTGGATAACACATTGAAATTGTCAGTTCAGTGTGCTGCGGCAGTCAAAAAAGCAAACAGAATGTTGGGAATTATTAGAAAAGGAATGATGAATAAAACGGAAAATGTCATAATGCCTCTGTATCGCTCCATGGTGAGACCGCACCTTGAATACTGTGTACAATTCTGGTCGCCGCATCTCAAAAAAGATATAATTGCGATGGAGAAGGTACAGAGAAGGGCTACCAAAATGATAAGGGGAATGGAACAACTCCCCCATGAGGAAAGACTAAAGAGGTTAGGACTTTTCAGCTTGGAGAAGAGACGACTGAGGGGGGATATGATAGAGGTGTTTAAAATCATGAGAGGTCTAGAACGGGTAGATGTGAATCGGTTATTTACTCTTTCGAATAGTAGAAGGACTAGGGGACACTCCATGAAGTTAGCATGGGGCACATTTAAAACTAATCGGAGAAAGTTCTTTTTTACTCAACGCACAATTAAACTCTGGAATTTGTTGCCAGAGAATGTGGTTCGTGCAGTTAGTATAGCTGTGTTTAAAAAAGGATTGGATAAGTTCTTGGAGGAGAAGTCCATTACCTGCTATTAAGTTCACTTAGAGAATAGCCACTGCCATTAGCAATGGTTACATGGAATAGACTTAGTTTTTGGGTACTTGCCAGGTTCTTATGGCCTGGATTGGCCACTGTTGGAAACAGGATGCTGGGCTTGATGGACCCTTGGTCTGACCCAGTATGGCATTTTCTTATGTTCTTATGTTCTTATGATATTGTAAAGAATGCTATGAAAAGATTGTCTCTTTGTATTGTTTACCTGCTGCCTGCAATGTATTTGTTCTTTGTTTCACCAACTCTTTACCAATTTTATTTCAAATTCTCAGATTAAAAATACCACTCTGTTATTTGCCCAGGTTTCTGAGTGGTAATCTTCTTTGCTCCATACAGAAAAATGCTGACTAACCTGAGCCAGCTGACCCCAGGAAGAGAGGAGTGCCCAATGAAGGGTAACAGGTTGTAGATAGTGGATCGGTGCCTTAGTCCCTATCTGACTGGCCGCACGTAAGACAGGGGCTTCTTTTCTGGGATATGTACCGTGACAAGACCAAATGCTGAGACCTCTGAGTGCGTTGCATGCGAGGTTTCAAGAGGAGAATGAGGAATTGTAATAGTAATTTTTAGATAATTTTTGATGCAATTACTTAGTGCTCTCTGAATATGTATCAGAAAACATGCATAGATCAAGCACTGTGATAGGCATGGGCATTGAGACTTAGCCTATGGGCCAACTCCTGCATTGGGCCTGGTTCCATACCAATGCCCCAGCATTGGAACCTGGCTTTTGGGCCAAGTCATGCCATTGGGCCTGGACCTAGACTGCAGGCTAGGCTGAGGCCCAGGTATCAGGACCTGAGCACTAGGTCAGGCCACTGCATCAAGCTTGGATCCGGATCCTGTTCTAGACATGCGTTGGGACTCTGCCTCTGGGCCGGGCCCTGGTATCGGTTCTGGCTCCAGGTCAAGACCCTGGTGTTGGCACCCAGGCTCCTGGCCAAGTTGTGGCATTTGTCCTGGGCCTGTGCCCTGACCTATGCCAAGACTGAGGCTTTTGCTTCAAGACTAGGCCTGGAGTTTTCTTTGGATACCTGATGGATCAGGTAAGTGAAATTTTTCAAAGGGCTCGGCCCTCTGCCAAGGCCCTGGATTCAGCCTGGGCCTAAAGAGATATACTGGCATTGTGCTCAGGCCTAGGTGTTTTGGGCCTTGGCCTATACCCTAGAAGAGGCACCGGCTTTGAGCCTAGGCCTAAACGCTGGCATCATACTTGGGCTTAGACCACAGCCCCTGTTCCGGTCCTCAGCCTATGCCCTAAGCAAGGCCCCAGCCTTGGGCCTAGGCCCAATGCATTGTTTTTAAATGAATGCAACAAATAAGGTTTGTTTCATTTAGGAGGGGCCTCAATTCATTTCAGGACCCCCTGAATGAAACAAATTCCCATGATTTGTTGCATTTTGCACATTAATTCAAAATGAATGTACATCTCCATTTTGCATGTGTAAATGGGCTTTTGAAAATTGCTACAATAATATGTTACATTTACACTCAACTTCTTTGAAAATCACCTCTATAAATTGCTCTTTTGAAAGATATGCCACATTTCTTTAGAATTTTACCCCTGCTAAGTGGTAATAAGCATTTTTAATAGAAACATAGAAACAGAAATGACGGCAGAAGAAGACCAAACGGCCCATCCAGTCTGCCCAGCAAGCTTCACACATTTTTTCTCTCTTACTTATCTGTTTCTCTTAGCTCTTGGTTCTATTTCCCTTCCACCCCCACCCTTGAAATATTTAGCTTGATTAGTTAGGGGTAGTAGGGGTAGTAACCGCCGCAATAAGCAAGCTACACCCATGCTTATTTGTTTTACCCATACTATGTTATACAGTCCTTATTGGTTGTTTTTCTTCTCCCCTGCTGTTGAAGCAGGGAGCTATGCTGGAAATGCGTGTAGTATCAGTCTTCTCCCATGCCGTTGAAGCAGAGAGCCATGCTGGATATGCATCGAAAGTGAAGTATCAGACACATTTGGTTTGGGGTAGTAACCGCCGTAACAAGCCAGCTACTCCCCACTTTGTGAGTGCGAACCCTTTTTTCTTCTCCCCTGCCATTGAAGCAGAGAACTATGCTGTATATGCATTGAAGGTGAAGCATCAGGCTTATTTGGTTTGGGGTAGTAACCGCCGTAACAAGCCAGCTACTTCCCTCTTTGTGAGTGTAAATCCATTTTTCCACATTTCCTCTTGCTGTTGAAGCTTAGAGCGATGTTGGAGTCACAGTAAGCATGTGTATGTTTATTGAATAAGGGTATTGACTCCAGGCAGTAGCCGTCATTCTGGCGAGTCACCCACTCTTCATTGGCGGCCTCTTGACTTTATGGATCCACAGTGTTTATCCCACGCCCCTTTGAAGTCCTTCACAGTTCTGGTCTTCACCACATCCTCCGGAAGGGCATTCCAGGCGTCCACCACCCTCTCCGTGAAGAAATACTTCCTGACATTGGTTCTGAATCTTCCTCCCTGGAGCTTCAAATCGTGACCCCTGGTTCTGCTGATTTTTTTCCTACGGAACAGGTTTGTCGTTGTCTTTGGATCATTAAAACCTTTCAAGTATCTGAAAGTCTGTATCATATCACCTCTGCTCCTCCTTTTCTCCAGGGTGTACATATTTAGATTCTTCAATCTCTCCTCGTACATCATGTGATGAAGATCCTCCACCTTCCTGGTCGCCCTTCTCTGTACCGCTTCTATCTTGTCTTTGTCTTTTTGTAGATACGGTCTCCAGAACTGAACACAGTACTCCAGGTGAGGCCTCACCAAGGACCTGTTCAAGGGAATAATCACTTCCCTTTTCTTACTCGATATTCCTCTCTCTATGCAGCCCAGCATTCTTCTGGCTTTTGCTATCGCCTTGTCGCATTGTTTCGCAGACTTCATATCATTAGACACTATCACCCCAAGGTCCCTCTCCTGCTCCGTGCACATCAGCTTTTCCCCCCCCATCGAATACAGTTCATTCATTCGTACTGACTAGGTGAGAGGTCTGGATGAATTGGGGATATTAAGGCTGAAGAACCTGGAGGGTTTTGATGACCTGGAAAAGGACTGACGGGCCGATACAGTAAAATTTGTGGGAGAGCCGGCACTCTGAGGAGAGCACCCGCTCTCCCAACGCGTGCCCAGGCCACTCTCCTGGGCGCGCATTTTACTGCAAATGAGGGACCACGGTATGCAAATGAGGGACCATGGTAAAAGGAGGCTCTAGGGACACTAGCGCATCCCTAGTGCCTCCTTTTTGACAGGAGCGGTGACTGTCAGCGGGTTTGACAGCCGACACTCAATTTTACCAGCATTGGTTCTCAAACCCGCTGACAACCACGGGTTTGAAAAACGGATGCCAGCATAATTGAGCATCCGTCTTCTGACCCACGGGCTGCCGGATGATTTAATTTTTTTTTTTAAATTTTTTATTTTTTTTAAATGTTGGGGCCTCCTACTTAATAGCTCTATGATATT